>NC_041741.1:46360135-46663165 GCF_004115215.2 Ornithorhynchus anatinus
CAAGGTTACCACCGGATACGATCAAGATTTAGAAGTCAGTGTGAGCCCAGTGGCCCCAATAGGAGGAAACGGCAGACTCACAATTTTGGACCACGCAAGGCTCCCGACCGTCTACGGCTTAGGGGCCGGACTCACTGTTCCCGAGGCAGAACGCTTTTAATCGCTACGGCTCAGGTCTAGGACTCAGAAGATTTTCCCTCTGCCCCCGCCCCCAGCCCCCGGGTGGGCCTGCCACCGGCTGGCTCCGTAACCGAGGTTTTTAATCGTTTAAAAAAAAAAAAAAAACCTTTCGGCTCGGTGCCTACTTCCACCCGAGGATCTGTACCGCCGGCTTCCTCAGGTCACGGGACCGCCGTAGCCGTGCCTCGAAGCTTGTCTAAATTGCCCACAGTTTTCCTAGGATGAGGGGGCTTCATGTCTGATGGAACCCCGTGCGGAGGAAGGCTCGCGAGGAAGCCCACCCGGGCCGACGCCGCCCTGCGTGGGCCCGACTCTTCTTCCGACATCACGTCACGTTCTATCTAGATAGACGTGTGTTGTCGGAAGGACGCCCCCGATTCCCAAAAGGCATCCCAACCGGAGCACGTACGAGAGGACGGAGAGAGCCTCTCCTAAGGTGCTGGACGTTGATCTCTCCCCTTCCCGGGAACAGAACTCCTTCCCTCCAAACCCTGGAGCCTCCCTACCGTTGTTCCCTATTGTTCATTCCCCCCCTAACTGTTCCCCTTCGCCTGGCCAGAGTCGGGATCCCAAGTGTTTGCATCTTCAATAAACATTCCAAGTCGGTGATTCACGAGGGGACCGTCTGTGTTCTTGGTGTCTGCGTTAACGCGGCCAGGGCCCGCCATATTTAGAGCACCTGGTGTGTCGTGTCTAACCAGATAGCGGTTGAATCATCGAGTCTGACCCAACCTCTCAGCACCTGCTGAAACGGGGCTCTCTGGCAGTTAAGGTGTCTGTTGGTAACCGTTAAATTCTGCAAGCCTCTGAGATGCCACCAGCCTCTCGGCTCTCCTTCAGTTTGGTGGAGCGTTGCGTGGCATGCGAAAGTGAGGCTACTTTTTGTTTTCCCTTCCCAAAAACATCAAATCACCCGTCGCTGAGTGAATACAGTAGTGCTGTTACACTCCCACAATAGAGTATGAGGCCTCTGAGGTATGAGCGTAACTGTATTTAGGCCAACATTTCTTCAGGTGACTCAGGGTCGCGGGGGGGGCTGGGCCGAGGCGGGGTTGGGGGGGTGACTTAACACTTCACAAATGGCTCTGACCGCAAAACTCTCTCTCTCTCCCCCTCTCCTCGTAGTCTGGAGCAAAAGCACACCACCTGCTCCAGATAATGGTACATCAGCATGGGGTGAGCCGAATGAAACCAGTCCTGGATGGGGTGAGATGGACGATTCAGGAGCTGCAACCACGGGCTGGGGAACTACACCCTCTAATGCTCCAAATGCCATGAAACCTAGTGAGTACAGGCCGGAAGGCCTCCTTAGCCGGGATCTCCCCGTCTGTTTTGGGTGGCTGACGGTTTTGGGGGAGGACCGTCGTGTCTCTTTCCTCTTAAATCTGGCGTATCCAGTCAGTCGGACCGAGCTCCAGAAAAGGTTGAAGTTTGCTCACTTTAAAATGGCGAGAACTTTTAAGGTCAAGGAAAACGGGTATTTTTGATGAGTCCCCCAGATGGATTCCAGTTATTATTATTATTATTATTCCAGTACTTTGTAATTAGGCTGTTCATTTCTACCTGCCCCTCTCCTTCTCTCCCAGTTCCGCGTGACAAAGTTGTAGGTAATTTTGGCTGCGGCAGCCGTAAATCCCATCTCCCAAAAACTAGTTTTTGGCAACAGCAACAGGCAGTCGGAATTACCCCACAACAGGTTTTGGCGGCAAAGCGGGCACCCAGGAGCTGTTAAATGCCCTTGTTGAGCCCCCGGTAGAGCTCTTTCATTTACCGGTGGGTCCCTTTGAATATGGGAGTGATAGATTAGACTGTAAGCCCGTCAAAGGGCAGCGACTGTCTCTATCTGTTACCGATTTGTATATTCCAGCGCTTAGTACAGTGCTCTGCACATAGTAAGGGCTCAGTAAATACGATCGAATGAAAGAATGAATCGCTGTCTCTCAAATTCCACTTATAAAGGGTTTTCATTGTACCTGCTCGGCAGTCATTAAAAGTGATCAGGGCTAGATGGTTTCTACCCAGCAACATTTTTGCCCTTCCCTTCCTCAAGCCCGCTTACCTACAGAAGGACAGTGACGTCTAAAAGAAAACCAAGAGCACCTAGCGTATTTACTTATATTGCTGCCCATACTCACCCACGATTTTTGTCTTTTTAAAGAATGGGTGGAGAAATTGTGAGGGTTATGTTAGAATTAAGTTTAGCGAGGAGGAGGAGGAGGAGGAGAAAAAGGAGGAAGGGAAAGGTAAAGGGTCACCTAAGATTGTATGTCTTTCTACCTTTGCACCCTCCAAGGGCAGTATAGAATTGGCACCCAATGAACTGATGCCTCCTCCCCCAGAGGTGAGATGAAGCTCTACTCCCAGTGTTTTCTTATCCTTTTCCCTCTGCTCCCTGACCCCACTGCTATCACTGCTTTAAGTGGGGCAAAAAAAATATCCAAAATCAGGGTATTTATGCAGGATAATATGGTCTGTAGTCAAGTAAATCCATTGCTTCCTTTATATTCTGGTAATTTGTAGCCCATTCAGTAGCTGCAGCCAATTCACCCTCACAGCATTTCTCACTGAGATCTTGTTAACTGAATGTGATCATTTTAGTTCGACTGCCAATTTCCAATGGTTCGCCTCTAAAATTTTTTCCACTACCGTATGTGAGTTCTGATGAAAGGCAGTAGCCACTTGATGAAATTGCATTAACTAATTATGCATTGTACAACTCCACATTTTTACACCACAGAAAAATTCCATTAATTTATATTGGTGCTCCATCATAACTCGCTCAAATTTGAATCAGGACCAAATTTCCCTCAGAGAATTCTCAGGGCAATTTGGACCACCTAATGCCTGGGGAGCGCAGTTCAGGCCCAAAAGAGGATGCTAGAGATGGTTGCTTGCGGCCTCCGAAGCGTGGACTTAATGCTTCCTTACCTGGTTACCTGACGCTGATTCCTTCTAAGGGTCAGCGGGCGGCTGAGGCCAAGCTGATGGTTGACACGGGCGCCCCCCGATCCTTTACGACATTTGCAAAAGTCTCAGTTTCTTGAGAAGTGGCCAGACTGTAGTCCAGGAAGAACCACTTATCTTCGCTTGGGGGTGAGAGAGCTGCATAGACCTGGGCCTGTTGTAGGCCAAGCTTGAAATAGGCAACCGGGGCTGGATAAACTGAATGAACAGTGCTCCTCTTCCCGTTCTTTAAGCTCCCATCTTGGCAGAATCAAGAAGGCATAGTAAGGAGAGGAGAATGGGGTTCATGTCCCCTGGATAGGGCTGGGGAAGAAAGCAAGGGGATCGAATCCGGTCTCGGTCCCACGCTTGCCTCTCAGGTTCTGGCTCTGTGGTTCCAGTCCAAGGTCGTGGAGAGAGGATCGTGAAGCAGACAGATGTGAATTTTCTTTCTCCTACCCTACAGTTTGTTGAAGCGGAAAAGAAAAGCTTCTGTCTAAGTTTCCAAGAATTGATCCAGGGATGTGGTTACGGAACTAAGCCGTTTGTAGCTGCGTTAATGCTACTGAAGTAGTAAAGTAGCTTAATTATGTTCGGTGCCATTTCTACAGATGGAATCCTGGAATACATTGTGTTGCATCAGTAAAACATTTATGCATACGGATAACCCAAGAAAATTCAGGCATTTCATGGAAAAATGTTCTGTGAAATCTAAAATATTGGACCTGACACCTGGAGGGGGAGGGAATTATTTATAAATTATCTGTTCATATTAATGTCTGCCTTCCCCTCTAGACTGCAAGCTTGTTATGGGCAGGGAATGTGTTTGCTAATTCTGTGGTGCTCTCCCAAGCATGTAGTACAGTGCTCTGCACATAGTAAGCGCTCTAAATACCACAGACTTATTTGTATTAATGTCTGTCCTCCCCTCCAGAAGACTGTAAGCTCGTGGGCAGGGATCTTGTGTACCAATTCTGTTAGTTCTTAGTTTAGTGCTCTGCACACAGTAAGCACTCAAATGCCATTGATCGATGATTGACTGTAAAAAAAAAAAAAAAAAGCTGATCTGATAGGCCCAGATAACGAATATCTGTTAACCCATCATATTTATTGAACACCTACTGTGTGCAGAGCACTCTACTGAGAGCTTGGGAGAGAACAGTACAACAGAGTTGGTAGACAAGTTCCCTGCCCAGAGAGTTTAACAGTAATAATGATGATTGTGTTACTGGTTAAGCACTTATTTTGTGCCAGGCACTTTACTAAGCGCTGGGGTGGATCCAAGCAAATTGGGATTTGCTGCTGCTTCAGAGTTTACAGGCTGTACAGATTCCCTAGAGTTGAGGTTTAAGAGACTGGCCTAGAGTTTCCCTTTGAAACTATTGGTTTCCGGACCCTTCCTGCCAGGGAGCCTTTTTTTAAGTAGCTAACTTCATTTTAAAGACTCTCTTTAGATGAATGTTTAAAAGGAATTCTTTTTCCTCTGTCTCTGTAAGATAGGAGAGGAAGTAAATAGGACTTCATGATACTCAAGGCTTGGGAGTCGAAGGGCAGTAAAGAACTCTGTGCCCTTCAGGGAGGCTGAGCAACCAAAATGTTGCAGCATGGCCTTGTGGATAGAGCATTAGCCTGGGAGTCAGAAGGACCTGGGTTCTAATCCCAGCTCTGCCATTTGTCTGCTGTGTGACCTTGAGCAAGTCTTTTCACTTCTCCGGGCCTCAGTTACCTCATCTGGAAAATGGGGATTAAGACTGTGAGCCCCATGTGGGACAAGGGACTTTGTCCAACCTGATTAGCTTGTATCTAAGCCGGGGCTTAGAACGGTGACCGGCACATAGTAAGCGCTCAACAAGTAACAGAGTTATCATTGTTATTATTAAGAAGGCATTGTGCAACCGGAAATCAGTAGAGAGGAACAGAGGTATTTTTGACTGCGGTTTCTGACTTTTGTGTTGAATTGTTTCCCTTCAAGATTCCAAATCTATGCAAGATGGCTGGGGGGAGAATGATGGGCCGGTCACGGGGACCCGCCATTCCAGCTGGGAAGAAGAAGAAGATGGAGGAGTCTGGAACACCGCGGGCTCTCAGGGAAGCGGTTCCTCCCACAACTCGACCAACTGGGGCCAGGGAGGAAAGAAACAACTGAAGGTAAAAAAGCTTTATTGGGGAATGGATGATTCCAGCAGCAGTAATAGTTGCAGTTAGTAGTATTAAGCACCTGATGTGGGTAAATAATAAATAATAATGTTGGTATTTGTTAAGCACTTACTATGTGCAGGGCACTGTTCTAAGTGCTGGGGTAGATACAGGGGAATCAGGTTGTCCCACATGGGGCTCACAGTCTTAATCCCCATTTTCCAGATGAGGTCACTGAGGCACAGAGGAGTGAAGTGACTTGCCCACAGTCACACAGCTAACAAGTGGCAGAATCGGAATTAGAACCCATGACCTCTGACTCCCAAGCCCGTGTTCTTTCCACTGAGCCACGCTGCTTCTCTAAATAAATAATAGTAAAGGAATAAATAATAATATAAATAAATAACAGTAAAGGAATTGTATGTAGCATTTAAGGGGAAAACTGCCTGGATGAAAATTAAGACCCAATCCCCGAGGGAGTTCACGGTCTAAGAACAAGAAAAGAGGGTTGGCAACGGACTCATAAAGAAAGGTGAAACAAGTAATACAAGGACAAGAATAAAACATTGTAGGAGCTACAGAACGTAGTGACCAAAGGATAATGATTGTGGTATTTGTTAAGCGCTTACTATGTGCCAGGCACTGGACTACACACTGGGGCAGATACAAGCAAATCAGGTTGGACACAGCCCTCACACTGGGCGGATACAAGCAAATCAGGTTGGACACAACCCCTGACCCACGTGGGGCTCATAGTCTTAAAGGAGCAGTTTCAGTCTTTCTTATTGTCCCCTTCCCCTCCAGGCAAGGCTATTCAGAGTTTTTTGCACTTTGGGCTGTGTTGGTGAGGTGATGGACAGCTTCTCCTTGTTCCCAGGGGCCTCCTGGCCAGAATCAATCGGTGGACTTGAGGGAGCTCTTTTTAATTTTTTTTATTGTTACTATTATTTCTTTTTAATTTAAGCCCTATGTCAAACACTGTTCGAAGCAGTAGGGTAGATACAAGTGAATTAGATTGGACACAGTCCCTATCCCGTGTTGAGCTCACAGACTAAGTAGGAGGGCGAAGAGGAGAACTGAGGCACAGAGAAAAGTTGAGCGACTTGCCCACAGTCACACGGCAAGCAGTTGGCAGAGCCGGGATTAGAACCCAGGTCCTCTGACTCTCAAGCCCGTGCTCTTTCGACCAGGCCGTGCTGCTTCTCTTGCCGTGCAGAGCGCTGTTCGTAGCAGTTGGGAGAGTACATTGCAGTAGAGTTGGCTGACATCCTCCCTGCTCATAAGGAGTTTAGTTTTAAAAGCATATCTCCTCCCAGAGGCCTTCTCCGACTAAGCCCTCATTTCTTCTTCTCCCACTCCCTTCTCTGTCACCCTGGCAATTGAATTGGAACCCTTTTATTTACCCCTCCCTCAGTACCCACAGCACATATGTGCTTGATTTATATTAATGTCTATCTCCCCCTCTAACCAGTAAATTGGTTGTGGTCGGGGAACGTTTCTACCAACTCTTATATTGTACTTTCCCAAGCAACCTCTTAGTGTGGTGGTTTGCACCCCGCAGACACTCAGTAAATGTTTGATAGTGGGAGAAACGCTTCACGCTGCAGTTGTCTGGCTGGCCTTGGCCCTTACGTGACTGAGCCTAGTCTTTTATTTATTTATTTTTTAATTATCTTTATTCAATTTTATTTTTCTCTGCTCCAACAGAGCCTGTTATATTTTGAGAGAGTTGCATTTTTCGAGGTGGGGGTAAAGTGATTTGTGGCAGTACTTTTTGAAACGACTGCAAAGGTATAACCGTACTGCATAGTGAAACTTAAATTGGGTTTTGTCATTTGGAAAGCATGTTCACTGGAGACCCATTGCACCAACTTCTTGTAAAAAGGCTCAAGATTATTTTGAGGGGGAGAGAGGAGTCTTGTAAGAGTAGCCCATTCTGCAGTTTTCACAGGGGCAGAGTCCAAGAAGTGCAAAGTAAAAAGTAATAATGGCATTATATCCTACCAATAAGTACAGCTGGGTTCTAATCCCATCTCTGCCATTTACCTGCTGTGTGACCTTGAGCAAGTCACTTCACTTCTCTGTACCTCAGTTTCCTCATCTGTAAAGTGGGGATTAAATTCTCCTCCTCCCTCTACTGTACTATCATTATGGACAGGGAACGTATCTGCTAATTTTGTTGTATTGTACTGCCCAAGTGCTTAGTACAGTGCTCTGCACACTGTGACCGTTCAATAGATACAATTAATAGATAGGGACTGTGGCCAATCTGATTAGCTTGCATCTACCCCAGCGCTTAGTACAGTATCTGGAACATAGTAAGGCCTTAAATTCCATTAAAAAAAATAATTTTATATTGGGTTTCCATCAATCTCCTCTTCCTTTTGTGTCTGTAAGAGAAACTGCTTTTGCAGATTCAGCCTCAGCTTGGTAACTCTGCCATGTTCAAGGCAGCAGGTGGATTTCTCAGTGGTCAATGTTAGACTTCCAGGGCCCCCCAGGCTCCCATTTCAGAATGCATTGATAGTTTCTCTTTTGACCATTTTTAGTCTCTCAAAGAGTCTTAATACTTGAAGTTTCGTTTCTATTTTATATTAATTGACGTTTTAGCATGCACATGTTCTCTTTGACAATATTATTATGTGTTTTGAAGAAGCGTTTTTGTCTCCCCTATTCACAAAAACAATCTTCTAGAAAACTTTCCTTTCTGCTCACTTTGTATCCTTGAGCTGCCGATTCTGCTTCTGGTTTTGTTTTTCAATTATTTGCAGAATCACAATGGGACCCAACTGAAAGCCAGTTCAGCACAGGGTTGATTGCAAACGAAGCAGCTGAAAGAATGGAAAGTTACAGGAAAGCCCACTTCAAATAATAGACGGCCAATTTGCCGTTGTAGTTTCGATTTGCAGTAGTAGTTTTGCTCAAAGAAGGTTTCTACTTAAACAGACTCACTGAGCAGTTATAATGCAAGTTTACCTGACAAGAGAGCCCTGTTTTTACAATAATACCTGCTTATAGCCAGGACCTTTGTTTCCCCCAAAAGAGGCAAAATTGGGTTGCAGAGAATATAGAGATTGCTCCAGTCGTAAAGCTGTGGCTTGTAAAATGTTATTTATAGAAAGCCTGATATCTAATCTGCACGACTCGAAAAGTACACACTCACCGACTGTACTGGCTATTTTGAATCAGTCTGTGTTCGTGTGATCTGAATAGACTGAGGTGGGCCTCAAACATATTTACCTTGAAACCTCTTTGTAGCGATTTGAACGTGGCAAACAGTCCTTTTTATTGCCAGAGTGGTGTTATTCAGAAGGTGAATTTTGGTGAGCTTTTTCGGGTCGATAATTTTGTAGCTCAGGGAAATGTGGCGATGCGAGATTTCCAGTAGACTGAAGTCAGTTGTCATTTGGCCTGTCCTGAAACTCCATTTGCCTCTGTCCCAACTTCCTGATAAGGAGATAAGTGGGGTGAGGCTGGAGCCTCAAGGGAAATGACCAAGATAGATGGAAGACTAAACAAATATCATAGGGGGAGGACACTGTGGTTCATGGGTTTGGGCTAGTGAAGAACTATTTTCCAATTCTGAAATCCTCTTTCATTTCTTTAGTGCTCACTGAAAGGAGGAAACAACGATTCATGGATGAACCCTCTATCCAAGCAGTTTTCAAATATGGGATTGCTCGTAAGTTTTCCCTCAAGTGTTGAACATTCACCTTTCTCCCCTGGTAGAATCCTTAGATAAGGGCCATGGCTGGCAGAAACCACTAGGTATGGTTTGTGATTAGGTAAAATTTATGGTCTAGTGATCGGGTAACTTCTAATTATGTAATTTAGTCTTAGTACCCTTCCATCTGTGCTTCCCCACCAAAGTTTTACAACATTTAAATTTGGGGGATTTTTTTTTTAATCAGTTAAACTTCAGAATATGATTTTGCTTTCTTCCTCCAGGCAAAAAACCTTAGATTGCTGAAGGAGTTTTTCTGGCCTCTACTGTACCAGATTAAGATTACTCCTTTGTTTGCCTCCTAGGCTTCCCCCAGGGCCAAACCCCCCCCCCCCCCCAAAACCCACAAGTTTGTGCATAAGTATAATGGGATCACTTGTGGGCCTTTGTCCTTTTGGGAATGTTTTGGAGACACTATTCCTCTCCAACAGAAAACCAAGTTAGGTTGCCTGCACCTTTCAAGATCTAATTGCTCGTCAAGTCACAAGAACGAGCGGGGTGTCAGCAACAGGTGCTATTCCCCAGAATTTGATCCCTGGACCACTGGAACCAGAGGATCAAGGTAGAGTTTATTTTTTTAAAACAGTTGTTTGTTATTTCTGCCACTTAATAATATTTTCTAGTAATTATTGCCCATATAAAAATTGTAGTCCGAAACCTTGGTGTTGTCCTCGACTCATCTTTCACATTCAACCCACCTATTCAATCTATCGCTGTATCCTGGCTGTTCTACCTTCACAATGTCGCTAAAGTCTACCCTTTCCTCTCCATCCAGACTGTTAACATGTTAATCCAAGAATTTATCCCATCCCACCATGATTAGTGGTGACCTCCTTGCTGACCACCCTGCCTCCTGTCTCTCCCACTTCAGTCCATATTTCTCAGCTGCCCAGATCATTTTTCTGCAAAACCATTCAGTCCATATGTCCCCATTCCTCAAGAACTTCCAGTGGTTGCCCAGTCACTTCCACATCAAACGGAAAATGCTTTCCATCGGTTTTAAACCACTCAATCACCTTGCTACCACCTACTTACCTCCCTGATTTCCCACTACACTGCATCCCACACACTTCGTTCTTCTAATGCCAACCTACTCAACTACTTCAATCTTGTCTCTCTCACACCTAACTTTTCACCGACACCCTGCCTCTTGCCTGGAGCGCCCTCCCTCTTCTTATTCGACATTCATTCTCTGTACCTTCAAAGCCTTATTGAAGGCACAAGTCTTCCAAGAGGCCTTCCCCAACTAAGCCCTTCTTTCCTCTTCAGTCAATGAGTGGTGTTTGCTCTGCACTTATTATGTGCAGAGTACTGTTCCAAACATTTGGAGAATACAATACAGCAGAATTAGTGGAACCGTTCCCTGCCCAGAATGATCTTACAGGCTACAGGGGGAGACCGACATAAGTATGAATAAATAAGGTATAATAAATCATTTAAATATATGTACATAAGTGCTGTGGGGTCGAGGGTGAAGCAAATATCAAATGTTCAAAGGTCACCGGTCCAAGGCCATAGGTGACCCAGAGGGAGAACGAGTCGCCGGGGAAAGTACGGCTTTATTTTCTTCGTTCTGTGTTGCCCTTGCACTTGAATTTGCACCCTTTATTCACCTCTCTTCCAATTTCATAGCACCTGTGTACATATCCATAATTTATATTAATGCCTATTACCCCCTCTAGACATATAAGCTCCTTGCGGTCAGGGAACTCTGTTATATTGTACTCTTCCAAGTGTGCTTACTCTGAACACAGTAAATACTCAAATATGATGAACTGATTAATTGTGTTTGGTGATTGAATTCAATTAATTGAGATTCCTTAAGCAAGCCCAGCCAGTTAGTATGTTTCAGGTTTGATAGGAGGCTGTCTTCCTTCGTTTAGATCATGCTTGGGATGTACACCTGCAATTCAGGTACTTGCATATTTAGCCGTAATGGACTGAACTCTTGTTTTGTTTTCCTTTTTCAGAGTCAACCTGAGGACAATCCGGGCAGTAAAATGGATTTGTCTGTCGGTGTGTATCACTTCATTAAGATGACTATGATCCCTTGTTACTCTACGTGTTGTGTTGTGAAGTTGGGCTCACCTGGGCTTGCCTTTAGCTAGAGGTGGAATGCTACACTGTAAGCTGGCACCCCTGCTACATAAATAGCGTCGGTAGTATGCCTTTGCCAGGATGTAGCTTCGAACTGTAAGAAGACAACAGAGAGAAGCAGTGCGGTCTAGTGGAAAGAGCACAGGGCTAGGATACCAGAGATGTGGGATTTTAATCCTGGCTTTGCCATTCGCCTGTGGTGGACCTTGGCCAAGTTGCTTGACTTCTGTGCCTCATTTTCCTCTTCTGCAAAAATGGGCATTAAATACGAGTCCTCCCTCCCACTTAGGCCGTGAGCCCTATGTGGGAAAGACTGAGTCTGGTCTGATTGTTTTGTATCTATCTCAGCTCAGTCCTTGGCTCATAGTAAGCAATTAAATGCCACTGTTATTGGTATTATGGTTGTTATTACTAATACTATTATAATCAAAAGAGTAAACCTTCCAAACATCATAGTACTTTGAGGCATATTTCATTCGGTCGTATTTGTGGAGCGCTTATTGTGTGCAAAAGGACTGGAAGAACCTAGTACTTAAATCAGACTCGTGACAGTTTGCCCTGTTTTCTAAGGAAAATAGGGTCCCTTGTCAGGTGCATTTGTTTACTAGCAGATAGAAAGTGGGGCTGAAATATGTGGTTGATGTTTGACTATTTGGCCCCAGTTTGGCATGTCAGAGGGGACAGGAAACCCAGGACAGGAGTAGTGGAGAAAGCCTGTTTCCAGGGAGCTGGAAACCCTCCGATGAATGTACTCTGTCTAATGTGCTTTTATTGCATATGTCTTTCACATAGCACATCTAGTATTTCAGTGCTTCTAAGAGTGAATAGATTTCACTTCAGTCATTTAGAGGCACCCCTGTTGTAAATGTCAGGACGTTAAATTAGTAATGATTGTAATGACTAGAAGAAGCATGGCGTAGCGGAAAGAGCATAGGCCTGGAAGTCAGAAGGACTGGGTTCTAACTGCTTGTCTGCTCTCTAACTTTGGATAAGTCACTTCACTTCTCTGAGCCTCAGTTCCCTCATCTCTAAAATAGGAATAAAGACTGTGAGTCCCATGTGGAACATAGAACTTGGCCAGCCTGATTATCCTGTATCTGCCAAAGCACTTATAACAGTGGCAGGCACATAGTAAGCCTTTAACAAATACCATTAAAAAAAAATAAGTCGTTGCATCCCAGCCCCAGGCATGTAGGGCTTGCCTGCAGGCCATCAGTGTTCATTTTGCTGTCTTTGTCTAATTTCTGCCATTTGCCCCTCACCTGTAAATACCGTTGCCCTCATTTCCCCTGGCTGCTTTCAGAGAGAGGCTGAGAGTAACTCAGGATGGCCCTCAGGCCGAGGGGAAAGAAGAGTTTGTGCCGCCATACCTAGGCTCCTTCTCCATTCATCCTCCGCAACCTCTGCCTACTCACATGTCCTGTTCTCCTCCCCATTTCCGACTGCCATGTTGTTTCCCACTCTGTGCCAAAATGAACAACCCCGGGAAAGGGAAGCTACTGAAACTTGAGGACATGGAGTGGAAGGTGGGCACCCCTCTGCCCCTCCCACGTCTGCTTCCGCTTCAGAATGGGGTTCTCCATCATGCTCCAAGTTGGGTCATACCTCTTTAAAGTAACAGGGCTCATATTCTTAATCCCCATTTTGCAGTGAGGTCACCGAGGCCCAGTGACGTTACCCGAGAAACTTCCATTCATTAGCCTTTCAGGTGGAGCTGGGATTAGAACCCAGGTCCTTCTGACTGCTGGGCCTGTCCTCTATCCACTAGGCCACACTACTTCTCCAGAGTGAGGCCAAGCCCATCGGAATTTCTCATTAGATAGCAGGTCCTCATTTAGGGGGCTTGAATTGAGTTCCAGAATTTTGCTCTGTAAGGGGCATAGGTTTCTGCTATTGACCACACAGAGCTATTCAGGATGTTCACTTGTCACAAATGCTGGGTCATATGAACACAGAATCGTTGCTGTGTTCTGTATTAAGGTATCACGGCTCAAATGCCGACCACCCTCACTAGGGATCAATGCTGCAAATTTCCGGGTGAAACTGCTGTTTTTCCAGTGGTTCCTTTGAATCTTATGGTGAATCCCTGCTCTTGTGGACCAGGCACGAGGATGGACAACTGACTTTTCCCTTTTGTTTTGTGGTCTTCCAGGAAGCCTACCCGATAAGAAATTTGATGTGGATAAGCGAGCCATGAATCTCGGGGATTTTAATGATATAATGAGAAAGGATCGATCTGTGTTCCGTCCACCCAATTCCAAAGACATGGGAACCACAGACAGTGGGCCTTATTTTGAGAAGGTGAGTGAAATCCTATTTGCATGAAAGTTATTCTCAGTTGCTGCTTTGGATTGTTGATTCTAAGAGCATCGAATGGTGAAATGGACATGAAAAACAATGTATAAGGCTCTAGACGGTGACCTGAGACCAGCTGGGCCCATGGATGTTACGGTAAGGAACTTGGTAGAAAAATTTCAATAAAATGAGAATCGTAGGTTAGGAAGGGGTCTATTTTGCTGATTGGGTGGGAAACAACCATTTTCATTTTCTCTGTGAAAGGGAAATGTCTCCCTAGCTATTGGAAGAGTTGTGCTGGCGAGAATTATTAAATAACATTAAGTTCCAGATTTTTGTGATGTCGCCACGTCTTCCTATCCAGCTGGATGATAGGTTGATATTGAGTTTCGGTGACATTTTTCGGGATACATTTAAAACCTAAGACCCCTTTACTAATAAAGTCCTTTGGGGAGAACAATAACTTGAATGGACAATAGAAGCAGCCTATGAGGTGTACAGACTGGATTCAAAGTATCTATTTTTTCACTATTGTAGATCTTCTCTCTTTGATATTTTTTAACTCGTGAAACCCATGAAATAAATTGAATGTCATTTTTTGGCCACCTCAGAAAAGGGGGCTGTACCCGCAAAGTCCAGTTGAAGTTAGGGAGGACTGAACAATTATCTCGTTGATTTATGTCCTGTAAACAGTCCACTGGGTGACTTGGGCCAGAAACTCCATTTTCGAGGCCTCAGTTTGATCATTTATCGCGGCTTGATTCCCCTACTCTGGTCAGGCCCTGCGTTACTCCTACTCCTTGTCCTGACCTAGGGGAAAGGCTAACGAATGGAAGTTTCTAGAGCCGGTGCAATGCCGATCCTGTTGATTAGAGGCGTCAAACATAGAAAAGTCTATCAGTAAGGTTTGCCAGCCTCAGTTTTAGTAGTTACAGTGATGAACGTGGTCAGTTTGAGCGAGTCCAGGACAAAACCAAAAAATCATCAGGCGGTTTTGTCTTCCAGGGGGTGCAGGGCAAGAACAAAACTCCACGGCATTAGTTGTCAGAGGGTGCCTTTCTAAGCAAAACGCTGATGCTTTTATCAAGTGGGAAATGTGTCCTCGTTGTTCTAGAACAAATTAACTTTGCTTATTCCTGGTGTTTCTCTCTTCCCCATCCCCTACCCCCTCTTGCATTCTGTTGCTTCACTAACCAACACCTATTGTGTTTGGCTAACTCCTGCTTCAGCTGACTTTGCCTTTCTCCAATCAAGATGGGTGCCTTGGGGATGAGGCTCCCTGCTCTCCCTTCTCCCCTTCTCCCAGCTACAAGCTGTCTCCCTCTGGTTCCACACTATCCAACGTCAGCCTTGGAGCAATCGGCACAGGGCTCAACCCCCAAAACTTCGCCGCTAGACAAGTAAGGAGGCCTCCTCAAACTTCTAAGTATTGGCTGTGACCTAGCTTTGGCCCTGGCCTGCCGTTTAGCGCGTCAATTGTCTGTCTTAGGCACGTGGTTGATTGACTGTCCCGGACGCCCAGAGTGACACTCTTTTGGGACCCGGGGCCACTAATCCATGATTTATTTATTTTGGAGAGGTGAAGGTGACAAATAAGGACTGTAATATTAATAATTCTCGTCACCAAGAGTAGGACAACTCCCCGGGAATTCTAAAGTGCAGCTTGGATTGCTGGCCACTGACACAGCCCATCACTTAATATCTATGAGTATGGCTTGGAATGATGATTTTTCTTTCCTTCATATTTCTTTCAAACTAATATTATCGTCTGGATATATGTGTGTATAGACGCACAAACGTGACACTCTTTTGGGACCCGGGGCCACTAATACATTATTTATGATTTTGGAGAGGTGAAGGTGACAAATTACTGTAGTATTAATAGTTCTCGTCACCAAGAGTAGGACAACTCTTTTACCGAGAATTCTAAACAATCGTGAGCAGCACCTGCAAAATTCATTAGGAACCTCGCTGAGTCTTCAAAGTGTTTTCTTTTGACATAGTTGTGCTTTAGGTTTCAGATGCATCAATTAGAATGTCAGAGTGTTAAAAGGCAACTTTAATCCCAGTACTAGTTAAGCATACATATTTTGTCTCATTTCTCTGTTTAGGGGGGAAATGGATGACAGTCAAACTGCGGGTATATAAGTCTTAGGTTGAATTAAACAGCCCCTCTGCTGGAGCAGGGCTTGGCAGAGCTCCAAGAAAAAATCATGCCGTAGACGCAAGATTAGAAAGTCGGCTAGCGTTTTGCTTTCACTATCCGTAGGAAAGGGGGTACCCCGGCAGGGTTCTGTCAGCTACCTCGCAGTGGCTCCATTGTGATTTGGACTGGGATTTCATCATACTTGGACTGTAATTCCAAGATAGCTCCTTGACAATAGGTTTATTATCATAACTGAAGCCCTCCAGGCATTGAAGTGATTACTATGCCCTAAAAACTGTTGCTCTTTAGCCTCTGGAAATTTAACTGGCAAACCGTACTGGGACTGTTGCGTGACCTATGGGAAGCGGATTCTGTGGATTTCACTTACTTGAAAACCAGCATGGCCTAGTGAATAGAGGATGGACCTGGGAGTCAGAAGGACCTGGGTTCTAATCCCGACTCTGCCTCTTATTTGCTGTGTGACCTTGGGCAAGTGACTTTACTTCCCTAGGCCTCAGTTTATCTTGGCTGCAAAATGGGGACAAGGGACTACATCCACCTGGTTAGCTTGTGTCTACCCCAGTGCTTAAAACAGTGCTTGACACATAGTAAGCATTTAACAAATAGTATTATTATTACTACTTCTTTCTCTGGGCATGTCAGGTCCACCAAGGTCAGTTATTTTGGCTTAGTAAACGCAGATATTCTAGATATTCCACTGCTTCCGGCAGCTGCCCTAGAGCTTTAATTTGTCATAATGTAGTTTCCCCAGTCTAATATTTACTCTTGGGTGGAAAAGACATGAAAATACGTCTGTATTTTTCAAGACAATCCACCACTTAATTCAGTGCCTGGCACATTGTAAGTGCTTAACAAATATTTAAAAGCCAAAAAAGAATTTTGCAGAACATAAAATATTGAAGCCAGCCTAATCATTTCCCTTGAAATTTGGAAATGTACAGGCAAAGACAGTTATTTCTGAAACCTGTTTGTGATGGCTAAGACGGTAATTGAGATAACTTCCAGAATGTGGATCCGATGGTTCATTCTTGTACAGACATATGCGTAAAAAAAAAAAGAAAAGGTTCACATATATGTAAAGAATGAACCAACTTTCAAACATTACAATTGATAAAGCTTTGTATTTCATTTGACCGTGCTGTTTTTTCCCGGTTTTTCAGTACGGTGTTAGGGAGCCACGTGATTCTGTTTGTTTTATGCTGCCGAATAGCTGCTCGATGAATCTCTGCATAGACAGCTGCCGCAGGGAGAAATGACCAGTTTGTGATGACAAAATGTAGGAAAGCTGTTTCTTCATAACTCATGACCTGAACTTACCTATCACAAATTTCAGAAATCAAAGCGAGGTTGAAGGTTTTTGGAAGGGACTCAAGAGCAAGCTAATAAAACATTGAAAAAAGAATCCTGAGGGAATTGCCACTTCTGGCCCAAGAAAATGGAGGCTAGCCCTGTCAAAATGAAGAAAGCCAAGTGGAGCATATTTATTCTCCAGAGCCCTCAATCCCACCTGCCCCCAAGCAGAAAAGTCATATTTGAAAACCTTGCTGTTAATTTAAGGTCCGATCCATAGTTTGCCCAGGACTCTCCACCAGGAGCCTGCCTCTTTAAGGGGAGGAAATTTCCTACACAGGTACCATTCAGACAGTTCCCCCTTTCTGGTAATATCAGCAGGACATGGAAACAGAGGTTCTGACCATAATCAGAAAAAGAAGGCATCTTGATTTGTAGTAGGATGTTTTGGCCGAGCTGTGTTTTTTCTCATCGGGATGGACCGTCTGTCACCCAACTGAAAGTGTCATTCTTTCAGACAAGACCTTTCTGCATTCCACCCTATCGTGTGCCTGTCCTTCTCTCCCTGATTAATGAGGCAAAAGTGGAATAATTAGCAAAACAGAGTCCCCTTAAAAAGGCAGCATATAATTTCTTGTGGCAGAGGTTCATAGCTTATCCCTTGTCTGGTGACATAAGCTTTAATTACTATGTGGTTTTCACATTTTCAGTGGTCCACATATTTAAAATTTTTTGTTAGTGTTCTTTCTACAGTTTCAGTTAAGTGCTACAGTAAATTGCTACATACTCAATGTTTCCCCCCGTTCATCCTAAGAGGACCATAAAAATCCCTCCAAACACCTGGACTTGCTGAGGTTGATTCCTTCTCCCAGCTTCTCAATCAGTGGTACTTAAGTGAGCACTTAGTGCAGAACCCTGTACTATGTGCTTGGGAGAGTACAATCTAATAGAGTTAATAGACACGATCAATCAGCCTATCGGTGGAATTTGAACGCCTACTCTGTGCAGAGCACTGTACTAAGCGCTTGGAAGAGTCCAGTGCAACAGAGTTGGTAAGACATGCTCCCTGCCCACAACAAGTTTATAGTCTAGATGGGGAGACAGGAGATATAAATGAATAAGCTACGGATCCCTGCCCATGACTTCATTTCTGGGTGGACCTCCTCCATCTTTCAAGATGAGAGACTTCAATAGATACGGTTGAATGAGTGAGTGAATGAATGAATGAATCACATCCTGGTGTTTTTCCAAACCTGGAGGTTCCCATTTTGGAACCACTTTATCCTAAGAACCTCATGTTCTTTCCATAAATAGACATTGTTCTGGTACTGCTCCATGGTATCGCTCTCTGACACGCCCCCACCCCCTCTCTTGCCATTCCCCTCTCTTCTCCTCCAACCCCAATAATTATGTGGTAAAACGTTCCAACTTTGGCAACTGAGTACACAGTAGGAGAGTTTAATTTAGATGATCAGCTCTGTCATAACTGCATTAAGCGCACTCTTGATAGCAGGGTTCAGGGTGAGTATTGAGACCTTAACCAGAACTTGTTTGTGTCTTACCTTTTGAAGCATCTTAAAATTCACTGCCTTCCTTGTTTTGGCAGGGTGGCAATCATGGTTTGTTTGGAAATAGCACAGCACAATCAAGGGGTATGCACACACCTGTGCAGCCACTGAACTCCTCCCCTAATCTCCGGGCACAAGTGCCTCCCCAGTTTCTCTCTCCCCAGGTAAGTCATTTTTATGGTCATGAAATCTCAAAAGGTAAAGCCCTCGACACCATCATGGAATTCATTAGTGGACAGAAAAGTGGTTTTATCTGTTGCTATAATTTCAGTTCAAGGGACGCCTGGTGCCAGTGTCAGTAATCCAAGTTTCTGTAATGATGTATCAAATCTTGCCTTTGTTTATTTTTTTACCCCCAGGGGTTGGCGGGTGTTAGAGTCCTTGTGTGTTCTTTTTAAATGCATTAAACATTATCCTAAATTGATTAGTGATATCTTCAGGTCATCTGAAAAAAATGAAGAGCCCACTTTCAGAAATGTAAAAAATGATTAGTTATTTGAAGAGGATGTACGCTTGTGGGCAGGGAATGTGTCCGTGGATTGTTTCATTGTACTCGCCTAACTTGTAATACAGTGCTCTGCACAGTAAGCGCTCAGTAAATATAACTCCAAAACTTTAAAGAGGCAACAGTGTGGCCTAATAGAAAAGGCTTGGTCTTGGAGTCAGAGAATCTGGGTTCTAATCCTGGCTCTGCCACTTACCTGTGGTGTGGGGTCTTGGGCGACTCACGTAACCTCTTCTTGGCCTCCGTTTTTTCATCTGTAAAATGGGGACAAATACTTGTTCTCCTTCCCACTTGGAATATATGGGACAGAGACTGTCCTATCACTTTATCTTAGGTCCACCCCAGGATAGGGCAGAACGCATAGTAAGCACACTGTTTTTGTTATAGTAGTTTGAGCCCAGAATACTTTGAGTCAATGGGACATTGTGTCCGAAAGCTCTGTTTTTAGTAACTTTTCTTCTCTCCCTTGCCTCCCTCTCCCCATCTTCCTGAGGGAGGAAGTTTGAGAAGAAATGGAACGCGCACCATTCCTCAGATAGCTGAGCAATTACATGAGCGAGGCCCTTAGCCACTACCTAAACGTACAACTAGGTTGCCCCAGGGCTAACAAGCAGATACATTTCCTCAGTTACTGTGAATTGCATTTCTTGAACTCCAGCCCTCAGCTGCTTTAGTTGAGGGTATAATGTGCGAAGGGGACTCCCAACTGCTAGTCCAGGGCTGGAGATTTTGCTGCCATCTCTGATAGGAGTGTGCTCCAAATAGGGGCTCCATGCCCAGTGAAATGAAAGATGTGGCCCACCAAAAACCTTTACCTGGAACTTAGTTTGGGAAACAGAATAGTGGAGCCAAATGTGAATGCAGGAGAGAGGAATTGAGCGGGGGAGTGCTTGAAATGGAAATGAAACACTTTGCTTGTTAGTATTTTAGGTCATTTTCTTATAAATCTCAACTTTATATAGATTCGTGGTACTCTTATTTTAATATATCCATGTTTACTTAAAGCAATCTTGATCTACTTTTGCATCGCAACTGGAAGTTGTATACTCTGTAGTCGTGTTGGGCTGTAGTGGGTGAAAATGTATCCTAATTCATTCAGTTAAGCTTTTTTATTATTCATTGGGTTTATAGAGCTTTTTGTCTGTCATTCAGGTAGTCGCATTTGTTGAGTGCCTACTGTGTGCAGAGCACTGTGTTCAGCACTCTGTCATTGCTTGAGATGGTTTGAAAATAATGAGGGGGTGGGGAATGTGGTGTACAGAGGTTCATTTCTGGTCCTATGGTTTTGAGCAGTTGTCTTGAATTTCCTGTGGATTTCTCGGTAGGTTTCTGCCTCCATGCTCAAGCAGTTTCCCAACAGTGGCCTGAATCCAGGTCTTTTCAACATGGGGCCCCAGTTGTCTCCTCAACAAATTGCCATGCTGAGCCAGCTTCCACAGATCCCCCAGTTTCAATTGGTAAGTAGCCGATCCACTCCATGGGCCTGAAAGGATTCTCTGCAAAATGGGGATTTTGTTTGCTTCCTCTGGGTTTGTTCCACCTCTTGGGTTTTGCTGATTTGCATTTGTGGTTATCATAGATGTACAATGTGGACTCCTTAACTCATCCCCATTCCCCAGCTGAGGCACAGGAGTGCGGAGATCCCTGGATCCTATTTTTGACCCTGTGCCAGGATCTCAGGGTCTAGAAAAAGCGTGGTCTAGTAAAAAGAGCCCAGGCCTGGTAGTCAGAGGACTTGAATTCTAATTCCAGCCGCCCCACCACGTATCTTTTGTGTGACCTTGGAAGGTCACTTAACCTCTCTGGGTCTCCATTACCTCATCTGTAAAACAGGAGTTACTAGCTCTGTGTTGTTTTTAGAATAGCCACCCAAATGGACTAAATCTCACCACCTAGGACTGTCTTCAAACGGGAAGATCTCGATCACTTCCAGTGTGCCTTTTGAATAGTAATGTCAAAAGTCAAATGCGTAATGATTTTCCCATCTTAAACTCGAACACTCCGTTGCACTCTGTGAGTGCCCTGGGGACTCCACGTAGCAATCTATTCATGTAGATAAATAACTATACATGTCCTGGAAATTTGGGTTTTTGTTCTGATTTTGTGAAAAATAAGAAAGGAAATTGAATCCCTCCAGTGCTTTATCCATTGATCTCTTTCCTAGCAAACTGCAGTTAATTCCTGTTCCAAAGTGCTTTCTAGCTGCCGTAAGCCCTTGTCGTCCCATCTTCTCCCTGCTTCCCAGGCATGTCAGCTTCTCCTTCAGCAGCAGCAACAGCAGCAGCTGCTACAGAACCAGAGGAAGATTTCTCAAGCTGTCCGCCAGCAGCAGGAGCAACAGGTGAGCACCGTTGTTGAACCAAATCACCCCTTTTCTGAAGCCCCTGTTCTCACGGGAAGCCCAGCCTCCATTCCCACGTTCACTCCTTTGTCCGCCTCTGGACTTCCCCGATTCCAAGAGGCGCTCCCTGCTTTAGTCCTCTTTTCCCCGCCTCCCTCTCCCTCCATGTCACCTGTATCCTTTGATCTTCTTTGTATCTTCTTTTGGATCCACTTTCATCTGTATCCTCTGAGGCTTTGAGATTCACCGCACTCCCATCCCCGCATTGCTTACTGACCCTGTCAGTCATTCATTAATTTATATCAATAACTACCCCACAGCACCCTAAGCTCGTTGTGGGCAGGGAACGTGACTGCCATGGTGTCATGTTGTCCTCTCCCAATTGCGTACTAAAGTGCTGCTCTGCAGACAGTAAGTGCTTGGTAAAGGCGACTGATTAATGGATTGATTATTTGGTTTGTAGCTTGCTCGAATGGTGAGTGCTCTCCAGCAGCAGCAGCAGAGGCAGCCTAGTATGAAGCACTCGCCATCCCACCCCGTTGGGCCCAAGCCCCACTTGGACAATATGGTACCCAACGCTTTGAATGTGGGGCTCTCAGACCTACAAACCAAAGGGCAAATACCTGGATACGGTTCTGGTAAGTAGTGAAGGACATGACCGCTGGGTCCCTCCAAAAAACCGCCTGGTCAGCCGGTTTTGATTCTTCGGATCTGCCGGGAGACCCACGACGCCGAGCGGTGGTGTGGTCCCAGGAAACCCGGAAGTCTGTGGGTTGCAGCTGCACTAGTAAAACTGCTTGTTTTCTCCAAGTTCCTGAACCAGTCCGGTGCGTTAATCAGTCAGCCACGCTATGGGAAGGGGGTGGTCTTAGCGTGGCCCGGAGTACTTTCCAAAGGTGGGACGTTGTGATGGTAATCTTGAAGAAGACTAGTCGATCCAGCAGCGGTCAGGTCATTTTTGTACTGACAGCCCAGATGCCTTCAGGCGAATTGTCACTGGTTGATGGCTTTGCCATCCAGTTTGAGTGTCTTTTGGGACACTCATCTGGGACTGGCAGGCCAGATTCCCACTGGGAAATTCAACACCGCCCCTACCCAACCTGAGCTGCAGGGAGAATCATTACCTCTCAAACATTCTTCTTAGTCTATTCTCCCCTAGGTAATAGCACCTATTACCTAATAGTAATTTTACCTTTAGTAATTTTACCAGATACCTAAGTTTAGATTCTTGTTTATTTTGTAAAAGTGAGAAGATAGGTGTGGGACCCAGAAGGGAAGAGCCATATGGATACCGTTGACAGTCAGCCTAGAGTCATATAACAGGACCTAGACATTTCCTCTCTCACCAGGGACGGGTTAAAAAAAAAAATCATCCATCTCTGCCACCTGACGCTTTTCTGGTGATGGCATGGACTCTGGAGTCAGAAACGCTGAAGGTCAATTGTCAATTTCTCCAATTTTTAGTGACCAGAAACAAGTTTAGGGATGTGAAAATTTTAGTTGGATGTTTATTTACACATTATTTTAGCTCTCCTCCCTTTTGAAATCACGTTATCCCATTGCGTAATCATGCTGATAGTGGCTTTCCATGCAACCTGTTGAAATCCTTCTCATGCCTGCACTTTAGATCTGAGCTTGTATTGAGAGGGTTATGTATGTTTGTGTCATTTAGTGGAGAGTCTTGGCAGATGAAAGTTGTAGGCAGGGTTGGTAGTGAAGCGGCAATTTACTGGCTAAAAGCAGGCATTAAATGGGGGAAAACCCAGTGGAAAAACTTTGAGATTCAGAGGACCTGTTAAAAGATTTGGGAATTATACAATGTCTTTTCTTCTCACCAGTTTTAATATGGCAGGGTATTTTTAAACTCCAAAGGGAGCAGAAATATATAATTTCTTTGTCTTGCAGGCTTTGGCTCAAGTGGCATGGATTATGGCATGGTTGGAGGGAAGGAAGGTGGAACAGAGTCTCGCTTTAAGCAGTGGACGTCTATGATGGAAGGGCTACCCTCTGTAGCTACACAAGATGCCAATATGCACAAAAATGGTAAGTGTTAAACTGTAGACATTATACAACGGGGTTAGGTATAGAGTAGTTCTGAACTGTAAATTAAGCAGTTGGATTCCTTTTTTGGTGGTAGGAGGCAGGACATTATTGGGCTGTAGCAGAAAGCCAAGTGTTACAAATGTGAGAGGAGTAAAGAAGAGTCTATGTTAGGGACATGACGGGAGGGAAGCAGAGGCAGAGTCTACTGGACCTTCCAACGAGAATCCCCAAAAGACATCCATGTAGTGACCAGTACAGATCTCCCTGGGTCAGAGCAGTAGTGGAAGAAGATGGGACGTGAAACAAGGGTCAGGGGCAGTCACTCTCAAGTCTGCCGGGGCCTCGCCATGAATTATTAGAAGTCCACGGCAGGCTTGGTTGCTGGTAGAGATGGAGGCAGCCGCGTTGGACGGTAGTTTTACTTTCACATTTCCACTCTGCTCCACCCCCCCCAAAAGCATCATAGTTGGTATGTGTAGGGGACTCTAGGAGAACGTGTGTATGTGTGTGTGACCATCTGGGTTGATTGTGGGTCACTCCCTGATGGGTGGAAGACAGATGGCCTGGTCCCTTGGTCCCCCACCTTCACTGGGATTTAGCCCCTCTCCTGTAAATCAAGTTGAGGCTTTGGCGGGGGGTCACGGCCAAAAGGGAGGGAAGAGAAAGGTTTGTAATCCCCTGCTCCTTCTTCTCTCCTCCCTTTTCCTCGCCTCCCTAAACCCCCAGGTCCTTTTCTTGTGGAATCACTTCTCTGAGCACTAGGGCTGTAGGAGAGGCTTTGGGAGAATCAGAGATGACGACCCACCTGGTGACATTTCTAATTTTATAGAAAAATAAATCCAGTGGGCCATTTCAGGGTTGCTTGATCAAAACCATTTATCTCCATAAACGACGGAGAGACAACAGGCGATTTTTGTATTGGATTAGTAGAGAGCTCCTTGGGTTTGGAGAGCTTAGAGCACACTTTGGTTTCATGCTTTTTGTGCATCTGCACCGAGAGCAATAGAAGCTCTGCTCCGAGTGGACCAATGCAGTCTCAGCTCCTCGTCACTCCTCCCAAGGCTTTCTTTTAAATTTTCTTTGAAGCAGATGAAAGGTCTCAGAACATCCATTCAGCTTTTGTTTCCGTTTTTTTCTTTCATTCTACAGTAAATCAGTTGGGCTCTACTGCGTATCCATGAGAACCGAGTATAAATAGGAGTCTGGCTGTACTTTTCGTTGCTCCTCTTTGGCAGGCCCCAGCCCTATCAAAATTCATTCAGTCCTAGGTCTTTGAGCTTCCTTTGGAAGAGTCTGATTGGTTCCCATCCTGGAGGATTTGTCAAGTAGCCACTTGGCGTTCCCTGCCCACTTTCTCCAGACATTCTTTTCGGTTACATGCCATCAAGGTTTTTCTTCTGTTGTTGCATTGGAATTGGGAGATTGGCTTCTGCGCTGAGAAGCCCAACGTCACCCTGACCCAAATGATATTATTACAGTGTCTTGGGCCATTTTTTCTTCTCTTTCCATATTAGAGAAGCAGCGTGGCCTAAGCGAAAGAGCCCAGGCCTGAGAGCCAGAGGACCTGGGTTCTAAGCCCGACTCCACCCCTCGTTTGCTGTGTCACCTTGGGCAAGGCATTTCACTTCCCACTTTCCTCATCTGTAAAATGGGGATTAAATCCGGTTCCTTGCTGTGGAAAGGGACTCTGTCCAACCTGATTATCTTGTATTTACCCCAGCGCTTACATACAGTGCTTGTCTCAGAGTAAGTGCTTAACAGATACATCATTAGTATTATTACGTATCTTGATTTCCTCTACTGGGGCTTAAAGCACTTAATATAATGCATTGCACCCGATAGATGCCCAGTAAATATTGACAGATAGATCTTGATGCCTGTAGACTGTAAGCTCATGGTGGACAGGAAATGTATCTGCCAGCTCTGTTATTTCGTACTCTCCCGGGTGCTTAGTACAGCACTCTGCACATAGTAGTGCTCAATATATATGATCGACTGATTAGAAGCAAGACTCCTGCAGGGAGTACAGAAAACCAGATAGATCCCTACTTATCTTGACCAGTCCATTGTGATGTTCCCCGCCGTCTCTTCTGCCCTTTCACCCCCTCGGCCTTTCTTGGTCTCTGTGGTTAAGTGAGGGAGACATGGTACTTTCTCAGCTTCTACCCATATCCCCTTCAGTGTCTCTGGCCCCCATTACCCCCAAGTCCTTTTTATCTTATCTGCTTTGTACAGCATAAGGCATGGGGAATCCACTCATACCGCTTGCCATTAAGGGATGTCTGTCAGTGAGCGAGTATTAATTAAGCACCTATAAATGAGGTGAAATCAGTGTAATTGAAATTCATCTAAGAAAAGGAATAGCATGGTCTCCCCCTCCCCTTCTACAAAATCAGGGAAGGAGCATGACCTAGGTAGAAAGAGCACGGGCCAGGGAATCCAAGAACTTGGGTTCTAATCCTGGCTCTCCCATTTGTCTGCTGTGTGACTTTGGGGAAGTCACTTCTCTGTGCCTGTTCTCATATGTAAAATGGGAATTAAATCCTGCTCCCTTCTACTTAGACTGTGAGCCCCCTGTGAGACAGAGGCCGTTTCCAACCCGATTATCTTTTATCTGCCCCAGCACAAAGCACAGTTCTTGGCTCACAGTAAGTGCTTAATAAGTATCCTTCAAAAAACAAAACAAGAAACTATTATTCTTCAAGAGTATTTACTGGTTTTCCTTTTCCCCTTTACCCTCTGATGTGTAAAGGCTTCAGAGAAGTAACCACTAAGTCAGAACCACTGGGGTTTGTTTTTTTTTAATACTTGGCAGAGCTGACTTTCTAGACTCTTCAAAGACGGTGAAGCCTCTTGTCAGGAATAACGGTTGAGACTCCCGAACTCCTTGTGGACGGGGTTACCGTCTCCCAGCTCTGTGCTACTACACTTTCTCGAGTGCTTAATCCAGGGCTGTGCCCACAGAAAGTGCTCAGTAAATTCCGCTTTTGGATGAACTTCAGGCGCGAGAACCTGTGGGGAGGATTTGATTACAGTGCCGTTGGGTTATGCGGCAAGAGGTGGGCAAGAGGGCAGCACAGGGTGGGATTCATGCAGGGTCCTTGCCCGGGTTAGCCAGCTGCAGGCCGAATTGGCAGTAGAAGCAGTGAGACCCGAGTGGTTAAAGCACAGGCCTGGGTGTCAGTCAAATGGCGGAGCCAGGAGTAGAACCCAGGCCAGCACTCGTCCCACTGGGCCCTGCTGCTTCCAAGAAAGTAAGTTGACGACCGAAGGGCGGTTTCTGGGGACGGTTTCGAGTTGCTTTGCGAGGACCTAGTCCTGCTCCTGAGTGCGATGTTCTCTCCTGTCTGCTTCTCAGGCGCCATAGTGCCCCCTGGGAAGAACCGAGGAGGATCGCCGTACAACCAGTTTGACATCATCCCGGGTGACACGTTGGGCAGCCATACGGGTTCCGCTGGTGATAGCTGGTTACCTGCCAAATCTCCACCAACAACCAAGATTGGAAGTAAATCCAGTAATGCCAGTTGGCCTCCAGGTATTGCCCAGGACATCTTTCCTTTTTTTTGAACTACCATTGATGGATCGATTGAGTGGTTGATGGACGGTACACAAAGGGTGCACGTGGTTCAGTGGAAAGAGCATGGGCTTTGGAGTCAGAAGTCATGAGTTCGAATCCCAGCTCTGCCACTTGTCAGCTGTGTGACTGTGGGCAAGTCACTTCACTTCTCTGTGCCTCAGTTCCCTCATCTGTAAAATGGGGATTAAGACTGTGAGCCCCACATGGGACAACCTGATTCCCCTGTGTCTACCCCAGCGCTTAGAACAGTGCTCTGCACATAGTAAGCGCTTAACAAATACCAACATTAATTTCCTTGACCACTGCTTTATCCTCCATTCAGACGAGTTCTGTTCAAGTCATTTTGTCACCCTTCTGCTGTTGAAGAACTTGATTTCACATGTGACATATAGTTAATGGGTCATAGGTTTCTGTGGTTCTTTCAGTGACTTGGTCATTTTAAATTATTTTTTCTGGGGTTTTTTTTGTTTGTTTTTAAGCTTGCCTCTAATCATGGGTAGGGAATGCCAGGAAAAACTCAAGTTGTGGAGAAGTCACTTATTTTGTAGTAACATGATAATAATAATAATAATGATGATGGTATTTGTTAAGCGCTTACTATGTGCCGAGCACTCTTCTAAGCGCTGGGGGAGATACAGGGTAATCAGGTTGTCCCATGTGAGGCTCACAGTTAATCCCCATTTTACAGATGAGGGAACTGAGGCACAGAGAAGTGAAGTGACTTGCCCACAGTCACACAGCTGACAAGTGGCAGAGCCGGTAGTCGAACCCATGACCTCGGACCCCGAAGCCCGGGCTCTTTCCACTAAGCCACGCTGCTTCCCCAGGGACTAGCATCCTGCTGAAAATGCAGCTGGTACCCTAGGTCACTTCTAAAAGACAGTCTAGAGAATGTCGTTAACTGGGCTGATGTCAAAGGAGGAAGAAAATCATTCGCAGTTAAGTGCGTCTGTGGGCATGGGCCCACATATTTGGGCCGGTTTATCTCGAAAGCCATAAATTCCATTCTTAGAAATTTTAAAGGGTAGTAAATGAGCTAATCCCATCTAACAAAAGTCATCTTCTGTAATAATAGTCCTTCCAAAAAAACCAAGACAAATATATTCTCTCAAATATTTTTGAGTTATTTTTATTTTTAAAATGGCTTACCGCCTCTTGTTTGTATCCTTCCTGCCCCAGAATTTCAACCGGGAGTGCCGTGGAAAGGTATCCAAAACATTGACCCCGAATCTGACCCCTACGTGACTCCTGGAAGTGTGCTGGGAGCGACAGCCCCCTCTCCCATTGTAGATACTGACCACCAACTTCTGCGGGACAACACCACAGGTAAATGAGCGTGCAAAGCCTCTGATTGCCTGGTTGTAGTTCTTCTGGGATCCGTCAGTCACATTTATTGAGCGCTTAACTGTATGAGTCTGAGCTCCTCCCTCCATCAAAAGAGCGCAGAACTGTGTGAGAGCATGACCGGCTTGGCCCTGACCATGAATCTCTGGGCTCCTCCCTCCATCAAAGCTAAAGGGCAGCCACCCCCACCCCCCACTCCCACCCAGCCCTGCCCTGCCGGGAGCCAAGGACTCTTCCCTCCAGCAATAATAAACTGGCGTTCCAACCGATGACCCTTTCGGTCTGTTGGTTTTTATCCAGACCCAGCCAGGTGGAGAGGGGTGGGGAACAGGATGGGGATTTGGTTTGGCATTTCTCGACAGCTCCCAGAAATGGGCACTCCCCACCCTGTCTTCACACTTACCGGGCCTCCAGCCGGGGGTGGGGGGAGTGGTGGGAGGAGTCTTGTTGGGAGAAAACCTGGGTGGGCCCAGGCATAACCCTGATTCCCGGCCCATTCCTGATGAGTCCTAGTTAGCTCTTCAATTGGCTGCCTTTCAGCATAGTACAGACTGTGTATGTAATATTTTCTTCTTTTTTTCCTTTCATGTGCCCATCAAAGGGTCTACTTCTTCCCTCAACACCTCGCTGCCTTCACCTGGTGCCTGGCCCTACAGTGCCTCTGACAACTCCTTTACCAACGTTCATAGCACTTCAGGTATGCCGGCTTGGAAAATCAAACTGTACCAGTGAATCCGGGCGATATGCTCACCCCATTCCCTTGCGTTAAAAGCAACACGATCAGCAAATGTGATGGGCAATAACTTCCCCGCCGTGAGCCAAGCCAGCTCTCCATGGACAGAGAAGGAAAGGGTAGCAGTTATTCCCTGTGTTACTTAAATTTTTCCAGTTCCATTTCATTTTCCCCTGCCAATTTCCATCTTCCGTTTTCATCCCTCCTTGCCCTCATTTTGCCGAGGGAGATCCGTCAAGAAAAACCTTCCCTCAGTGGGAAGTCAGCCTAGTCTAGTTGTGGCTCTCTTTCGTCAAGTACTTCAAATTGGGCTTTTCCCTGTTCCCCATAGCGGGGCCCAGCTAGGGTCTGGGATCTTCTGGGGTCCATATCCCTAGACTACAGTAGAACAGGGAGGATCACAGCATGGAAACAGCGTGTCTTAGTGGGTAGAATCTGGGCCAAGGAGTCAGAAGGACCTGGATTGTAAGCCCGGCTCTGCCGCTTGTCTACTTTGTGACCTTGGGCAAGTCACTTTACTTCTCTGTGCCTAAGTTACCTCATCTGTAAAATGGGGATTGAGACAGAGCCCCATGTGGGACAGGGACTCTGTCCAACCTGATTACCTTGTATCTGCTCCAGGGCTTAGAACAGTGCTTGCACATAGTAAGCGCTTAACAAATACCATTGTTATTATTATTATAAGTAAACAATGTGCCAAATACTTGTAGCCCAGCCACCTCAGGGATTATCCGAGGGTTGCCTTTTTCTGCTTCCTGGTCACTTCATTCAAGTCAGGGTCTGGTGCAAGAATGGCCTGGGAGTCGGGTGACCCGCGTTCTAAGCCTGGTTCTGTCACTTGTCTGCCGTGAGACTTTGAGCACTTCTCTGACCTTCAGATACCTCGTCTGTAAAATGGGGGTTAAGACTGGGAACCCAGGTAGGACATGGACATAATTAAAGTTTGCATCCCCAAGCCTGAGGGCCACAGGTGGCTTTAAGGTACGCCATGTCTCCAAACCTCCCCCTGCCTTTTGCCCTTCTTCACCACACGCTGCTCGCGATAGGCTTAAAGGGACTACCTCCTGGTCATCCCTTTCTGTTCTGCCCCTTTGAGGTTATTTTCAGGTGCAGCAGCTCACAGTGGGCTTTAGTCAGTTCCCGAGGGAGCAGTGTTCCCAAATGGGCAAATCCTTGACTGGGAAATGGGGAAACTGAAAATTCACCCCTGCTCTTCCTTAAAAAAAAAAAAAAAAAAAAAAGTTGAAGAACTGAATTGCCTTTTCTGCTAATGAATGTAAAATTGTTAAATCCAAAGGAATCCCCGTGATATCTGCCAGGCTTCACATTCTTTTAAGGGATGCAGAGCTTTTCAAAAAAGAGAACATAGATGATTCAAATAAAGGCAGCATCTCAAGTTTGCCATTGACATTCTGTTATGTATTTAGGTTTCTCCTGAATTTAATGTTTAGATAAGAAAATAGTGAGGATGAAAATGTATTTTCCCCAAGTCACAGCCCCACGTCCAGGTGTTTGTTTTATTTATTTTTTTTATGGTATTTGCTAAGCATTCTGTGCCAGGTACTCTACTAAGTGCTGGAGTAGATAAAGCTAATCAAGTTGGGCACAGTCCATGTCCCACATAGGGCTCACAGTCTCAATTCCCCTTTTACAGATGAGGGAACTGAGGCACCGAGAAGCAAAGTGACTTGCCCAAGGTTACACAGCTGGCAAGTGAGGGAGCAGGAATTAGAACCCAGGTTCTTCTACTTCCAGGCTCATGCTTAACAAATTCAGAAATATGTAGGTGAAATATGAAAGGTTAAATTCTATATTGAACATCATGACCTCTTTTTGACAAACTTACCTTAAGATGAAATTTTGTTTAAAATGATGTATTTTCTGGAAGGCACAGTATACCCCCTAAATTGTTGTGATTCAGAGTAAAGTCAGCGTGTACTTATATGATTGCTAGTTTGTATTGGTCCTTGCCATGTTAGTAATTCATGCTTTTATTTTCTTGTAGCAAAGTTCAATGATTACAAATCAACATGGTCCCCTGATCCCATAGGACACAACCCCACTCATCTCTCCAACAAGATGTGGAAAAACCATATTTCCTCAAGGAACACTACAGGGCTGCCCCGCCCACCTCCCGGTCTGACCAACCCCAAATCATCATCTCCCTGGAGCAGCACAGCACCCCGATCAGTCAGGGGGTGGGGGGCACAGGACTCAAGGCTTGCCTCGGGTGAGAAGGATCTCCCGATAGCATCATTGCTCGGCCCCGAGGGGTTTATGTTATGCAGCGCTAATGGTGCAGAAATGATGCGGTCTTCACATGAGAGGAAATCACGGTTGCCCGGTAAAGGAAAAAAATATGCCTTGGAATGGAAACTGTACTGTCAGTGAGAGGGAAGGGATTCCAGAACTTCCAAGGATTGGAAGGGAAAAGAACGGGCAGAAGGGTGCTAAGGGAGGGAAAGAGAGGGGAGGGATTGGGATGAGGGGGCGGGACGGGAGGCTTTGCGGAAGGCAGCGAAGAGGGCGGGAGGAATTCTGAGAGCCGAGGGAGGTCAGCCATAATTTGGGGCTTTCCCAGGGGGCGGGAGAGTAGCTGGAAGTGGAAAGGGACTGGGAGAGCCCCACACATAGTAAAGGGTGGGTAGAGGAAATATGTCCTTCAAGGAAGCCTAGGAAGTGTTGAAATGTTAGTTTATTTGGCAGCGACTGACTGAAAAGGAGAGAAATCTGTGAACCTTTGGTACCCTCGTTCGCTTCTAATCATTTTTTTCCCCTTTGTTATTGCGATGCTTCTAGCCTCTGCCTGGAGCGATGGTGGCTCAGTTCGTCCTAGTTACTGGCTGGTTCTTCACAATCTCACTCCACAGGTATTGCTTCTCCTTGTTTTCTGGGTGAGGCTGGAAGGAGAGGAGCCGAGGTCTACGGCGGGAATGGGCAGGAGGCGGCCTGGATACATGGCATCAGGCCTTGTGGCAGAGCAGCCTCTGGTCGCCACAGCCGCCTCATACTTGGACCCCGGTGTCCACGGTGCACAGAACGCCCTGCCTCCCATCAGCTTCCTTGGATGGGGCGCATCAATCAGTCAGTGGTTTTGTTGAGCGCTTACTCTGTGCAGAGCACTGTTCTAAGAGCTTGGAAGAGTGCAGTACAAGAGAGTTAGCAGACCCGTTTGCCGCCCCAGACAAGCTTACAGTCTTTTGGTGCCAAGGAATGAGAGGGGAAGCGTCAGGGCCCCCATGTCTGTGTTTGTGTTGGCCTGCTCGAGGATTGTTGGCCCCTGGGCCGAGCCGGGCCCGTGGATAGAAAGCTTCAGTGATGACCCTGGGTGCTACCCTCGAGTTAAAATGATTGCAAAACCCTGTCAACTGTTGTCCCTTGGTTGGTTGTCCTTCTTTTCCAAGGAGTCCCTTGGGGGCCAAAAAAACAAAGGCACTCCCAACTATTTTATAGGATAATTTCCCAAATAATAGTCATGACGTCCTTAGATCGCAGAGTTATGATCTCTGAAGCCTTTGGTCCCACGAGCCCCTTGGTGCCTCGGTTTCCCTGTTGGAAAACAAGAGCGGCTCTCGATTTCTCTCGTTTAATGTGAAGGATAGGTAACTCAGTAGTTGAGTGAGGAAACATAATCTGCTGGGTTGATTCCTATGATAGGATGAAACTCCTCCCCACCCTTCCACCCGCACCTTTAAATCCCAGTGTTTGGCAGTTAAAATAAGTGGAATGTGTTTGTGTAAATGGCTTGAAAGTGTAACAAGTCATCCTGAGCTCCGGTTTCCTCCGGCCCTTGTCACTCACAGGCATAGCTGCCAGTTTTTCATTCCACAGGGTTTCCATGGTAAAACCACAGAATGTTTCCAGGGTCGCTGCCAATAGCACGGCCTCTTTGGTCTGCTCCCGATGTCTGTTTCCGTTTTAAAGGAAAACCTGAAGGGAGCAACTTCAGAAAGCAACTCTCTGCATAGAGTTTATGATTAATTTCTCCCAGCGACAGGGTATGGGACTGGTCAATTAAGGTATGGGCAAGTAAGATGGTTTACTCTTATTTCGCCCAATCCAGCTTGAAATCAGATGGGCTGGCAGATTGAAGCGGGTTTCCAAATTGGCAGCCTCTTTTCAAAGGACTTCTCAATGAAGAGGAATGTTAGAGCATTTGTTTATCTTTTCATCACAGGCGGTCGATCGGTAGTATTTATTGAGCCTTAGAGCACTGTACTGAACGCTGGGGAAAGAGTGATGGGGAGGCAGGCATTAAATTAAAGGAAGGGGAAATGGTGGATTTTTATAGAAGTACTGCAGAGCTGAGGAGAGTTATCCAAGTGCTCAAGACCAGAGGCGGCAACCAGGAAGAAGGGGTGGAGTTCTCTCTGCTTTCTGCAGTTCCAGAGGGCTTTAAAGATAGGGAAAATGCCATTCTGTTGCTTTTAAAGGGGGTTGGGAGTTCCAGAAAATGTTGGGAGGGTGGGGGGGACATGAGCAGGAGGCCGGAGGCAGGAGAGGTGGCAGTGATAAAGTTAATAGGAGTTGGGAGGGCTGCCCCGGGGTGGCTGTGAAGAGAGCAGATAAAGGAGGAGGAGAGAGATGGCTAAGAGTCTGCTAGCCGATGGTCGGGAGTTTGGGCTTGATACCGAGGGAAATGATTAAGCCATTGGAGCTTTTTGACGAGCAGCGATGTGAGCAGGATTTTTAGCAGGGAAATCCAGGCTGTTGCATATAGTATAAAGAGCTGGGAGGTTGGTGGCAGTGAGATTCAGGGAACGTGTCTCCCAACTGTATTAGGCTGTACTCTCCCAAGTAGTCAGTGCAGTATTTTGTACACAGAGTTCAATAGATATGATCGATTGAGACCAGTAAAGAATGGCATAAAACGTGCACTAGGAAATGGAGCTGGAAATGGGCTGCTGGCCTTCTGGGTGGAAAGAGCCAAGAAATAGCCTGTTATGGGAAACCGAAAGACTTGCAGCATGATATAGTGGGACAGGTACAGGAATTGGGAGATCTGGGTTCTAGTCCACTTGCCTGCTATATGACCCTCAGTTTCCACATCTGTTAAAGGGGGGAAAAGTACTTGTTCTTCCCCTTTCCTTCCAAATGATACCCTTTATGCTCAGTTCTTCCAGACCAGGTGTTTTGTGGATAGAACAGGATGCAATAGGAGAACTGAGAACGGTAGAATGTGCTACACTGTTGTTTTAACTAAAGCCCTTTCATACCAGTTATTTTATTTTATCTGTCCAACTTCCCAGTGAGTTAAGGGGAATCAGTCAATCAGTTATTGGTGTTTATCGAGGGGGAATCAGTCAGTCAGTTATTGGTGTTTATCGAGAGCGCTGACTGCTGTTCTAGGCTCTTGGGAGAGTACAGTGCAACAGAGTCGGTAGACAGGTTCCCTCTTCAAAGTGAGCTTACAGTCTAGAGGAGGGGTAAACATATAAATACATAAATTATAAGTACAGTTGGGAGATTACTAAGTAAATACCAGGGCTCAGTAAATACCATTGATGATAAACTACAGCTATGTACGTAAGTGCTCTGGGACCGAGGGTGGGGTGAATACCAAATGCCCGAAGAGTGCATAGATGACTCTGAAGAGAGGCAGAGTCAGGGAAAGAGGGCTTAATCAGGAAAGTCCTTCTCCTGGAGGAGATTTGACCTTAATAAGCCTTTGACGACCAGAGTGGTCATCTGGCTTGTGTGGACAGAAGGGAGTTCCAGGCCTGACAGAGGTTGAAAAAGGGGTCCATGGAGAGATAGACGGGAGTGAGGCACAGTGAGAGCAAGCTGGCGCTAGAGAAGTGCTGTGTGTGGGGTGGGCTTTAGTAAATTAGTGAGATGTTAGGAGGAGGTGAGCTGATTGTGTGTCTTAAAACCGACGGTAAGGAGTTCTTTTGATGTGGAGGTGAAATGGCAACCACTGGAGGTTATTGAGGAGTCGGGGGATGTGGACTCAGTGATTTTTGTAGAAAAATGATCCAGGCAGCAGAGTGAGGAATGGACTGGAATGGGGAGAGACAGGAGGCTGGTGCGGTAGTCAAGGCAGAAAATGAGTGCTTGGATCAGCGTGGGAACAGTTTGGGTGGAGAGGAAGGGATGGATTCTAGAGATGTTTTGAAGTTAGAACTATCAGGAATTCATGGGAGGTTTTTTTCAATGGTATTTAAGTGCTTCTTCTGTGACATACACTCTTCTAAGCACTGGAGTAGGTCCAAGTTAATTAGATTGAATGTGTGGGTTGAATGCACTTGGATCTGTGACCTTTGGGCTTTTTCGTATTCACCCGACCCTCAGCCCCACAGTGCTTAAGGACATATCTGTAATTTATTTACATTAGTGTCTGTCTCCCCCTCTAGACTGTGAGCTCACTGTGGGAAGGGAACAAGTCTAACCAACTCTGATGTATTGTACTTTCCAAAGCACTTAATCCAGTGCTCTGCACACAATAAGCGCCCCAAAACTGCCATCCATTGAAAGAGAAAGATGAGTCAAGGATAACGCCAAGGCCACTGAGCTTGTGAGATGTAGAATGGTGGTGCTGTCTACAGTGATGGGAAAGTCAGGGGGATGTGGGGACTGAAGAATATGTTGTAATTTTGGAATTTTATTCAGATTTATCTTTTGTGTTCTTTTGAGTGCTTTATCCAATCCTACTTGACAGCTTCCACTTCCCTTCCAGATCTGTCAAAGGAGCATATGCTTATTTTCTCAGAGCCGAAGACCATAAACCTACAGGGCCAAGGAAGCTTTTTGCTAGCTTTCCTTTGGAAACTTTGAAGTTGAGGAATTGGTGGACCTTGAAAGCATTTCCTGAGGCAGGCCACTTGAGTTAAAGGAGGGCAGGAATCGTGTCTACCAACTCCTTTACCCTCCCAAGAGCTTAGTAGAGTGTTCTGCACACAGTCGACGCTCAAATGCTGAGAAGCAGCGTGGCGCAGTGGAAAGAGCACGGGCTTTGGAGTCAGGGCTCATGAGTTCGAATCCCGGCTCTGCCACTTGTCAGCTGTGTGACTGTGGGCAAGTCACTTAACTTCTCTGTGCCTCAGTTCCCTCATCTGTAAAATGGGGATTAAGACTGTGAGCCCCACGTGGGACAACCTGATTCCCCTGTGTTTACCCCAGCGCTTAGAACAGTGCTCTGCACATAGTAAGCGCTTAACAAATACCAACATTATAAATGCCATTGATTAGCAGAGCTAGCGTAAGGCAGGCCGTTGCACATCGTTTGGCCCGGTGAAACTTTTAGATAGCCTGGCCTGAGGTGTAAACAGCAGTGGAGCAGCAGGGGTGGCGGGTGAAGCCGGAGCAACCTTGCTGTCGCTTCACTGTGGTGGGGGGTGGGGGGCAAACTCTTTTGGCTTGTGGGGTGCCCCAAGTGGGGAAGATCCCCATAGGGTGGTCAACCCTGCTCCTTTACTGCCTGGCGACCTTCTGTCAGAGTCTGTCTGTTTTCTACACCCCGCACCCACCCCCCCTGTAGTGGCCTTCTGGACTTAGGGATCCTGTTGCATTCTCTGTTATCTTTTCTTCTCCTCTCCGCCGCAGCTGGGATCTTGACACACTTTCTTTCCCTTTAGATTGACGGGTCGACTCTGCGAACGATCTGCATGCAGCATGGTCCGCTGCTGACATTCCACCTGAACCTAACCCAGGGCACCGCCCTGATCCGATACAGCACCAAACAGGAGGCGGCCAAGGCCCAAACTGCACTGCACATGTGAGTGCGTCCTCCCGCTAAGGCAGACCAGCACACGCTCTCACCGAACCGGAATTCACTCTCCCGGCGGCTTAGTCCGAGTCCGGCCGGCTGAGTCACCTCAGGATTATCCCGGCCTGGCAGGGATAACTCCGCAGCTCGACCCAATCTCAGAAGAGCCCGTGTGGAAGCAGAGTGGCCTAGTTGAAAGAGCCCGGGCCTGGGAGTCAAAGGACCTGGGTCTTATCCTGGCTCCGCCATCTGTCTCCCGGGTGACCTAGGACAAGTCACTTCTCTGTGCCTCGGTTCCCTCATTTGGAAAATGGGGATTAAATCGTCCTCCCTCTGATTTAAATTGCGAGCCCCACGTAGGACAGGAACCGTGTCCAAACCCGATTCTCTTGTATCTACCCCAGGCTTAGTATAGTGCCTGGCACTCAGTAAACAGTGAACAAGAATCACTGGGGGAGGGGGAAGTAGTACAGAAGGACGCCCCGTGTCTTCAGGCGTATTTTTCGCTTCCATGTTTTATGCAGTCGATCTGGCTAGGATACCATGGCTTTTTATCCCAAGCTTTGTAATCAGCGTGGCTTAGTGGAGAGAGCCCGGGCTTGGGAGTCAGAGGTCATGGGTTCTAATCCCGGCTCTGCCGCTTGTCAGCTGTGTGACTCTGGGCAAGTCACTTAACTTCTCTGTGCCTCAGTTCCCTCCTCTATAAAACGGGGGTGAAGACTGTGAGCCCCACATGGGGCAACCTGATTACCTTGCATCAACCCTGGTGCTTAGAACAGTGCTTTGCACACAGTAAGCGCTTAACAGATACCATAATTATTATTGTAGTCTCCATATGTGCTTTGAGGTGTTCTGGGGGACGCCGCTGCTGCCGCGGTGGTTTTGTTGTGTTTTTTTTTTTTAACGTGCTTCGTGTCTCTCCCGGTGGTTTTCAGGTGTGTGTTGGGAAACACTACCATCCTGGCTGAGTTCGCCACCGACGAGGAAGTGAGCCGCTTCCTGGCCCAGGCTCAGCCCCCTACACCTGCAGCAACCCCGAGTGCACCCGCAGCCGGCTGGCAATCCCTGGAGACAGGCCAGAACCAGAACGACCCGGTCGGACCCGCTCTGAATCTCTTTGGTGGGTCGACGGGGCTCGGGCAGTGGAGCAGCAGCGCGGGCGGTAACGGCGGGGGCGACCTCGCCGGCGCTTCGTTGTGGGGGCCCCCAAACTACTCTTCTAGCTTGTGGGGTGTCCCGAGTGTGGAAGATCCCCATAGGATGGGCAGCCCTGCTCCTTTACTACCTGGTGACCTTCTGGGAGGAGGGTCGGATTCAATCTGAACTTCGAACTTTCAACTCTGACCTCGTGACCTTTTTTTGGAACAGCAGCAGCACTAACTTGACCTTTTCGTTTTTTTTTTCAACTTGCAATAAATACATTTTTAAAAGGAAAAAAGAAAACGGAGAGAGAAAAAAAAAAGGTGGGTCATTGACAGACTGTCTGAGCACATAGTTGCCTCCCTTCTAACTTCAGTTTTTTCGTTTGGAATATGAATCCAAAAAGAGAACATATCACTCTTGAAATACTTGAATCATGAACGCCAACCTAGAAAGACAATGTGAAGCAAGTACACATACCATTTAAATTTAAACACAAAAAAATTAAAAAAATTAGTTTCTAGTTTTTCACTTTTTCATGTTATACGGAAGTTGTTGCTAAGAAACATATATACTGAAAAAATAGCTTTTTAACTTTGTTTGCACTGGGTGTGTTTCCGTCCTTAGGTCTACCATGTTGGGGTGGGGGTGGGGGGAGGGGAGATGTTCAAAAAAAAAAAAAATTGGGGGGGCGGGGGAGGGGAGACTTGACGGAGCCTCACTTTAAAAACAAAAAAAAAAAAGGAAAAAAAATTGTGATTGGCTGGTTGATAAATACCAGTGTGTTCTGGCACATGTAACTGCCCAGGCATGCTTGTTTCAGTATGTGTATGCACGTGTGTTCATGTGCATTCGCGTGCATCTGTTTCTCTCGTCTGTGTGAGTGGGAGTGTGCGCGTGCGTGTTGTGTATGTACGTCTCCTCTTTTCTCCCCTTCCCCTACCCCCGACCCTCAGAACCCTCCTTCTCGGAAAGCTTCGTCGCTGACAGTCTATAGGCTGGCTGGCCGGCCCTCCGCATTACTTGACTCTGAGAACGACATAACGTGGTTGAGCCCCTGTGACTGAAGCCGAGCCCAGTTGGGCTGCATTAAAATTTCAGTAGAGAGCTTTTTGTCGATTACCACAGGGAAGCACATTTCAGCTTGCAAATAGTAGAGAGAGAGAAGCGCGTGTGTACGTATGTGTGTTTTCTAGCCTTTCTTTCAACCCAGCAGTAGAGTGGAGCACTGCCAAATCCAAAAAAAAAAAGAAAAAAAAAGCTTAGGAGAGCAGGAAGTACCTCTTGAGTGACTTTGTATTTATTTATTTATTTATTTCTGTTTTTTAAAATGAATAAGCGGCAATGCAACGGGACTATGATTTGGGACCGTTGGGTTTTTAGCGCAAGCCTTTTTGTTTCGATCGGGATGGGAGGACGGCAGACAGTTCCGGGTTGTCGCCCAAAGCAGGAAAACTTGCTGTCTGTCCACCGGCTCTAAACAAGCGTCTGTCTCTGCGATCCGGTGAAGAAATCGAGGGGAAAACCTGAGGTTTCAGGCTGAGCCCGTTTCATTTGGGATTACTTTTTTTTTAAATTGGCGGATATCTTCATTTTATTAAAACAGAAAAAATAAACGTCGTTAGCAGTCTCCAAAAAGCATAAGCAGCTGACCCCTCTTTGCTTCCTTCTCGCTGAGCGTTACCTGTGCCAGGCCTCGGTGTATTACAGCACCGGACCATCACTGACAGAAACGTTTACTTACGAATGTTCTTAAACCAGTGTGTACTTCTAGCGTTACCTTTTGTTTCTCTTTGTCGCGTATTTCCTGTGTATGTGATTTTTGCTTAGGCAGGTATTAACTAGCAAAGCCTTTTTTTTTTTTTTTAAAGTATTGCACCTTTTTTTTTGTTTTGACTTTTTTTCCTGAATCGTTGCTTCTTTCAGTATGTAAAGGAACTTTTTTGAGCATCAGTGTGGTAGTACTCTGGGCGGAATGGGGGCAACCTTTAATTTACAGTGATAACCAGTGTGTGTATGTGTGTGTCTGTGTGTGTATGGGCGTCTGCGTGTTTGTGTGTCTGTGTGTGTGCATGCGTGCATTGGGAACAAAATATGTAAAACTGCTTGTTGTGAAGAGAGTTGTAGCAGACCTGAAGGGACATCCCTTTACACAGAGGAGATGATGGAGGGATGGGAAGGGAGGAAAAGGAAGAACATAAGCCAGTGAAGTCCTAGCACTTAAGTGTGGACGTCCTAGGTCTGCATTACACTGTTTAAAAATAAAGTGCCGACATTCTGTACCAGCAAATACCTGCCCACTCCAGTCTTTGGTGGGAGCAGCCCTCTGCTGTCCTTATTAACTGTTTGGTGGTGGGGGGGAGGAGGAGGAGGACAGAGGAGTTTTCTTTCTTTAGCATCTTCAGTGAAGGATACAACAATGCCTAATGTATTTCACTTTTTGTCTGAGTGTGGGGAAGGATGGTGCGTGTAAGGAAAGGCCAAACCAAATCATTTGAATTGGAGCGTTTCTGGGACGGAGCCGGTGGGCGGGGAGTTTTATGTAGCTCTAGGATTACCCTGTCCATAGGAACCCAGTTTCGGAGAAGAGGGAATGTTCCATTTAGCCCTACCTGCTTTCAGTCGACACTCACTGCGTAACAGTTCAGTCAAATGCAATCCAGGCTGGCGGGCGGTTAAACCGGAGCCTGCTGTCCGGCCTCATTGAATGCCTTTTCGATGATAACTGTGCCCCCGCCCCATCTCCTGCCATTTTTCCAGCCCCCGTTTCCCTCCTCCCTACTCCCCCCCAATGTGGTGACACCTCCGGTGACCTAGAAGTTAATAGCGGCTACACTCAGTCATCCAGTCCAGAACAACGGCACCTGCCGGGTAGCTCAAGCGAAGCCAGAATCCATCCTCACCTGCAACTTGCCCCCTCTCTCCTCCTTCACCTGCTAACTTGCCTGTCGGTCCCTTTACCTGCACTTTGGGTTAGTTGAGTTCATTGCAAGACTACGGTGAAAGCCGGGTGCTAGAGCCCCTCTTGTTTACAAGACATAATGAGGGATTTGATGTATTTAAAAAAAAACAAAAAAAAACATGAGAAGCTAAAATGTTCTTCCATCATAAGCTTAAAGGGAAAAAAATTAAAAACTTAAAAAAAGACCAAAAAGTGCGTAGATACACACACAAATATATATATATATAGAGATAGTTATATATATATATTTTAGATGAAGACTAACTCTGGGAGCATTTGACAGTGTTTTTTGTTTTTGTTTTAACATTTATTTTCCTGCTTTAAAATTTGCAAGCATTCTCAGGAATTCTAGGGTAGGAAGCCAGTTTTTGAAGATGGTTTGTTTAACCATATCTTATCCTAGATAGATGGCCGTTTCTTTCCTGTCGATAAACTTTTACAAGTTCCTGAATCTTCAAAAAGTTTCAAAAGTTTTTACTTAAAAAAATTTAAAAAAAAAGAAAATCTCCAAATGTTACAGGCACAACTGGGGATTGAGCATTTTAAAAACTGTAAAAATAAAATGTTTTTAAAAAAGAGCAGCAACAAATTCATTGTAATCTAAAATATATATATATATATGTGGTAAAGGAGTTAAGCTTTCAAGATATCCACCTTAGTCTCATTTGGAAGTGCGTGTAGCTGGATGGAGGAAAGATTAGCGGTGATAATGGAAATAGCATCATTCCGTTCCTTTCCATTTAAGACTAAAACTGGAATCTCCCCTGGCGCCTTTGAAAAGAGAGAGAGAGAGAAAACCGTGAAAGCCGATAGCCAACTTACAGTACAGTTTGGTGGGAAGAGAAAGGGTAGGGAATCTCGATTAATGCTTCATGGAACAAATTTTAAATTTGTGCAATGCTGGAAGAAAATGTATCTGTAGAATATCCCATTAATGGAAAACATCTTTCCTGTCTCTCCTAAAAAGGGTGGTGGGCAACAAAGTGGAACACGTGATTTTTTTTTTTCTTTTTTCAGTTTAAGCTCCCAGCTACAGTTCTGTTCATTTTAATTCCTATTTTGAAGATTTGCTGCTTAATTGTCTTCATCCTCCAGCTGGAGATGAGGAGGCTTTTCTTTCTGTCTCTGATGATGTTGAGCTCTCCTTCAGCGTACCCTACTGAGGCCCAGGTATCAAAATTCCCAGACATAACGACCATGTCATTTAGACATTTGAGCTAACCACTGGGATGGAAAAAACTCCAGCTTTCAGAAGAGAGCAGGGTTTCTGCCTGAAATTTGTCTGAAACCACATTAGTGCCTTTGTACGTGTACCCCAACATCCAGTGAAGGGGGGGGGTCGGGGTGGGGGCGTGTACGAGTGAGTGTGAGAGAAATCCAGTCTCTTCATATAAATGAGAGCGCCTAACCTTTGCAAAGAAAAATTGCCCCCGGGGGAATGGGATAATTTTTTTAAAAAAAAACAAAAACGAAAGGGAATTGAATATGTCTTGGGAAATCCTAAATGCCAAGTTCTACCCTCTCGTGAGCCCTCTCTGTTCATAAATTGTATGCTGCTTGAGAGAGAGAATATGCGTCGTGTAGGTGAGGAAAAGAAACACGTATTGTCACTTGGAAGGTCTTATTGCCATGGGCCAGTAGAATGGGGTTCTTCTTACCGACTCCCCTCTCCCTTTTTTGTTCCATTTGTCACCCACCCCCCTTTTTTGCTTCAGCTGTAAAGAAAGGAATATGTTGATCCAGTAGAGGTTTTGCTTGGTTAGTTGGCAGTGACTTAGAAGTAAGTATGGGTTGATACCGTCTCAATGGTCAGTTAGCAAGAGCCAAGGTATGCTGAAAGGTTAAGTGCATTAAATCCGTATCATTAATAACCATTTTAGAACACATAATCTCCATCCCTTTCGAGAAGTCATCCCATAATGTTCAGTTTTTGTCCTCCGAGGTCCTTCCGATGGCTTTGGCACCAACTAAATCTTCTTATTCTCGTGGCGGCGAGAACTTAGTGTTCCATCTCTCTAGTCTTTTAGCTTGGGGAGCCCTTTACTGCTAGTGAATGCAGATGCTTGTGTCAACATCAACTACTTTTATTCCCTGATCTGAGGGGTAAGAAAGCAGCGGGGGGACACTCCCAGGTAGGGGAAAATCATGTCTTCCTCCAGACTGTGAACTACTGCTAGTTGGGGTGCCGTGATGTCTTGGAAACATTTACAGCTCTTCCAAGACACGACAGAGAAGTGGCTAGCTCATGTAGCGACTCTTAGTTGTTCTCCTTCTTTTCACGTCGACGACACACACAGTGCATTATTGATTTCCTCCAATTAATCACTCAGGCTTGATTCATCTATTCAATCTGCAAACTTCATCTCATTTATTTTCCTCTTTGTTTTGCTATTGTTCCGTCTGTTTTTCTCCTCCCCTCTCTAGTTGTCGCCTAACTAGATACGCTCCCAGGATCAGGTCTGGTGATTGAAAGCTTAAGTGTGCAAGAAAATCAGTCCTGTCTGTAAAGCGTAAATGTTCTCTGCCATTTCTGATGGAAAATAGGATTCCATAAATGTGATACACTTTTCAATGATTTACTGTCATTTTTCGCGTACTGTAATTTTCTGGCAGTGTTTCCCAGTAGTGCCAAAAGCCTTTAGATTCCATTTCAACCCCAGATGTGTACTTTTTTTCCCGATTTGGGCTTCCTGTTGCTTGAGTTGAGTAGACTGAAGATTTCTCTGTGCTGAGCAGAAACCTTAAGCCAGGCTCATTTTTCCCTGCAGAATAAACAGGATGTTTTCAGCAGACTTGGCTGGAACGGCAATCTCTAAGATTAGGGAACAATTGTGTCTTTATAAAGAGAATACTTTTTTTTTTAAACCCCATAGCTGAGGCTCAATGTCTTACTCCTTGCAGCTTAGAACAAGGTTTTGGACTGATCAGAAATGTATACATTTCACCTGACAGAAATCAGCCCTTTCCTGCCCTATGGCTCTTCCCCAAGTTCCGTCACAGCCCGTTCCTGCATAGAGTGCACTCTAGTGTTCCCGTTCAAGTCTCTTGTAAGTTCCAGTTCTTGGACTGTGGGATTTCCTCTTAACAAGGGAGAAGTGGTCTAATGCTTCTCGGCTGGTGTGACCTCAACAGTCTGTAACGAGGGTAAACCTGTCACTTCCCCCCCACCCCGGGGATCAAAGATTCCGTACTTCACCAGTAACCTGGTCTGAAATTCAAGTGGCCAGTGCCAAAAATGCATGTGGATCATCTGAGGGGTTCCATTTCTTTAAAAAAAAAAAAAAAGGGTTGACTCTGTTCTTGTTTGGAGATGGGGTGTAAATCCTCTTTCTCTAACCTGTTAGGATGATTCAAGCCAGGACTCTGGGTGAACGTACACGTTTGATCAGGTCGAGAGATGGCCTGGAAAAACATCAGTAGAAGCTGGCACACTGGCATCAGATCTAGAATATGACCTCACCTAACGTTGGGCATGCACATCATCCAAACACATGCTGGCGGCCGGCTCGTTGCTAAAGACCTCCCGTGACCTTGGATCAGGAAGAAGGGTTCCTTTCACTTCGGGGTACCCATGGCAAGCATCCAGTTGCCTCCTGATGGTGGAGCAAGCGAATGAAAACTCCCAGTGTCAGACCCCCGTGTATTCAATATTTCTTTTGGGGGTTACCAAAAGACCAGAACTTCTTTACAAACCCTTTGAAGCAAGAAACCTATGCATTCCGGAAAAAGAGCGGTTGAGAGCTGCTAAGATCTGTGTCAGGCTTACTTGTAAGAGACTATGTGGCAGAAACTTTTAGGTTGGGAGAGGCGAGATGAGAAAACTGTACGGAAAGAACCAGTGTTTAGCAAGAATAGTGTTTCCTTAAGCACTTTGTGCCTCAACTTAGATTTTAAATGATACATTATTGTACTGGAAGTTATAGTTGGATTTCTGATTTTTTTTTTTCATTTCCAGTTGTTCCTAACCAAATCCAGTGAATGTCCTTTTTTTTTGTTTGTTTGTTTCAATGACTACAGTTCCTCTTTGCTGTTAATATTGACCATCAGTAGCAGGTTGCACAAGTTGCTGGCCATATTTTCTGACCTGAATGTGATGTTGTGTTTCGCTGTCTTTCCCTTCACCTTCCTTCCTTTCCTCCATTCCCCCCACTAGGTCTGGCATTCTGTCTCTATGTAAGTCACCCAGAATTGTGAGTTTTTGCAGAAGGTGAGTAACTGGGTTCTTGAGAGAGCAGCCTTATTTTAAGGGTAGCCTTACAGCAGAGCTTTATAGTGAGGGATATGGTATTTTCCAACATGTTTAAGCCAAAAATGAAGACGGGGAGTATTTATAAAAAAAAAAAAAACCACAAAAAAACAAAAAAAAAAACAAAAAACCTTTGGAAACCTTTAAGAAATTGCATACCTTTTAAAGGTAAAATAGGATCTCACAAAGTGATTCATTCTGCAGGAGATTTGTCGAGAGAGAGGGATGGGTTCAAGTGGAAGTGTTTAAAACACCTCTCCCGTGTTCTTCCCATCCTGTCGTTTTCCCCTCCTCCCCTTTCCCGTTTTTCTTTTTTCCAAGGAATTATTTCAGTGTGGTATTTATGAATGTGCCTTTGTGAGTACAGGGACTGTCTGTTTAGGAAGCTATCCTCTGGGTTAAAAGGAAAAGAGGGTCAGTTTGTTCTTTAGCTAGCAAGGTCAGACTTTTTCTCTCATGAGTCCTTTGGGAAATTGTTGACTTTTGATGGGTTTCCGCATTGCACAGTTCAGAGTTCAGTGGAAGAGAGATTCTGAGATCTGGAATGGGAAGATGCTTTTAGGGTGCACAGACGATACATACAGGCTAGTCAATGATTGCAGGTTGAATTTGTATAGCCGTATTACATAGTTTCCTTTGTGTTTTTGTATGCGTGGGTGTGTGTGACCTGTCGAATATTTTTTTGTAAGCACTGGAGAATTGAAACATGGTGATGTTGGTGACATGTTTATGCATGTAGAGAAAGAAGGCATTTTTAAGCTTTTGCCATGAGTGGTGCAGGCAGCCCATTTTACCCTCTGTGTCCATTTCCTAATAAGACAACGATCAATTTTTTTTTCTTCCCAACCCTCTCAACTTTCAGCTCATGTAATGTTGCCATTTAAGCGTACAGGGTATTACACACAGAGAAAAAAAAGTTTTTGAAATGGTAAGGTAGAATCGTTTTAAAAAAAGGAGAAAAATCTGAAGTCCTATATTGTTTCTTTCGAACCGTTATAGCTAAACATGGAAATCTGCAGTATCTCTTTTTGTTTGTTTTTGTGTTTGCTTTTAAATATTCCACCTCTTCTCCCTGTCGCTTAAGGAAATGTAAGGTGTACAATGCTAAGGGCCATTTTCATAATTCCCCTCTGCCTCCCTGCCCCAAAAGAGGAGGGAAAAAAAAAGAAAAAAACCCTCCCAGCAAGATTCCTTCAGCTTCATTCAGGAAGACAAGGGAGGAGGGATGCTGCAGCTTTCTTTGCTTCTGCTCTCATTCCTCTCTAATGGCCTTGAAATGTATTATTATGCAAATGTGAATTTTGATACTGAACTTAAGAAGAGGTTGTTGTTGGGTTTTTTTTCTTTTTTCAAAAAAAAAAAAAAGGTCCCATATGTGGTCAGCATTGCTTCTTTATTTTGTAAAGTGAATTGTAAACTATGCATTCTGCAAGAGGGGTGGGAGGGTGGGGGGAAAGAGTGGCTTTGCATAATTATTCACCAGTTTCTGTGTCCATGATATCTCCGAGTCCAGGACGGGGAAGGGAGAGAGCGATGCAGTAGGGTGAGGACTGGAGGATCGAAGGAGACTCTTGAAAACCTCTTTTGGGTCAGTGGGCAGTTTTACTGGCTAGGCAAAAACTGGGGAGCCCGCAGTTGAAACGGAACTGCGGAGAAGCCCCCTAAATGTGGTGCGGGATTGCAAATTGTAACCGGGCAGTGTTACTCCAGATTGTGCTGTGGGACTCAGAGGTCCAAGTGTTCTCTGGAAAAGGACCCGGCTCCTGCAATCAGGCCCCTTTCGAGCTCAGGAAACACAATGCCTCGTGTGCGCAGTCCTTTTCAGAGGTCTTCGTCGTTCTTTCTGTCCTTGGGAGAGTTGGGATGGCTCGTTCAAACGGAGCCTATTAGAGCGAAAGAGCATCTCTCTCCCCTCCTCTGCTGCTTCCCTTCACCTTCCATTCTCCCCCTACCCCCCCCCCCCCAGCCAAATGTCCAGCTGAATTTCACGTTACATTGACCGAACTCCACGGGCACCTAGAGCTCAGCGAGTTTCTTGAGGTCGTGTGTCCTCCTGCAACAACCTAAATCCTCAGCAATCCGCTTCATTGTCTCTACGGGAGTCTTGCGTTAAGACTTGACTCCCCTCCCTTGCCCATGGTAAAAACATGGTACCTGCATAGTTCTTGGCATTATCTTCAACACACAGTATCAGAAGCGAGAGATTGTTCTGCCTGTATTCAGTGTTTTCCATTCATCAAGTTTATTTTATTTTTTTGTCGTTGACGTTCACAGTACTGTAATGAGTAAATAGACTTGATCATGTTTTCCTCACTCCTGTGCCAGCCTCACAGGTGTGAACTTATCAGGGTTCCAATCTGTTAGCTTGCCTTTAAACAAACACACAAAAAAATCCTGAAGTTTCAACTGTTTTATCACCAAACAATACCTCGTGGTACATTTCCCCTGGATGTAACCCTCTGAACCCCCCTTTTTCTTCTGCCATTTATGGGTTATCCTTTTTTTATATGAAAATGTAAATAGCAGGATAACTTTTTTTAAAAAAAATATTTAGTTTGCTGTGAAATTAGCCCTATAATATGATTTTTTTTCTCTTTTTAATTTTTGAAGCCATCAGAAATTTCAGATCATAACCTTTCAGACAAAAAATAAAAGCACGGGAGTCAGGAGAGACAGAGCAATGGAGATGGACCTGGTGGTTACTCCCTTTCCAGAGCCGTTCAGACACACAGGGACCCTCAGCTCATGCCACTTGAAAGGGTCATGTTTCCCAGTCCTTGGAGTAGATGAGGCGGCCTCTAGTATTGTACTCACAGTGGGCTGCGGTGAGGCGAGTGAGGGGACGGGGGTTGCAATTCTCTCAACTTCAACAAAATCCCTTTCTAAGGAAACCGGACTGTGTCCTTTGAGATCCTTCCCCCGCCCCGAGTTCAGACACACTTACTGGGAAGCGAGGTAGCGTTCTCGAAAGTAGAGCTTGCTTCCGTGACCAAAGGGAACAGTGTCCTTCTGGGGAAAGCCGGGAAGTGAAGAGCCATGTCACTCTCCTCCTACTGGGGGCTAGAGGACAGCAATACAATTCTTCTTCTCATTTTGCGTCTGTGGAAATCGACACTGAAAAAAACTGTTGTCATCCTCATTTTAAGCACCACCCCACTTCTAAGCCATGGGGAGCGAAAGGAGAAAAATCTCTTCATTGCTTCTTGCGGAGGCCTGATGACTCTGATTCTGCCAGATTTGGGGAAGGAAGGAAGGAAGGCAAAGTTGGAAGGGAGCTCTTACTGCTTTTATTCGGGGCGAGTCCTCCGATCGTCAGAGATGCTGTCGTTTTCGTGTCCTCTCTGGCCGTGGTCACTGCCTCCCGTTTGGTGACTTTTTGATTTGGTGCTTGGACACCCCTGGGGTTGAGTTTCAGTTCTGGATTTGGAGCCTCCCTATCTGACTCTTCTCCACCAGCTCTTCATCCTTCCCCCATCAGGATTCCCAAAGGGCTCTGCTAGTAGTTCCACTGCTTTCTTGGGAGCACTCTTTCCTCCCTTTTTCCTCCCCCACCCCCTCAACACACACACATGCATACACCCCAGTAATCGGAGTGGGTCTTGCGATCACACAGGAGAAGGTGACCCGTGGGTGCCCTGAGTGTGCTCTCAAAGGCCCCTGGGACAGATTTCTCCACCCTCCCTGCCTTAATCTCGAGATGAGTTAAGCGCAGGAACCATTTTCAAAGCTAAAATTCACCCTCTCTCTAGAGTGAATATAGCCGTTCGGCCAGGCTGACTGTTACTCTCCACTTTTTGCTTCTAATTAAATATCCTTTGCAGAGATCCTCCTTCCACATTACCTCTCCACTATGTTCATTATTCCCTTCTTCTCCCTCCCCAACCCCCCACCCTTGAATAACCAAAAAAATAAATAAATAAATTGCAGAAGGCAACCTGAGGAGAGGTTTCTGAACTATTATTTTTATCTTCCACCATTTAGATGGAGATATGAAATGCTGCTTTGGGTTCCATAATTCTAGAGGGCTATGTTTACAGAATAAAAAAAAATGCATTCAACCCGATGGATAGAGACAGAAATATCCTTCATGGATTGTGAGCAGGTCAGGGTGACCAGATTTATGGAGCAGGAAGAGGGTGAGATGGAGAAAGGATTTTCTTTTTTTTTTGATTCTCACTGTTGGCAAAAATGTTACCCTGACTCCTCCTCTTCCCTCCCCTGCGCCCGTAAAGAGAAGGTGCAGAGCACTGGCGTCAAGAGCAGGCTGGATGAGACATGGCAGCTTTCCTACTTTGCACATAAACATGTAACGGGAAGGTACAGCTAAAATCCTCTCACCTGAATGAGTGTCACCAGAAACAAAAGCTGAAATCAAACGGATGGCTGCACATATCGATGCTCTCTGCAAGTTACCTTATAAGTGTTTTATTTTTCTTATACTTGAAATAGCTTCTACGCTGTTATTTTGGTGGGTTTCTTTCTTCTCTTCTCTGGTGGGCAGCAGAGAAAGTAGATAATGGAACAAGAGAGTTTGGAGGAAAGGAGAGGGAAGGTCACTGTTGCCCTTTTACCTCCCCCCCGCCCCCTCCCCGACTTTTTTCCGCTTTTTCTCCCCCCTCCCCCACTCCTGAGTTTAATCCTAGTCCTTGTTTGTTGAAAAAGCTCGCAATCTTACTGGTTTTACGTGGACACAGAAACTCAGCACTTTAGCAGTGCACTTGCATGGCAGGCTGACCCCTCCCTCCCTCCCCCTTTTCTATATTTTTATTTTACTTTTAGTATAGTGGTACTTAAAAATCACTGGTTCACTTAAAAGAAAACAAACAAAATGTTAAACTCTACTAATGTACAAATAAGCTGAAACGTTGCATTTTATGTGTATTTTTTGCCATAGCAGGTACTGTATTTCTCATGCTGGATTTCAAAAAAAACAACAAAAAAACAAAAAAAGGGTGGTGTTTTATTGGATTGTGACAGGTTAAGAGTAATAAGGAATTAAGTCGTCGTCATTTCATTGAAACTGAGAGATGATGTAATGCGTATATAAGAGTTTTCTGAAGGTTTTTTTGGGCTTTTAAACAGCTTATTTTTGTTTTTTGTTTTTATTTTATTTTTTTTTTGGAAAGATATGATTGTATTATGTGCAACTCAGTTGCTTACATTATAACTACAAAATATTTTTGGGTTCCTGGAAAAAAAAAGAAAAAAATGACTAATAAATGTGTTTGGCTGCTAAGCATTTAATGCTGTGGTTTCCTGATTTATTCTGCCGGTTTGATTTGTTTTCTATCACGCGGCTTGTCCTGGTCTTTGGCTTTCTTTTCCTCTTCTCTCCTTTCCACCAAACCAACAGTATTTGAGTTTGGGGAGAAAGATCCCTATCTTATTTTAGGTTTCCGTTGATGCTGTCCGTAGCATACTGAATAAGCTGTTAAATCCTCTGAGGGCTCATCTTCTACAAGAGAACGGGGGGCCTCTTACCAAATGTCTCCCAAATGGTGTTTTCCTATCTGTCTCCTCCTTCCCGCCCTCCCCCCTAATTCTCTGTTTCATTTTGGAGGGAGGGCAGGGACCGGAGGGGAGCGAAGAGGAAGGATGACGAATGCTTAAAGCATCTCTTCGCCACAGCACAAATAAAGAAAATCTAACAAGCGACTGACCAGATAGTGCAAGACAACGTGCTTAATGCTCTTTTTCAAGATCGGGAATGATTCAGAAGGGTGTGATGCAGAGGATTGTTCATCGAAACAAAAAGGTCTGTGCCAAGGGCGATTGTCAGCTAAAATAAAGACCTGTCCTGAAATGTTGGTTTGATTTCTTGTGATGTGAAGCAAAATTCTGAACCGCTTGTGTCCTTTCTCATCAAGGAGGTGATTTTGGCCTGTGCGTTTCCTCTTAACTAGATGAATCGTGAAGCTGGTGCAACCTTTGCGAGATTGAGGCAATCAAAGAAGGGGAGGAAACAAGGTTTGAATGCTGATGCTCTGTAGGGTGTAGACTGTAAGCTCCTTGCGGGCAGGGATCGTGCTACCGTCTCTTGGGTGGTACTTTCCCCAGTGCTTAGTACAGTGCTCTGCCCACAGTTAGCGCTCAATAAATACCATTGCCCTGTTCAGTCACCCAGCCCCAGCCTCCCCACCTTCCCTGCACTCACTCTCAGGTTTGTTTTCCGACTGTCGCTGTTCAGTGACAGCAAAGTTGAAGTGACTTGAATCTCTCCCGTGCCTTCCCCTCCCTGCCCTCCATGGCACCCACGGGGGAGTGAATGCAGTAACTGATGAGAGTGGGTGCCACCCCCCACCAGCTGATGTCCAGGAAAGTAGGTGTGTTTTTTTTGTTTGTTTTTATGATATTTAAATGCTTATTATGTGCCAGGCACTGTACTAAGTGCCAGGGTAGTTACCAGCTATTTAGGTTGGACACGGTCCCCATCCCACATGGGGCTCACAGTCTTAATCCCCATTTTACAGATGAGGTAACTGAGGCACAGAGAAAGTGAAGCGCCTTGCCCGAGGTCACACAGCAGAGAAGTGGCAGAGCCAGGATTAGAATCCAGAACTTTGACCTCCGGGCTTGTGCTCTTTCCACTAGGTCACCCCGCTTCTCTAAAGTCGCTCTAAGGAAGCACCCTGCCAAATGGAGTCAGTGCGGCCCCCGACTTGGACCCGAGCAAGCGACAAGTAGTGGGGAGGGGTCCCCAAAGCTCTCTTCACCCTCCCGGCTTTGGCCATCAGGGGCTATAATCCTCATTGTGGCCAGCAGCATTTACTGAGCACCTACTACGTGCAGAATTCTGAACCGGGGCCCTGGGAACATACAGAAGTAAGAGACATGGTTCTGGGGGTATTCAAGTGCTTTCTGTGTGCCAAGCACTGGGGTAGATACAAGATCATCAGGTCCCATATGAGGTTCATCGTCTTTTAAGTAGGAAGGAGAGCAGGTTTTGAATCTGCATTTTGAAGAAGAGGGAACTGAGTTGCAGAGAAATGGTGACTTGTCCAAGGTTACACAGTAGGTACGTGGCAGAGCTGGGATTGGAAACCAGGTCCTCTGATTCCCAGGCCCCCGCATTTTCCATGAGGCACCGTTGCTTCCCTGCCCCTTGATCTTACAGTCTAATGGGGAAGCCCGAACCCATGGTTCATCAACTATGGGTAACATTTGGGCCAGAAATCCCCTCACCGTGCTTCCTTCCAATCCCGGGCTGGTTGGCTCCGGCTTTGAGGCGGCAGAGCATAAACTGTAAATAAGATTGGGGCAAAGAGCATTAGAAACAATTCTCTCTGCTGACTCGGTGGCCAACTTTTTAGAAGTGATTGCCCTTTAAACATCACTACTCTATGTGGTTAGATGAATAGATGACCTCCAAGTAATTCAAATTTACCCGATACGATAAAGGTCTTAGTTATCTGAGGCTGCTCTTTCCTTTCCTCATTGTTTCCTGCTTTTCTCTCCTCCCCTTACTCCTTTCTCTCCTTTGCTCTTCTCCCAACCTTTCGATTCATCCCTCTCCTTCCTCTATATTTCCTGTCTTTCCCCTCCCTTTTCCTGCCTTTGCTCTTCTCCCATCCACTCCTTTCAGCCCTCTCCTTCCTCTTTGTTTCTTGCTCTTTCCTCCCCTCCCCTTCTTTCTTTCCATTACCCTCCTCATCCTTTCCTTTCAGCCCTCTCCATCCCCTTGTTTTCTATTTCCCTCCTCCCCTCCTTTCCTTTCATCCCGCTCCTTCCTCCTCATTTTCCTCCCACCCTTCCTCTCCCTTTCCATCTTTCTGCATTTGTAGTAGCTGCAGCCACAGGGGCCTTTATGGGTCCTGAAGTCTTAGAAAATTTCTCATGGGAGTCTAGAGGAGGGGTCTGATGATTCTGATCCCAGGTGGCACTATATGGGGGTTGAGGTAAGGGAAGAATGGAGGGAAAAGGTGAAAATATCCAAAGGATGACCTGGACACCTTGGCTGCATCTATCATAGGACTGCATCCTACTCTGGGGGAAGTTCACCTACAGGCCGCTGTTGGAAAGAGACCAGAGAACCGAACAAAGGCTCTACTACTGCCTATTATTTGTACCATTCGATAAAGGAGCAGAATCCAAGAGAGTGGAGGAGGTAAGTGGTGGAAAAATGGAATGGCCTTCCACCAAAAAGTATACAGAAAATACTTCGGGTAGAAATCCCATGGATTTTTGTTTTACTCTTAAAAAAAAAAAAACCCAACAGAAGAGACCGAAAATCATCTTTTGGAATGTGCTGGAGAAAGTAATGTTAATAAGATATTGTGTGTTTAGTCTGCCAAGTGCAAAGGTAAAGACAAGCCCTCATTTTCCCCTTACTCCATTTCCCTTTTGCATTGCCTAGGCAATTGACTCTGAATCCCTAACTAGCTATGCATCCCCCAAGCAAAATCACATGGCCAAGAGGCCTTCCCCTATTAAGCCCTCTTTTCCCCTACTCCCTCTCCCAATCGATGAGGTAGGAGGAACAGATATACATTTGAGGAAAGTGACATGCCCACATAAGAGACCAGTGGATGGAGTGGAGACAAACACGGATCTCCTGACTCGCAAAGCTCTTTCTGCCAGACATAACGCATGATGTTTGTCGTGTGAGACATATTAGAAGCATTGTAGCTCAGTGGAAAGAGCAGGGACTTGGGAGTCAGAGGTCGTGGATTCTCCTGCCAGCTCTGCAACTTGTCAGCTGTGTGACTTTGGGCAAATCACTTAACTTCTCTGTGCCTCAGTTACCTCATCTGTAAACTGGGGGTGAAGACTGTGAGCCCCATGTGGGACAGTCTGATTACCTTGTGTCCCCCCAGTGCTTAGAACAGTGCTTGGCATATAATAAGCGCTTAACAAATGCCGTAATTCTAATTATTATTATTATGTGGTTTACCCTGTGTGCGGCATGCCCGTTTTCCTCCAGAGTTTCTGGTGATCTACGCAAAGGCCTCATTATAATCAAAAAAGCACTTGCTGACTTCCTTTTGATATTCTCTTGTCTTTTCAAAAATCCAACAGACATTGGCAATAGTAATAATAATTATGATATTTAAGTGCTTATTTTGTGCCAGGCACTGTACTAAGCGCTGGGGCGGAAACAAGCAAATTGGGTCAGACACAGTCCCTGTCCCAAGTGTCCTGTCCTGGAACGCCCTCCCTCCTCACCTCCGCCAAACTCTCTTTCCCTCTTCAAAGCCCTACTGAGAGTTCACCTCCTCCAAGAGGCCTTCCCAGACTGAACCCTCCCCTTTCCCTCTGCTCCCCCACCCCTGCTCTTTCCCCTTCCCCTCCCCTCAGCACTGTGCTCATCTGTATATATTATTTGTTACCCTATTTATTTTGTTAATGAGGTGTATCTCTCCTTGATTCCATTTATCTTGATGATGTCTTGTTTTCTTCTGTTCTGTTTTGCTCCACTGTCTGTCTCCCCTGTTTAGACTCTGAGCCCATCATTGGGTAGGGATGGTCTCTATCTGTTGCCGAATTTGCCATTCCAAGCGCTTAGTCCAATGCTCTGCACACAGTAAGTGCTCAATAAATACAATTGAATGAATGAATAAATACGAATGAACTAATGAATGAATAAATACGAATGAATGAACAAATGAGTGAATGAACGAATGAATAACTACGAATGAATAAATACAAATGACTGAATCAGCATGGCTCACTGGAAAGAGCCCGGGCTTGGGAGTCAGAGGTCATGGGTTCTAATTCCAGCTCCACTGCTTGTCAGCTGTGTGACTCTGGACAAGTCACTTAACTTCTCCGTCCTTCAGTTCCCTCATCTATTAAATGGGGATGAAGACTGTGAGCCCCACGGGGGACAACCTGGTGACCTTGTATCCCCCCCAGCGCTTAGAACAGTGCTCGGCCCCTAGTAAGCGCTTAACAAATACCAACATTATTCTTAGTATTTCTAAAAATGAGGATGAAGCTCGTGAACCCCACGGGGGCCAACCTAGTGACTTTCTATCTCCCCCAGTGCTTAGAACATGAGAAGTACCATGGCTCAGCGGAAAGAGCATGGACTTAGGAGTCAAAGGTCATGGGTTCTAATCCTGACTCCGCCATCTGTCAGCTGTGTGACTTTGGGCAAGCCACTAAACTTCTCGGGGCCTCAGTTGCCTCATCTGTAAAATGAGGATTAAGATTGTGAGCCCCACGAGGGACAACCTGATGACCCTGTATCTCCCCCAGCGCTCTGCACACAGTAAGCAGCGTGACTCAGTGGAAAGAGCCCGGGCTTGGGAGTCAGAGGTCATGGGTTCGAATCCCCGCTCTGCCCCTTGTCAGCTGTGTGACTGTGGGCAAGTCACTTCACTTCTGTGCCTCAGTTACCTCATCTGTAAAATGGGGATTAAGACTGTGAGCCTCACTTGGGACAACCTGATTATCCTGTATCTCCCCCAGCGCTTAGAACAGTGCCCTGCACATAGTCAGTGCTTAACAAATACCAACATTATTATTATTAAAATGGGGATGAAGACTGTGAGCCTCACGTGGGGCAACCTGATGACCCTGTATCTCCCTCAGCGCGTAGAGCAGTGCTCTGCACATAGTCAGCGCTTAACAACTACCAACATGATTACTGCTATTGAATGAATGAACTGAGGGAGAGGAGGCCGAGGGCCCGCGCGGGCTCGGCCGGGCGCATGCGCGGCGGCGGCGGCGGTGTTGGGCCCGGGCGGGCCCGGCTGTGCGCATGCGCGGAGGCGACGGCATTGGACCAGGGCGGGCCGGGCCGTGCGCATGCGCGGCGGCCTCGTGTCTGGGCGGGCCGTGCGCATGCGCGGCGGCGGCCGCCTCGTTGTGCCTGGGCGGGCCGGTCCGTGCGCATGCGCGGCGGCGGCGGCGGCCTCGTTGTGCCTGGGCGGGCGGACCGGGCCTTGCGCATGCGCGGCGGCTTCGTGGGGCCTGGGCGAGCGGGAAGCCCAAGATGGCGGCCGAAGATGTGGGCGCGGCGGCGGAGGCCTCGTACCGCAGCCCTCTGGCCTCCCGCTACGCCAGCCCCGCCATGTGCCGCCTCTTCAGCGACCAGAACAAGTTCCGAACGTGGCGGAAGCTCTGGTGCTGCCTGGCCGAGGCGCAGAAGGTAGGGCCCGCCCTCCCTTCCCCCTCCTCGAGGAGGGCCCTGCCCGCCTCACAACAAGAACGGAAGACGATCGCCCTAAAAATAATTAATGATTAAATCATCGCTAGAATAGCACATAAATATTAATTGACCGTAAAGTAACTCTTCATACTAATAATGTTGGTATTTGTGAAGCACTTACTCTGTGCAGAGCACTGTTGTAAGCGCTGGGGGAGATCCAGGGGCATCAGGTTGGCCCACGTGAGGCTCACAGGCTTCGTCCCCATTTTATTAATAATAATAATGATAACGTTGGTATTTGTGAAGCGCTTCCTATGTGCAGAGCACTGTTCTAAGCGCTGGGGGAGATCCACGGTCATCAGGTTGTCCCACGTGAGGCTCACAGTCTTCATCCCCATTTTACAGATGAGGGAACTGAGGCACAGAGAAGTGATGATAATAATGTTGGTATTTGTTAAGCGCTTACTCTGTGCAGAACACTGTTCTAAGCGCTGGGGGAGATACAGGGTCATCAGGTGGTCCCACGTGAGGCTGCAGTCTTCGTCCCCATTTTACAGATGAGGTCACTGAGGCGCAGAGAAGTGAAGTGACTCGCCCACAGTCACACAGCTGACAAGGGGCAGAGCGGGGATTCGAACCCATGACCTCTGACTCCCAAGCCCGAGCTCTTTCCACTGAGCCACACTGCTTCATAGTGATAATCATGGAAGCCTTGGGGCTTAAGCACGGCCTTGTGAGTCGGGGCGACCTGGCATCTAATTAATAATAATAATGATGGAGAAACAGTGCGACTCAGTGAGAAGAGCCCGGGCTGGGGAATCAGAGGTCGTGGGTTCGAATGCCGGCACTGCCAGCTGTGTGACCCTGGGCAAATCACTTCACGTCTTCAGTGACCTCATCTGGAAAACGGGGATTCAGACTGTGAGCCCCACGTGGGACAATCTGACGACTGTATATCTCCCCCAGCGGTTAGAACAGTGCTGAGCACATAATAAGCGCTTAACAAATACCAACGTTGTTATGATGGCATTTATTAAGCGCTTACTATGTGCAAAGCACTGGTTCTAAGCGCTGGGAGGGGGGGATACAAGGTGATCAGGTTGTCCCACGTGGGGCTCACGCTCTTCATCCCCATTTGACAAGTGAGGGAAGTGAGGTCCAGAGAAGTGAAGTGGCTTGCCCCAAATCACACAGCTGACAAGTAGTGGAGCCGGGATTAGAACCCATGACCTCTGACTCCCATGCCCGGGCTCTTTCCACTGAGCCACAGTGCTTCACTAAATAATTTAAGCGCTTATTATATGCCACGCAATGTTCTAAGTGCTGGGGTAGATGCAAGGTAATCGGGTTGTCCCACGTGAGGCTCCCAGGCTTCATCCCCATTTGACAGATGAGGTAACGGAGGCCCAGAGAAGTGAAGTGACTTGACCAGAGTCACACAGCTGACAAGAGGCGGAGTCAGAATTAGAACCCATGACTTCTGACTCTCAAGCCCGGGCTCTTTCCACTGAGCCATGGTATTTCCTGACTACTTCTTTTGTTTTGCTGTCTCCTCCCTTCTAAAAAAAAAACAAATGGCATTTGTTAAGTGCTTACTATGTGCACAGCACTGTTCTAAGCGTTGAAGAGGATATAATAATGTTGGTATTTGTTAAGCACTATGTGTAAAGCACTGTTCTAAGCGCTGGAGTGGATATAGTAATAATATTGGTATTTGTTAAGCGCTTACTATGTGCAAAGCACTGTTCTAAGCACTGGAGAGGATATAGTAATAATGTTGGTATTTGTTGAGCGCTTACTATTTGTAAAGCACTGTTTTAAGCGCTGTGGGAGATACAGGGTCATCAAGTTGTCCCACATGGGACTCACAGGCTTCATCCCCATTTTACAAACGCAGTAACTGAGGCACAGAGCAGTGAAGAGACTTGCCCAAAGTCACACAGCCGACAAGCGGCTGAATCAGGCTATGAACCCATGACCTCTGACTCCCAAGTCTGAGCTGTTTCCTCTGAGCCATGCTGCTTCTCTAGATTTGTGAGGCCGTTGGGGGCAGGGTTGGTCTCTCTGTTGCCGGATTGTACCTTCCAAGCGCTTAGTCCAGTGCTCTGCACATAGTAAGCGCTCAATAAATACCATTGAATGACTGAATGAATAATTCCAGCCCCGCCCCTTCTCTGCTGGGTGACCTTGGGCAAGCTGCTCCACTTCTCTAGGCCCCAGTTACCTCCTCCGTAAAATGGGGAATAAAAATGATAATTAGGGCATTTGTTAAGCACTTACTATGCGCTAAGCATTGGGGGAGATAAGAGGTAATCAGGATGTCCCAAGTAGGCCTCACAGACTTCATCCCCATTTTACAGATGAGGGCACTGAGGCCCAGAGAAGTGACTTGCCCAAAGTCATGCAGTTGACAAAAGGCAGAAGGAGGATTGTGAGACTGGGAGCCCCACGGGGTACGACCTGATTACCTTGTATCTACCCCAGCGCTTTGAACAGTGCTTAGCATAGAGTAAGCGCTTAAATGCTGTAATAAATATAATAATGGTACTTGCTAATAATAGTACTAGAGAAGCAGCATGGTTTAGTGGAAAGAGGACGAGCTTGGGAGTAGGAGGATGTGGGTTCTAATCCTGGCTCCACCACTTGTCTGCGGTGTGACCTTAGGCAAGTCACTTCATTTCTCGGGGCCTCAGTTACCTGAACAGGAAAATGGGGATTAAGACTGTGAGCCCTTCATGGGACAACCTCACTACCTTGCAGCTTCCCCTTCACATAGAACAGTGGTTGGCACATAGTAAGTGCTAATAATAATAATGTACTAGCTAATGTTAATGATAATGGTACTTGCTAAGTGCTTACTATGTGCCAAGCACTGTTCTAAGCACTGGGGGAGATACGAGGTAAGCAGGTTGGACACAGTCTCTGTCCCACATGGGACTCACACTTTTAGTCCCCATTTTACAGATGAGGGAACTGAGGCCCAGAGAAGTGAAGCGACTTGCCCAAAGTCACACAGCAGGCATGAGGCGGACTCGGGATTAGAACCCAGGTCCTCTGACTCCCAGGCCTGTGCTCTGTTGACTAAGCCACGTTGCTGAGAGGCCTCTCTGATTGCCTGTCCTGAAGGAGGCCTTTTATCCCTTGGATAGTCCTAAACTGAGCTTTCTGTGTGGAGGGGAAGAGGAACAGCTTTCGAAAACTCTCCCATCCCATCTCCCTCCACACTCCCACCCACGTGCTGGCAAGCAGAGGGCCTGGCAAGCCTTCTGATACTGAATGGCAATTTTTAGCTACATGTTCCCATTCCTGAGGGGTTACAGTCCTGTCGGAAGGAGGGAAGGTGGAGACTGCCATGTCTAGCACCTGCTACTTTTCAATCTTTTTCTGCCAGTGAAGGTTAAATCCAAGGGGAAATGTCCCCTCCTCTGTCTTTCCCCACTGGGGACTTAAACTCTTTGGAGGGATGGAGGGTGGGTAAAGTAAAGGAAAAACCTATTTTGGACTGGGGGGATAGTAATAATTGGCCTAGGAGTGGAAATTTTCTAATAGTGGTAATTGCAATGAATAATAATTGTGTTCGTTGAGCTCTTATTCTATGCCGAGCACTGTACTAAAGGCTGGAGTAGATAGAAGATAATCAAGCCAGACACAAGCCCAGTCCTACCTGGCGCTTCTAGCCTGAGGGGAACAAGTATTAAATTCCCATTTTTGTTAAGAGCTTACTGTGTGCCCAACATCACGCTAAGATCTGGGGTAGGTACAGTGCAAAAAATTCTAGGGATTTTTCCACCCTATTAAATTTCTGTACCTTATTTCAATCCACATCGCCCAACCCACTACACTGCATAGCAGCTCCAAGAAATGTAGTCATTCTCCAAGAAATGCGTGCGCGTGGTGGAAATCTCTGAGAAATGATTTGTGGTTCTTAAAAGCGACAGCAATGAGAGCACAATGATAGTTTCTCCCCTCCCCTCCAGTTGCCAGGGGAGCTGAAGAAAGGACAAGGCGTCTCAATCAGGGGTGTGAGGCGAGGAGAACAGAAGTCCAGGGGGTACTTAGAGGCCAGGTGTTCTATAAATGTGATTTAATAATTCATTCGTAGAGAAGCTTTTCAGAGAAATGGTTAAGCAGTCTGAGAAATCGACCTCGGAGAGAGAAAATTGTCTGGGGTGGGGACTTGAATTATGGATAGGCTGCCACCTGCTGTTTTCAGTGGAGGACATTATCCCCCTACGGCTTGTCGGCAGTTGAAGTCATCAATAGTATTTACTTAGCGCTTACCGTGAGCGGAGCACTGTACTAAGCGCTTGGGAGAATACACTATAACAGAGTTGGTAGACAAGTTCGCTGCCCACAACAAATTGAAGTTCTGACAGCACTTCTTTCTTCTTCTGGTGTCAGAGAGCCGAAGGGAAATTTTAATCCCTCCCTAGCTCTGGTACTTACGTTAGTACTTTTCTCTTCAGGCCTCGCTTGTCTTGGGGCAATGGACGTCGGTGCTCAGATTGACTTTTCTCAGTGAAGGATACAAAAAGGCTCTCCACTTAGTCCTTTGCACTGTCTGAAATGTTACTCTTCACCTCCTCCCTCCTCTCCCCCCAACCCAGTCCTCCTCCTGACTTTCCCATCTCAGCCAGTAAAACTACCATCTTCTCTGTCCCAGAATCCTGCAATCTTGGTGTCAGCCGTGATTCTTAACTATTGTCCAGCCTCCTGTTGGATCCTGCCAGTTCTTTGGCACAACATCTCTGGGGTCTTCCTCTTCCTTTCCCCCTAAACCTGGATTGAAGCTCTGGTCTTGCCACTCCTAGACTATTTCATCCTCCTTTCTGGTCCTCCAACCTCTTATCCTGGACGGTAGATGGACGTGAAGCATCGCTCAGCCCCCATCTCATCATCATCAAAGGTATTTATTGAGTGTTTACTGTGTGCAGAGCACTGTACTAAGCATTTGGGAGTACAGTACATTCCTGAATTCCTGTGCCTCTCTGCATCATTCATTTCAAGGCTCTCCAGTCTCGGGCTCCACTGTACCTGTTTGCTTTCTTCAACTTGCCTTCTTTGCTCCTCCCAAGCCAATCGTCTAGCGCTCCACCTCCATTCCCTCCCTCACGTTGTTCCCCCTGGTTTAGAGCGCCCTCCCCACATAAGACAGACCACAGCTCTCCCCACAATGATTTTAGGAAAGCCCTCCTAAAATCTGACTGTTTTTTAATGGTGTTTATTAGGCGCTTACTTAGTATGCCAGGCCCTGTACTAATGGTACATACAAGCTAATCAGGTTAGACACAGTCCATGTCCCACCTGGGTCTTCCAGTCTTAATCCCCATTTTTCAGATGAAGGAACTGAGACTCAGAGGAAGTGAAGTGACTTGCCCAAGGTCACACAGCAGGCAAGTAGCAGAGCCGGGGTTAGAACCTTAGTCCTTCTGACTTCCAGGCCAGTGCTCTATCAACTAGGGCACACCGCTCCTCCAACAAACCTTGCCGAGTTAATTTTCCAGCACCCCGAGCTATATCATCCCTCTTGCGAACTCTAGCACTTTTATAAATGTGTATTCAACCATTTCCTTGGACCACTCTAGTTGTACATTTGTTTTATAAGCTCCTTATAGGTAGAGAAGATGTCATTTGGTTATTCTCTACTTAGCCAGTGCCTTGTACTGTTAGTAGTAAGTCAGCTACCTTTCCAGTTGCAATTCACTCCTGATTCCTGGTCCATAACAAAAGTGTGAGGTTAAACACTGCAGTATAGTATAAGGGCCAGAAATGGGAAATGAGGACTTTCACTGAAATATCAGCCAGCATAAGAAACATGCACTCTTAGCTTGCCCCAAGGGAAGGGTAGGGGAAATGTGAGTGATAAATGTAAAACCTCTTTTGAGGAGCTTTTAACAGTGAACCATCATGACTGGGTTGTCTTGTCCTGCAGGAGCTCGGACTGCCGATTACGGATGAACAGCTTGAGGAGATGAAATCAAATGTGGACAAAATTGACTTCAAGACGGCGGCCAAGGAGGAGAAACGGCTTCGGCACGACGTGATGGCCCACGTACACACTTTTGCCCTCTGCTGCCCCAAAGCTGCCAGCATCATCCATCTCGGGGCCACATCCTGCTTCGTCGGTGATAACACGGTACAGTCCCCTGGCGCTTGCTTTACCCTAGTCAGGAACCCTGCCAGACCTTGCCTACAGCAAAAAATTCTTTAATAATAATAATAATAAACAATTACGGTACTCAGGTGCTTACTGTCTACCAAGCACTGTTCTAAGCTCTGGGGTAGATATTCATTCAGTTGTATTTATTGAGCATTTACTCTGCGCAGAGCACGGTACTAAGCTCTTGGAAAGTACAATTCAGCACTAAAGAGAAACAGTCCCTGCCCATAGATAAGTTAATTAGGTTGGACACAGTCCCTGTCGCACATGAGGCTTGCAATCTTCATCCCCATTTTACAGATGAGGTCCAGAGAAGTGAAATGACCAAGCTCACCCAATAGACAAGTGGCAGAGCCGGGATTAGAACCCAGGTCCTTCCGACTCCCAGGCCCGTGCTTTATCCAGTAAGCCATGCTGCTGCTTTTGATGTGGAGTTTTGTCTGTTTTTATACCAGGGAATATTGGAGGTTCTTAGGAATAATAACCAAGATGTGATACTTGTAGTGGGCTTCCTATATGTCTTCCAAGCACTGAACCAAATACTGGGGTAGGTAGCAGGCTCTTTGACTGTTCTGGTCTTTTTTTTTTCCTGAGCATGTTAATTTTAAAAAAAAAAACAACAACCACGTCACTGTGAATGAAGAGTGAATACAGAGGCTGAACACTGGTGCTCTTTTTCAAGCGACAGTATTTATTGAGTGCTTACTGTTTGCAGAGCACTGTACTAAATCCTTGGGCAAGTACAGTAGAGTTGGTAGACACATTCCTTGCCCAAACTGAGCTCAAAGTCTAGATATTCTAAATAAGTAAACTACAGATATAGAGGATTCCCTTTAGACAGGGAGAAGTTTATGACAAGTGCTCTGTTTGGAATAAGTGTAAAACAGGAAAACTGTTTGAGACTTAAACCATCTTCCTTTCTCTTTACCCCTCTCCCCATTCCAGGATCTCATAATTTTTCGTGACGCCTTTGATCTGCTTTTGCCCCAGGTAAGGAAATGGAGAAGTTGTGGGGGATTCAAAAACAGCAGTGGGTGGTATAAGCAAGACAGAGGACAAGCTATATGCACACCCAGTGGGGACTGGTCTAAATGATGCATAATTCTCTTTTGCTGACCCCTCAGGCATGGTTAGGATATTACTGTTAGTGGCACCATCATGAAATACAAAGGATGGCAGCATATGTTTGTGGCTACCCCAGAGCGGTTCTCCGGGGTACACAGTCTGTACGTGTGAGAACATTTGCTGTGGTCAGGCAACATGAGTGGCAAAAACATTGGACAGGCTGCGGACAAACAGTCCACCACCCAGCCTTAAATACCTTCTGGTCCCTAAGCAAAGCCTTAATAATAATAATAATAATAATGTTGGTATCTCTTAAGCGCTTACTGTGTGCAGAGCGCTGTTCTAAGCACTGCTGTAGATACAGAGTAATCAGGTTGTCCCACATGAGGCTCACCGTCTTCATCCTCATTTTACAGATGAGAGAGCTGAGGCACAGAGAAGTTAAGTGACTTGCCCACAGTCACACAGCTGCCAAATGGCAGATCTGGGATTCGAATCCACAACCTCTGACTCCCAAGCCCGGGCTCTTTCCACCGAGCCACGCTGCTTCTCAGTCAGGAGATTGAAGCCGCAGAGGGTGACTGCAGCCTTGTGATGCTTTTAGTACATTCATTTTCTAAACTCTGGGTAGATCTGGAGGCTTGACTGGCATAGGTCCAAGCCAGCCTCAACAGAGGCTTGGCACAAATGCGGGACACGCGGGTGTAGAGTGTTTAGCATTACATCCGACTTCCCGTCTCCTAATTGGCAGAACCTCTAGGGTATATAATGTCTCTTTCCTCTTCTCCCAAACACTTTCTTTCTCCCTCTAGCTCGCCAGAGTGATCTCCCGGCTGACCGATTTTGCTCTCAAGTATGCCCAACTTCCCACCTTGGGCTTCACACATTTCCAGTAAGTAACCTGGACGTTATTCTGAGGTTTTGACTCTGAATGAAGTCTGCCCCCAATGGCCGCCCTTTCTTTCAGCAGCTCCCAGGACCTCCAGGCCCCCAGGCTGCTGTCCAAACGAATGAAAACTGCAACCACTTTCTAGAGTGGCAACGGGAAAAAAAATGGCAGTGTGAAGAGTTGCCATTTCTTCAGCCTGGGGGCAAGGATGGACCCATAGGAAGAACCAAGAAAAATGGTTAGTTAGAAAAAATAAATGGAAAGTTAGAAAAACTAAAACTAAAAAAAAAAATCCTCTAATCAGAATGCCAACAGGCTCTACCAACTCAGCGGCTAGTTGGCTTGTGTCGGGGTGGAGGGGGAGGCATTAGCCACAGTGGCAAGTGAGGATTTCAGGGAGCGGGGTCAACTGGCCACTCAAGAAGGTGCCAGGTGCCTGACGAGGTAAAATGGTGGAGGTGAGCTGGCAGCTCATCCCCTCCCCAGCCCAGCCCCATTTGGACAGGGAAGTCACCAGCCCCTGACCTCCTCCCCTCCCCAGAGCACCCGTCCAGGGAATTTTTCTTTTCCAGAGCTGAGTCGAGGTTGGTTCTGGCTTTCCTGCAGCACCGGTGGAAGCATTAGAAAGAGCTGAATGACGGGCGCTCTTGGGGACCCATCAGCTTCCAGAAGGGTTCACAGTTCAGGGGAGAACCAGTCAGCTTCCAGTGATGGGTTTCCAGTTGCGGGGACATGTCAGCTTCCAGTGAAGAGTTCATGTTTCGGCCTGGTTTTTAGGAGGTTCTGGCGAATGGGACTTATTCCTTATGCTGCTTCTCTTCAGTGACAAAGCCGTCGTCTCCCTCTTAGACTGTGAGCCCTTTGTGGGACAGAAACCGAGACTGACGTGATTATCTTAGAGGAGCAGCGTGGCTAAATGAAAAGAACATGGGCTGGAGAGTCAGAGGACATTTGTCCTAATCCCAGCTCCGCCACTTGTCTGCTGTGTGATCTTGGGGAAGGCACTTAACTTCTCTGTGTCTGTTACCTCATCTGTAAAATGGAGCTGAAGACTGTGAGCCCCACCTGGGACCACCTGATTACCTTGTATCTACCCCAGCACTTAGAACAGTGCTTGGCATATAGTAAGTGCTTAACAAATACTGTAATCATTCATTCATTCTATAGTATTTATTGAGCGCTTACTATGTGCAGAGCACTGTACTAAGCGCTTGGAATGTACAAATCGGTAACACATACAGTCCCTGCCTTTTGACGGACTTACAGTCTAATCGGGGGAGACTAACAGACAAGAACAATGGCAATAAATAGAATCTAGGGGAAGAACATCTCATTAAAACAATAGCAAATAAATAGAATCAAGGTGATGTACACCTCATTAACAAAATAAATAGGGTAATAAAGATATATACAGTTGAGCGGACGAGTACAGTGCTGAGGGGTTGGGACGGGAGAGGGGGAGGAGCAGAGGGAAAGGGAGGAGAAGAGGGTTTAGCTGCGGAGAAGTAAAAGGGGTGGTAGAGGGAGCAGAGGGAAAAGGGGGGCTCAGTCTGAGAAGACCTCTTGGAGGAGGTGAGCTTTAGGGTTTTGAAGAGGGGAAGAGAATTAGTTTGGCAGAGGTGAGGAGGGAGGGCGTTCCAGGACCGCGGGAGGACGTGGGCCAGGGGTCGACGGGATAGGCGAGAACGGTGGACGGTGAGGAGGTGGGTGGCAGAGGAGCGGAGCGTGCGGGCTGGGCAGTGGAAAGAGATAAAGGGAGGAGAGGTAGGGGGCAAGGGGATGGAGAGCCTTGAAGCCTAGAGTGAGAAATTATTACCACCTTCGGGCCTAGTACAGTGCATGGAACATACTTAGCAAATATCATAATCATTAGGGTTATTATTTTATACCTGCACCCTTCTTGAAGCCCAGAATAGCCCGATCATCTGGGGAAGCAGCATTCTGTAGTGGAAAGAGCATGGGCCTGGGAATAAGGACCTGAGCTTTTCTCAAGGAGGTTGGAGGTTTTCATTATCAGGAAAAGGTGTGCAGTGTTTGTGAGATGAGTTGGCTTGGTTCTCCATCGTTGCCGGTATTTGTTGCTTTCAGGCCCGCTCAGCTGACCACTGTGGGGAAACGCTGCAGCCTTTGGATCCAGGATCTCTGCATGGACTTAGAGAACCTGAAGCGAGTCCGGGATGACCTGCGTTTCCGGGGGGTGAAGGGTACCACTGGCACTCAAGCTAGTTTCCTGCAACTCTTTGAGGGCGATCACCAGAAGGTAATCAAACAAGCTGCCCCTGCCCATTTCAAAGGAAGCCCCGAATGGAAGCTAAAATTGACTCCATTACAGCCGTTCCCGGAAGACCAGGCGTTGTGTGGAGGGAGCAGTGTGGCCTAGGGGAAAGGGCCTGAAAGTCCCGGCTTCACCTTCTGCCTGATGGATGACCTTGAGCAAGTCACTTCACTTCCTTGGGCTTCAGTTCCCTCATCTGTAAAATGGGGATCTAATGCCTGTTCTCCTTCCTGCTTAGACAATGAACCCAATGTGGGACAGTGATGTACTCAACCTGATTCCTTGGCCTATAGTATTAGCTTAGCGGATGCCACTGTTGATGATGATGATGTAGGTGAGGATTATTATTAACGAGGAGTGAGGCAAGGCATTTAAAGTCACAGCGGTGGGAGTACGGGCTGGCTTTCCCCTATCCCCTCCCAGAGCCATGCCGACGGTGCTGCTGGTGGTCAACTGACTGGCAGAGGGTGGTATTTATTAAGTGCCCAGCGCTGTGCCAGGCACTGTGCTAAATACCCATCTAGATGCAAGGTAATCAGATCCGACACGGTACTCAGTCTAAGAGGGAGAGAACAGGTATCTTATCCTTGTTTTACACGTGAGGGAACTGAGGCACAGGGAAGGTAAGTGACTGGCCCACAGTCATCCAGCAGACCAGTGGTGGAGCAGGTATGCAAACCCAGGTACTCTAGCTCCCGGCCCCATGCTCTTTCTGGTAGAATTATTATTATTAGTCCGCTGTCTGGACCCCACACCATGGCTTTAAACTGGGGCAACCCGGTCCCTCGGCCGTTGTGGAGTCCCTGGTCCAGGGAGAGAAGCTCAGGGCCAGGGAGAAACAAGTGCTTTGAAGTAATTTCAACTGGGCTGGACTCAGCGACCGCTGCCCTCTTCCATGCTCTGTGGCTTGCTTACACCCCGGGGCTACAGGGTTCCAGATAATTCCTGCCGAAGGGACAAGGGAGAAGCCTGGGTTTCAAAGGGGCAGATTGGAAGGAAAAAATGTTTCATGGGAACAAAGATCCTTGAGAATTCAGACTAGCGAGAAAATGCCTCCCTTCGGACTTCCTCCCTCATTTTAACCGGCTCTCGATGTTTTCTCCTCTAGGTGGAAGAACTAGAGAGGAAGGTGGCAGAAAAAGCGGGATTTAAACGGTATGGGCATACACCCTTTCCCTACATGGTTGGGACCGTGTGAGGCTGCCCCTTTTTTGCATCTCCGGATTGTAGCTCATCCCTCTGCTCCTTCCCAGGGTTGGGATTCTCCTGTTCATGGCCCTTCTTCTGGCTTCCTTCATGGCCCTTTGTTCTGGAAGAAGTGTCTCCTCCAGCCCAGATACCCCTTCCCTCCATCCAGTTGATTTTTTTCCGTGATGAATTTCCCAGGCTGCCTCATCACTCTCTGTGTGTGGCTCAGTCTCCCAGATAGCAGCACGCCAGCTCCCAGTCAGTCTCTGAACCCTGTACTAAGCGCTCGGGAGAGGACTGTACAACGGAGACTTCAGAAACGAATTCTGCCCTTGAGCCCTGTAAATAAATATAGATAGATAAAGCCCTTCAAATAAAATATAGACAGAAGTGCTGTGGGGTCGAGGGTGGAGTGAATATCAAGTGCCTAAAGGGGACAGATCCAAGAGCATAGGCGGCACAGAAGGGAGAGGGAGGGTTGGAAATGAGGACTTAGTCTGGGAAGCCCTCTTGGAGGAGGTGTGGTTTTAATAAAGCATTGGAAGTGGGGAGAGGAGTGGTTTGTTGTGTATGAAGGCGGGGGGAGTTTCCTGGCCAGAGTGAGGGTTTGTGCAAGGGATCAGTGGTGAGATTGACAAGATCAAGGTAAGGTGAGTAGGTTGACTTTAGAGGAGCGAAGTGGGAGGACTGGGTTATGAGAGGAAATAAGCAAAGTAAGGTGGAGGTGGGGATCTGATTGATGCTTTGAAGCCAGTGGTAGAGAGTTTCCCTTTGACGCAGAGGTGGATGGGTAACCACCGGAGGTTCTCGAGTAGGGAAATGTGGACTTAACAGTTTTTTAGGAACCGGCCAGCTGGGGGGCCGAGAGTTTCTGCTGCCATTCAAAATGATCCTTTGTTGCTGGTGCTGCCAAGACCATTCTGTCGTACAAGGTTCCAGAAGGGCCCTGTTTTCAAGAGGTTTTTTTTTTTGGACCGCGGGTGTTTGTTTCCAGGGTCTTCCTCGTCACGGGACAGACGTATCCCCGCAAAGTAGATTTCGAGGTGGTGTCTGTGCTCTCCAGTTTGGGGGCATCCGTGCACAAGGTGAGGGGTTTGTGTCCCTGAGCAGAAGGCCACTGGGACCAGATAGTTTTGTTCCAATACCATTAGTGTGGATCAGGCCACTGCTTGTAATTCAGAGCATCGGGTTCATTTGGGGAGGCGTGTCGATTCACATTGCGAGATTCCCCCAGGGGTGGGATAAGGGAGAAGGCCCCAGGCTAGTCTGGTAGCAAAACCACGTGATGGGAAGCAATAAAATCCCATCACTGGGTCCATCCGGTCCACGTTCTGCCTCCGATGGCCACGGGACATTTGGGGGCGTGGGACAACCCCACCTTCTCTCATTCGCTTCATTTGCTTCCTTGTCTTTTCCAGATCTGCACCGACATACGTCTTCTGGCCAGTCTCAAGGAGATCGAGGAGCCCTTTGAGAAAAACCAGATCGGTGAGTGAGACTTCCCCCGCGGTCACCAGCTCAGCAGACCGCCCCCCCCTCGGGGCTCCCAGGGAAGCGCCGAAGCCAGTGGCCGTTCACTGATCCCCGTGTCCTTCCCCGGGCAGGCTCGAGCGCCATGGCCTACAAACGGAACCCCATGCGCGCCGAACGATGCTGCAGCCTGGCACGCCACCTGATGACCCTGGTCATGAACCCCCTGCAGACGGCTTCGGTCCAGTGGTTCGAGCGCACCCTCGACGACAGTGCCAACAGGTCCGCCCCCCGGCCGTCCTCCCTCGGAGGGTCGGGTGGTCCGGGCCGGGAGCGGCCCCGGCTCCCCGCGGCGCGCTCTGGGTCTGAGCGTCCCTCTTGTCTGATCGCGCCTCCTCGGCCGCTTCCCTCTCAGGAGGATCTGTCTGTCCGAGGCTTTCCTCGCCGCGGATACCGTCCTGAACACCCTGCAGAACATCTCTGAAGGACTCGTGGTGTATCCCAAGGTTAGAGAAGCCTGGTGGGAAACGCGTCATCAGGCCAGAGGGGGGCGCTCTCTTCTGCTCTTTAAGCGGGTCGGCACCGGGAAGGTCCAGGAAGTTCTATTGAACACAAGCGATGCTGGGTGCCGTCCTTCACACCCCACTCCTCTTTGTGTCCCGCAGAAGCAAGGGAGGGCCGAGGGGCGTTCAGAGGCAGTAGATTTAAAGAAGAGAGTCACTGAGGCTAAAATAACCGGGAAGGGCTAGTGCTAGAGGATGCTGCGGGAGCCGCTGCAGAGCCTGGCGAACAGGGTGTCGGCAGGGCTGCAAAGTGAGAGCAAAGAGGTAGGGTTTCCGTGCTCCCTGCTGTCAGTTTAGAAAGAGTTCGGGCTTTTGTCCCTGCAGGGGCACGTTACTGCTCAGAGTGAGCATCCTCCAGTCTTCCTGCTTTTTGGGGGGCTTCCGCTCCCCTCCCTCCAGCTCGGTCCCCGATGAATCCTCACCTCTTATCCACGTCCCCCTTTGAGGCGCCTTTTGTATTTTAGTCGTTTCGTTTTCTGCTTGCGTTTTTAGTCGTTTATGTCTGCTCTTATACCTAGTACACATTTCCAGTTTGTCAGCTTGTCTCGCCCATTAGATGGGGAGTTCCTGAAGGGCCGGGGCCACATCTCTCCCTCCGGGCGCAGGTTCCCACGGGCCCAGTTCAGACCCGCGTCGGGTAGGCGCTCTGTAGTCGACGATGATGAAGAGAAGGGTCATGGTCTTCTTGCAGGTGATCGAGCGGCGCATTCGTCACGAGCTGCCTTTCATGGCAACCGAAAACATCATTATGGCCATGGTGAAAGCAGGGGGGAATCGCCAGGTTTGTTTCAACTGCTCTTCCATCGCCCTTTTTCTCCTGTGGTTCCGGCTGTGGGGCGCGTGTGCTGCCTCTGTTCTGCCTGTAGAAAAACCTTTCTTACCTCGAGAAGCAGTATGGCCTGGTGGAAGGAGCCCAAGCCTGGGAATCGGAGGACCTGGGTTCTACACTCTCATCTGCTGTATGGCCTTGAGCAAGTCACTTTGGTTCCGTGTCCCTCAGTTCCCTCATCTGTAAAATGGGAATCGAGACTGTGAGCCCTATGTGGCGTTGAGACTGTATACAACCTGATCGACTTGTATTTAGTATTTAGCAACTTAGTACAGTGCCTGGCACATAGTAAGCGTTTAACAGATATCATTTTAAAAGACCTAAAAGAATAAAACTACCTCCGTTAGCTGTTTTAAGGCTTGCTAAAGGGTTAGAGCAGCTCCAGAATCTCGAGTGGAATTGGGCTTCGTGGGTCAAAGGAACAGTCAGTGCAGTTAGTTTTCCTCAGAGAAGTTAGGAGAATAAAACAGTTCATGGGAAAGTTGAGGACACGGGAGGGTTTGAGGGAATAGAAATGGGGCCAGTACGGCCCTGGGGGATGGAGTCATGAGACCCAGGTTCTTAGGGGCAGCTCTGCCGATATTATTATCAATAATAATAATAATCTAATTTATTGAGCACTTAACTGTGTGCAAAGCACTGTACTTAGCCCTTGGGCAAGTGCAATATAACAGGAACATTCCCTGCCCGCAACGAGCTTACAGTCTACAGGGTTAGACAGACATTAATAAAAAGATAAATTATAGCTGTATACATATGTGCTGTAGGAAAGGGAGGGAGCACCAATGAAGGAACAAGTATGAGCGGCGCAGAAGGGAGTGGGAGGAGAGGAGGGCTTAATCAGGAAAGGCTTCCTGGAGGAAATGTGCCTTCAATAAGGCTTTGAAGTGGGTGAAAGCAATTTTCTGTCTGATATGAGGAAGGAAGACGTTCCAGGCCAGAGGTAGGATGTGCGTGAGAGGTCGGTGGCGAGACAGATGAGATCGAGGTACAGTGAGAAATGCTAATAGCTTGCTATGTAACTAGGGACTCTGTGCCTCAGTTTCTTAAGTTCCCCCACCTCTTAGATTTTGATCCCTGTATCTGACAGGGAGTGTCTGATCTGATTATTTTGTATCCCAGCATTTAGCACAGTGCTCTAGCACATAGGAGGCACTTAGTAGACACCATCTTCCTTGTTATTACGTTGGGTCCCCGGAACGTTCAGAAGGCATGGGGGAGGTGTTGGCCTGTAACATAATAGTATGTTTTCAGCGGCCCAAGAACCCTAACCTGTGTAGAGCAAAATATTTACCTGGTGGTTGTTAAAGTTGGCACACACCCACTGCGGGCGGCAAGCTGAGGTTGCTGTGGTCTTTCCCCCCAGGATTGCCACGAGAAGATCCGCGTCCTTTCCCAGGAGGCGGCTGCGGTGGTGAAGCAGGAAGGGGGAGACAATGACCTAATAGTCCGCATTCGTTCGGACCCTTACTTCAGCCCCATCCACGCCCATCTGGAGAGTTTACTCGATCCCTCGTCGTTCACTGGCCGAGCAGCGCAACAGGTGATTGTCAGGGCCTCTGGGGGGAAATCTCCCTAGAGCTTCCATCCCTTCACCAGAGGTATTTCCTGGCCTTCCTGAGAAGGGCGCCTGGTGGGTAGCTCGACCCCTCTTGGTGGGTAACAGCCCTCGGGCCGTCCGGTCTCTCTCGCCTGGTGATGTGAGGAGAGGGTAATCAGGAGGATGTGGTAGCTGGGATGTTAGAAGATTCGCCAGTTCTCGGTTGCCCCCAAATACCCTCCACCCAGCACCTTCCTTTTTCTGGTATCTCGGCCTCCTCTCCGGTCTTGCTGGGTCAAAGGGGAACTGCAAGATCTCATGGAAATGGGTTATTTGTGGAAATCGGCGAAGCTCCTTACAGCGTTCCTTTTGCTTCCTCTCTTCTCTGGACAGGTGGTCACATTTGTGAAGGAAGAGGTTGAGCCCCTGCTGGTGCCATACAAAGATGTGCTAAACGTGGAAGCTAAACTGGAGCTTTGAATAATATACTGTATCACACATGGTTATAAAATGTGCCACTGGGAATGCAGTGATAAAGGTCACACTGATTTCAGCAGAGTCTCAGCCTGGGTCCTGGTCTTCTGTCCTCTTGCATCTTCCTGGAGCTCCCATTTCTCCAGCCAACTCCCAGGGCCCTCCGTTCTAACCCCCATCCCGGCAAGCGGGACAGCAGCTTTCTGCCGAGGGTGTATATTTGGAAGAGTTTTGAGGTATGAAAGGTGGGGATCGGGGCGTTGCCTGTAAGGTTAGTATCTACTTCTCAATCACGTAATCAATCGACGGTATGCATTGCGTGTTTCCTGTCTGCAGAGCACAGTACTAAGCACTTGGCAGAGTACAAGACAATAGAGTTGATGAACATAATTCCTGCCCTCAAGGAACTTACAGGCTAGCACGGGAGATGGACATTAAAAGAAATTACGGATAGGAGAAATGGCAGAGTATAAGGACATTGTACATAAGAGCTGTGGGCTCAGGCTGGAGTGAGTATCGAAATGCTTAACAATAATAATAATGTTGGTATTTGTTAAGCGCTTACTATGTGCACAGCACTGTTCTAAGCGCTGGGGTAGATACAGGGTAATCAGGTTGTCCCACATGAGGCTCACAGTCTTAATCCCCATTTTACAGATGAGGTAACTGAGGCACAGAGAAGTGAAGTAAGCACTCAGTAAATGCCACTGGTGTCCAAAAGCAGTTAGGAGTTGCAAATGGACTCAACAACACAGAGTATTCACTCCTACAGCCAAAGGTTGAGGAGTTTAAGCCCAAAGAAATGGAGCATGCCTGTTAAAACTATGTTAGGGTGGAGGTGGGACATACCACCTCAATATACACAGACCAAGCAGCAACAGAAGACTCTTAGGGAGGAAGGTGTCCAAGCTCTTCACTGGGCAGTCACCCCCCCCCCCTTGGTCACCTGACATCACTGTTTAGTTCATGGCCCCTCTCTCTACCAAAACCTTCAATGGTTGCCCAACCACCTCAGCATCAAACAGAAACGCCCTTCCACCGGCATTCAGTCTGCTCTCCTCCTCCTACCTCACTTCACTCATCACCCACTGAAACCCAACCCAAAACTCACTGAACCTTGATCTCACCCATCTTACTGTCAGCCCTCTTGCCCACGTCCTCCCTTGGGCCAGAAACTCCCCATTTTACAGATGAGGTAACCGAAGCACTGAGGCACAGAAGTAGTGATTTGCCCAAGGTCAAACAGCAATTCACCAGGTGGCCAAATGCAAGAATGTACCTTCATGTTTAAGGAGAACTAGGGGTACAACAAAAGAAAACCAAACCTAAACTATGTTTCTTGGCGGCAGGGAATGGGTCTACCAACTTAGGTTATACTCTCCCAAGCACTTTGTACACTGCTCTGCAAAGAGGAAGCGTTCATTAAATACAATTGATTGATTAAAACCAAGAACACCGATGAAATGGTTACTTTGATAACACTGCTCACCTGGTATTTTTTAAGCATTTTCTTTTGGAAGAAGTTTCACCAAAAAACAAAATCCCCTAGTCCTTTCTCCTGCCACTTGTTCCCTTAACAATAAAATCCCCTAGTCTTTTATGCAGAAGTTGAATATTTGCCCTGCTTTCTTTCTCACACTTCAATTTCTTATTTTGGGTTCTACAAATTCCTCAAAAATCTGGATATTGGACGCTTAGTGTCAATCAGTGGTATTGAGTGCTTACTGTCTGCAGAGCACTGTACTAAATACTTGGGTGAGTGCAATATAATGGAGGTGTTAGACACATTTATCGTTCAAGAGTATAAGGAGGGCTGAAGCCGTTCTAAGCTCGTTGGGAATAGGGCAACTCTGTTATATTGTATTCTCCCAAGCACTCGGTACCGTGCTGTGCACACAGTAAGCACTCAATAAATCGGATTGATTGCCCCAAGTCACCCAGCGGGCAAGTGGCGGAGCCAGGATTAGAACTCAGGTCTTCTGACTCTGAGGCCCATGCTCTGTCTACTAGGCCAAACTGGAAGAATGTAGAGGTATTTGCTTCCTGCTTTGCCGTCTCCTCCTCCACCATCTACGTAGTTCTCGGTGGAGCAGGGCCGTCTGGTCCCTCGAGCAGTGTGAGTGCGACCACCCAGCCCCCGGTCTTGTCCACAGGGAGGGTGCCGCCTCCATGAGCCCCACCTTGCCACTCGTGGATGCCCGGGGCTACCTGAGCAGACCTAGGTGGGGCAGACAGCTCCAAGTCCTAGCAACCAGTGAAAAGGAGAATGACTGCGAGAGGTAAAGTGACTCCTCATCCACCCTGTCCCCTCTGACCCCAGGGAATTGGCACCTGGGCCCTCTACAAGCCCCACACAGGGACTCTGGAAATTCAGTATTCACGGGGACAGTGGCTATTTGAACTCTTTCAGAATTACAATAATTATATGGGTTGCATGTGTCTCTCGAAGCAAAAAAGGTAAAATTGAGAAAGGTGTGCGGGATTATAACGGAGCAGGCTAGAAGCTATTTTATTCTGTTTCAGATGCAGTGGCCCTAAGCATTTAGAGATGTCATCCCTTGAACAACAGATTATAAATCCTCTCTGAAGATATTAATTTTTAATAGGACACCTGTGTAGGAGAGTTAGAACAACAATTTCCAGGCAAGTAGCCAAATTCGTACATGGATGTGATCGGACATATGTGGCTGTTAGGTATCACTTTTCCGCTGACAGGCTGAAAAAGGAACCAGGGTGATCATTCAGCTTACCCAACATCTGTCAGGGCCCTGGGCTTGATTTCCAATAGATTTAAATGTTAGTAAAGCCCTAGAAAGCTTCTGCCCGTATTCAGCACATCATTTTTCCCCCATCGGCAGAACGGGGAAGATATTGTCAAATCCTTAATCTTCAAGACTACTTTTACTGTGTACATTAAGTTGATGTCGCCTCTGTAAAATGCCCTAAATTCTTCTCAAATATGAAGTGTTTTGCATGGTAAAATCTGCTGATAAAATTCCCCTCTTTGAACCAGAGAGACTAGTGACAGTTGCTGCCTCCCTCCCCCAGCCAGCTTGCAGTTGTCGGTGAATATTACTTGCGTTCTGCCCCAACTTTATCAGATTTCCCTCACTGAGGTTTGCACAGATCTTGGGATGCCAGTTCTTCCTTTAGAGTATAGCGGTGAATCTGGACCAGAGGGGAAGGGGACAGCAGAGCATCAACAGTCAGAGGAAGAAAGAGAAAGGTGGGTAGATAAAGGTCTTGTGAAATTCTATGCTGTGGTCACCGTTGTGATGTTCTTGCCCTCATCGTGCTCCAAAGTTGGGTCTGTGATGCTTCTTGACCCAGATCTCACGAGCTCAAGTCGTCGCCCCCCCATCCACCCAGGGAGCTTGGGCTATTGCTCTGGTATAGTGGGTGTGGGACTCCTATGAGGCTCCAGAGTGGCCCAGGGGTGCCAATTTTGGAGCTGAAACTCCAAGGGTGAATGGTGGTCTGGCTATCCCTAGAAAACCCTCAACTCCAAATTTAAATTTAAGATGCTGCCGTTTCCCCCCTGCTATTCAGAAAATGGAGGATGGAAAAGTGTTGCTGTTAAAAAAAAATATATTGCAATATATGCAAAATAAGTGGGTTGAAGAAATAAGCCCAAGATACCCAATTTCGGTCATTTTCTGCCGTCCTCGGAAGCCTTGCCCCTGACCTGGGAGGAAGGAGACATTAACAGCTACCTCGGCTGGAAATAATAGTTTCGGGCCCAGCTGGAGATCCTTTAGGGCAATTGCCCCCATGGAGTGGGCGCCCAGTGGGATAATCTCTATTACCCTGCCTTCTTTTGACTGGGATTTAGAGCTGACACAGGTGTTCCATCCGGTCCCTTTTCATGGCCCATTTCATCGGCGTCAGTCGGTTTAAAGTTTCTGGAAAGGCACCAGCCTCCAGGTATAGCATCCCTCTTCCCTGCGGCTATTCAGGCTATTCCCTACTGAAAGCTCACCCTCCTCCAGGAGGCCTTCCCAAACTGAGCCCCCCTTTTCCTCTGCTCCTCCTCCCCTCCCCCATCGCCCCTCCTCCCTCCTTCTCCTCTACCCCCTTTCCCCACCCCACAGCACTTGTGTATATAAGTGCATATTTATTATTTTATTCTATTTTATTAATGATTTGTTCATATCTATAATTTTATTTATATTGACACTATTGATGCCTGTCTACTTGTTCTATTTTGTTTGTCTCCCCGCTTCTAGACTGTGAGCCCGTTGTTGGGTGGGGATTATCTCTATCTGTTGCCAAACTGTACTTTCCAAGCGCTTAATACAGTGCTCTGCACACGGTAAGCGCTCAATGAATACGATTGAATGAATACGTGGCATAGTGGCAAGAGCTGGGTCTTGGGGGTCAGAGATGGTGGGTTCTAATCCCCGCTCCCCCTGTCAGCTGTGTGACTTTGGGCAAGTCACTTGACTTCTCTCTGCCTCAGTTACCTCATCTGTAAAATGGGGGGTGAAGACTGTGAGCCCCACATGAGGCAACCTGATTACCTTGTATCTACCCCAGTGCTTAGAACGGTGCTAGGCACATAGTAAATGCTTACCAAATGCCATCATCATCATTGTTATTATATTCAGGGGTTAAGGTCTGCACTGGGTGGCAAGTATCCCTGGGGGGCTGGTCGGGACACCTCCTCCTCAGGATAAACCTGTTGTTGGGTAGGAATTGTCTCTTATCTGTTGCCAAATTGCACATTCCAAGCGCTTAGTACAGTGCTCTGTGCACGGTAAGCTCTCAACAAACACTACTGAATGAACATGCCCCGATCCTTTCTCCCAGTCTGTCATCTGCCGAATTATACATCCCAAGCGCTTAGTACAGTGCTCTGCACACAGTAAGCGCTCAGTAAACACGATTGAATAATAGTGTCGGTATTTGTTAAGCGCTTACTACGTGCAGTGCACTGTTCTAAGCGCTGGGGTAGACACAGGGTCATCAGGTTGTCCCCCTTGGGCCTCACAGTCTTAATCCCCATTTTCCAGATGAGGTCACTGAGGCCCAGAGAAGCGACGTGACTTGCCCACAGTCACACAGCTGACAAGAGGCAGAGCATAGATTCGAACCCATGACCTCTGACTCCCCAGCCCGGGCTCTTTCCACCGAGCCACGCTGCTTCTCTGAATGAAGAAATGTGCCCCGATCCTTTCTCCCCGTCCATCATCTCCCGGATTGAACATCCCAAGGGCCGAGCACAGTGCTCCGCACACAGTAAGCGCTCATTGAACACCGTTGAGTGAATCCGCAGCAGCGCAAAGCCGCTCTGCGGGGCCCCGCGGCGCCCTCCGGCCTTGTGGCGCATGCGCGGCTCGGAATCGACTACGACTCCCAGCGTGCGCCGCACGGGAAAGACTACGACCCCCAGCGTGCCCCGCAGCTTCTTCCAGCGCATGCGCGGCTCGGGAAAGACTACGGCCCCCAGCGTGCCCCGCGGCTCCGCCGCGCCCTCCGGCCTTCCGGCGCATGCGCGGCTCAGAATCGACTACGACTTCCAGCGTTCCCTACGACCCCCAGCGTGCCCCGCAGCGCCCTCCGGCCTTCCGGCGCATGCGCGGCTCGGAGTCGACCACGACTCCCAGCGTGCGCCGCAGGGGAAAGACTACGACCCCCAGCGTGCCCCGCAGCGCCCTCCGGCCTTCCGGCGCATGCGCGGCTCGGAGTCGACCACGACTCCCAGCGTGCGCCGCAGGGGAAAGACTACGACCCCCAGCGTGCCCCGCAGCGCCCTCCGGCCTTCCGGCGCATGCGCGGCTCGGAGTCGCCCACGACTCCCAGCGTGCGCCGCAGGGGAGAGACTACGACCCCCAGCGTGCCCCGCGGCTCCGGCCTTCCGGCGCATGCGCGGCTCGGAGTCGCCTACGACTCCCAGCGTGCGCCGCAGGGGAGAGACTACGACCCCCAGCGTGCCCCGCGGCGCCGGCCTTCCGGCGCATGCGTGGTGGGGGGGGCGGGCGGTTGAACGCTGACGGGGTCGGAGCCGAGGCGGCGGGGAAGGAGGAGCGGCGGAGGCAGGTGAGGCCCGGAGGGACGGAGGCCAAAGCGGGGGCCGCCGCCTCCTCCTCCCCCAAACCCCTGCGGGAGGACGGCCACGCTCACCCCCCCGATGCGCACCTCCCGCCATCATTCCATCCCTTACCCACTGCGCGCTTACTCTCCGCAGAGCGCTCAGCGAAGCGCTTCATAATCCCCCTATGACACACACACCCACTCATCAGGTGGGGCTCGCAGCCTTCACCCCCCCCCCCCTTTTTTTGCAAATAATCATATATATTCTCTCTAAAATATAGAATAATGCACTATATCCTAGAGAATAATAATGGGAGTATTTATTAAGCGCTTATTAGGGTATTTATTAAGCGCTGGGGGGGATAGACGGTCACCAGGTGGGCCCCCGGGGGGGCTCCCAGGCTTCACCTCCTTTTTTTGCAAATAATAATAATTAATGATGGTATTAAGCGCTCACTAGGGGCCGAGCACTGTTCTAAGCGCCGGGGGGGGGAGATCCAGGGTCAGCAGGTTGTCCCCCGTGGGGCTCCCAGGCTTCATCTCCATTTTTGCAAATAATAATTAATGTGGGTATTTAAGGGCTTACTAGGGGCCGAGCACTGTTCTAAGCGCTGGGGGAGATAGAAGGTCATCAGGTTGCCCCACGTGGGGCTCCCAGGCTTCATTCCCCCTTTAATAATAATCATTTTGGTATTTGTTAAGCGCTTACTATGTGCAGAGCACTGTTCTAAGCGCTGGGGAGATAGAAGGACATCAGGTTGGCCCACGTGGGGCTCCCAAACTTTGTCTCCATTTAATAATAATAATAATAATAATCATGTTGGTATTTGTTAAGCGCTTACCATGTGCAGAGCACTGTTCTAAGCGCTGGGGAGATAGGACATCAGGTTGGCCCACGTGGGGCTCCCAGGCTTCATCCCCCTTTAATAATAATCCGGGCTTTGGAGTCAGGGCTCATGAGTTCGAATCCCAGCTCTGCCACTTGTCGGCTGTGTGACTGTGGGCAAGTCACTTCACTTCTCTGTGCCTCAGTTCCCTCATCTGTAAAATGGGGATTAAGACTGTGAGCCCCACTTGGGACAACCTGATTCCCCTATGTCTACCCCAGCGCTTAGAACAGTGCTCGGCACATAGTAAGCGCTTAACAAATACCAACATGATTATAACCGCTTAGAACAGTGCTCGGCACATAGTAAGCGCTTAACAAATACCAACATGATTATAATAATTATAATTATCATGTTGGTATTTGTTAAGCGCTTACTATGTGCCGAGCACTGTTCTAAGCGCTGGGGAGATAGGACATCAGGTTGGCCCACGTGGGACTCCCAGACGTCATCCTCCTTTAATAGTAATAATGTGGGTATTTGTTAAGGGCTTACTAGGGGCCGAGCACTGTTCTAAGCGCTGGGGAGGTGGAGTTACAAGGTCATGAGATGGTCCCCCATGGTCCCCCATGGGGCTGACAGGCTTCAGACCCATTTTAATAATAATAATGATGGTATTTAAGTGCTTACTAGGGGCCGAGCACTGTTCTAAGCGCTGGGGTGGATACAAGGTAATCAGGTGGTCCCCTGTGGGGGTCCCAGCCTTCATCCCCGTTTTTGCAAATAATAATATTAATGTTGGCGTTTGTTAAGCGCTTACTAGGGGCCGAGCACTGTTGTAAGCGCTGGGGGGTGGATACAGGGTCATGAGGTTGGCCCCCTTGGGGCTCAGAGTCTTCATCCCCATTTGAAAGCTGAGGGACCTAAGGCTCAGAGAAGTGAAGTGAAGGTCCCACAGCAGACAGGTGGCAGAGGCGGGATTAGAACCCACGACCTCTGACTCCCAAGCCCGGGCTCTTTCCACTGAGCCACGTCCTCTGGCTCCCAAACCCGCGCTCTTCCCACCAAGCCCCGCTGCTTCTGTAGACTTTGAGCTCGTTGTGGGCAAGGAATGTGTCTCTATTTTTATATTGTATTCTCCCAAGCACTTAGTGCTTTGCACACAGTCAGCGCTCAATAAATATGATTATTAATAAGAGTGATAAAGTAATAGACTGTGAGCTCGTTGTGGGCTGGGACTGTGTTGGATGTTATATTGTGCCCTTCCAAGCGCTTAGTAGAGTGCTTTGCACACAACCAGTGCTCAATAAATATGATTATTAATAACAGTAATAAAAAGTGCTTAGAACAGTTCCTTGGCACATAATAAACACTTAACAGATGCCATTGTTGTTATTGTTATTATTAATAGACTGTGAGCTCATTATGGGCAGGGAGTGTGTTTATTTTTATATTGTCTCCCAAGCACGTAGTATACTGCTTTGCACACAGTAAATGTGCAATAAATGTGATTATTAATAATGATAGTAATGGTAATAGTAATAATGGTAATAGACTGTGAGCTCATTGTGGGCAGGGAAGATGGCTGTATTTTTTTTATTGTATTCCCCCAAGTGCTTAGTATAGTGCTTTTGCACACCGTAAGCGCTCAATAAATACAATTAATAATAGTAATAGACTGTGAGCTCATTATAAGCAGGGAGTGTGTCTGTTGATTATTATACTGTACTCTCCCAAGCATTTAGTACAGTGCTCCATACCCAGGAAGTCCTCAGTAAATACCATTTAATTAATGAAAGTCCATTCAGGGTGGACAGAGAGAATGACCCACCAGTGGGGAAGCCTCAGTTTCCCCACCTCCCCCGGCTGACAGATGTTGAGCCAAACCCTCAGTGCTCATGGCTGTATCAGTAATTTATTAATTTATAGTAATGTCTCTTTCCCCCTGTAGACTGTAAACCCGTTGTGGGCAGGGAATGTGTCTGTCGATTGTTATATTCTACCAAACGCTTAGTTACAGTGCTGTTGTGCTCTCCCAAGCGCTTAGTTCAGTGTGGCTCAGTGGAAAGAGCCCAGGCTTGGGAGTCAGGGGTCATGGGTTCGAATGCCGGCTCTGCCACTTGTCAGCTGTGTGACCGTGGGCAAGTCACTTCACTGTGCCTCAGTGACCTCATCTGTAAAATGGGGATTAAGATTGTGAGCCTCACGTGGGACAACCTGATGACCCTATATCTACCCCAGCGCTTAGTACAGTGCTCAGCACATAGTAAGCGCTTAACAAATACCGACATTGGTTCAGGGCTCGGCCCATAGTAAGCGCTCGGTAAATACGATGGAAAGAGCGAATGCTCCGCACACAGTAAGCGCTCGAGAGATACTATTGACTGACAGGAGTGAGAGACGGGAGGCAGCCGGGCAGGGCGAACCCGTCCCCGGGGCAGCCTGGAGGGAGCTGCGTAATCAGTCAATCGTATTTATGGAGCCCGTACCGTGTGCAGAGCACTGTTCTAAGCACTTGGGAGAGTACGGTGAAACAGTTGGTAGGCGCATTCCCGGCCCACAACAGCTTGTGGGCGGAGAAGCAGTGTGGACCAGTGGATAGAGCTTGGGGCTGGGAGTCAGAAGGAGCTGGGTTCTAACCCCGGCTCCGCCGCTTGTCGGCTGGTGACCTTGGGCAAGCCACTTCACTTCTCTGGGCCTCTGTTACCTCACTCATAAAATGGGGATTAAGACCGTCAACCCCATGTGGGACGTGGGAAGTGTCCAACCTGTATCCGCCGCAGCATTCAGTACACAGTGCCTGACCCATAGTGAGTGCCTGACAAATAAAAAAAAACCAAATTTACAGTCTAGAGGAAGGAGGAGTGACAAGGGTAAAGAAGGGTGGTGGGATGAATTATGTGCATATTAAATTAATATCTCCATTCTGCCAGTGGAATGATTAATATACATCTAATTGATATTAATTAGGCAAATTAATACCTCCCAGGGTTTTTTTTTCCTCCTTTCCCCGGAAAAGCTGTCATCTGCCTGGGCCGTGACTTGGCGGTATGCAAAATTGAAGTCCAAAATGGCATCTTGTCAGGGACTTTCCTTGATGGGGTAGAACGTCTTCCAGGTAGAAGGTTTCGCATCCAGCAGGATACAGAAGTGTGACTGCCAGTGTGCCCGTGTGTGTATATTTAATGAGATGTACATCCCCCTGATTCTATTGATTCTATTTATTGCTATTGTTTTTGTCTGTCTGTCTCTCCCGATTAGACTGTAAGCCCGTCAATGGGCAGGGACTGTCTCTATCTGTTGCCAAATTGTCCATTCCAAGCGCTTAGTACAGTGCTCTGCACATAATAAGCACTCAATAAATGCTATTGAATGAATGAATATTTATAGTATTTAACTGCTTACTTTGTGCCTTTGTCCCCCTCTAAACCGTAAACCCATTATGGGCAGGGCGGGTGTCTGTTATATTGTCCTCTCCTAAGTGCTTAGTACAGCGCTCTGCACGCAGTAAGCAGTAATACGATCGACTGCCAAGCATTGTACTAAGTGCTGGGTTAGAGCCGAGATTATCAGGATGGATGCAGTCCTTGTCTCATGTAGCTCACAGGGAGAAGCAGCGTGGCTCAGTGGAAGGAGCCCGGGCTTGGGAGTCAGAGGTCATGGGTTCTAATCCCGGCTCCGCCGCTTGTCAGCTGTGTGACCTTGGGCAAGTCTCTTAACTTCACTGGGCCTCAGTGACCTCATCTGTAAAATGGGGATGAAGGCTGTGAGCCCCACGTGGGACAACCTGATTACCCTGTAATAATAATGTTGGCATTTGTTAAGCGCTTACTAGGTGCAGAGCACTGTTCTAAGCGCTGGGGGAGATGCAGGGTCATCAGGTTCTATGTATCTGTATTTGTATCTATCCCAGCGCTTAGAAAAGTGCTCAGCAAGTAGTAAGTGCTTAACAAATGCCAACATTATCATTATTATTATTATGTGGGGAGGAAGAACAGACATTGAATCCCCATTTTTCAGATGAGGAAACTGAGGCACTAAGAACTTGCCCAGGGCAAGTGGCGGAACTGGGATTGGAACCCAGGTCCTCCGACTCCCAGGCATGTGCTCTTTCCACTAAGCCCCACAGCTTTCCAATACGCGTGTGTGTCCAGTCCTTCACACTGATCTATTCTGCCAGTGAACTGATTCCATCTCACCTAGAGATCCCCTCCCTCTTTTGTACACTGGAAATTTGATGTAAATAATGCTGCAATATCCTAGGATCTCTAAGAATGGGTGGCTCTCAAATTTAGCCAAAGCGAAAGTCCATCCCTCTGCCCCAGCTCCAGCTTTGACATGTTGCTTGGCAGGGCAGTCGGGTAGCAAACACAGAGCATAATGTCTATTTCATTTCTGTCATATTTTGAAAACTGCTAGTTCCTGTAGTGTGCACGGGTGAGATCACCGGGGGGAAGCTGAGGCACATAGTTGGGTCAGGGTCTCCCATCAGCACAGTGAGAATGGGAACTTGGATCCTCACATCTTCGCTCAGCTCTTTGAGCCAAGTTGCATGTTCTTTGGAAATGGTCTAAATAAGACTTCCCTTCTGTGATGAAGGACAAGTCTTGTTTCTCAGTTCTGAACTCTAGGGATATTGAGGGATGGGAAAACTTGTAGTACCCTCCATTTGGTGGGGGCATTCATGGATATCGGGGACTGTTTTCTACTCCCTTCCCCCTGCTGTGTTCTGGTTCACCTGATGAGTCCGGTGACTCATTGAATCTCAACTGCAAATTTCTGACTCATTTTTTCGTAGACTTGGAGGTTTGATTTTATTGGGTTATAGGGCCATCTTCCGTCTCGTCGCTCTCTCCCTGTTCTCCCTTTCCTTCATGCCCCCGTGTTACACTTCTCTCTTTCTCTAGTGATTTTTTGTTGTGTGTCCATCTCCCCCCCCCCCCCCCCCCCCCCCCCGAAATTAAACTTGGCACCTGAGCAAAGGCTGTGTCTTTTGGGCACTAGTTGGAGAAAGATGACTCTCTTGAAATATTTTTCACCAACTGTGGTTCCTACCTTACTTTTATTGCATCTTTCCTGTAACTCTCTGGACAGTTTTAATGAAAAGTGAGAAATCCAGGCTCCATTTGAAGTTTTTAAGGAAGGAGTGGCAAATAGCTGGGCATGGATCATAAATGGATGATAGAATACAGTGAAGTAGCTAGCCTTCCATTCTCTGATCCTCTTTCACTTGGGAGAAGGTAACGGATTAGAGTATATAATTTTTAAATGGTATTTGTTGAGCATTTACTATGTGCCAAGGATTGTACTAAACACTCAAGCAGATGACAAGCTAATCAAGTTGGGCAGAGTCCCTGTCCCACATGGGGCTCACAGTCTTAATCACCATTTTACGGATCAGGTAATTGAGGCACAGAGGAAGTGGAGTGACTTTGCCAAGCTCACACAACAGACAAGTGGCAGAGCTGGTATTTGTTAAGCGCTTACTATGTGCCAAGCACTGTTCTAAGCGCTGGGGTAAATACAAGGTTGTCCCACACTGGGCCACACTGCTTCTCATTATTCTCAGTATTCATACAAGAGGACTTGCCATCAATCAGTCAGGTGTATGTATGTATATATGAGTGCTTACTGTGTACAGTGCTCTGTTCTGGAAGCGCTTGGAAAAGTACAATATTAACAGAGTTGGTAGATCCGTTCCCTGCCCACAACGAGCTCACAGTCCAGAAGGGGATCTTGACATAGGGGTGAAGAATAATAATGATAATGGTGTTCATTAAGCACTTACTACGTCCCAGGTGCTGTTCTAAGCCCTGGGGTAGATACAAGGTAATCAGGTTGTCCCAAGTGGAGCTCACACTCTTTATCCCCATTTTACAGATGAGGTCACTGAGGCATAGAGCAGCAACTTGCCCAAGGTCAAACAGCAGACAAGTGGCGGAGCCGGGATTAGAACCCACGACCTCCGACTCCCAGCCCTGTGCTCTTTTTCCATTAAGCTGTGCTGAAATGTTGAGCACTTAGACTCTAAGCTCCTCAAGGCAGTGACTGTCACTTCCGTGGTTTGTTCCCATGTGCCTAGTACAGTGTTTTTGGAGAGCACTGTAGTGGACAGACCAGGTTGGCGTGCTGCACTCAGAAGAGGCAGGTACTTTGCAGAGATCCAGCAGCTAAGAAGCAGACTCAGAGGCAAACCCATTAATGCTTAAAGGTGTATACATTGTGGCAGGGGGTGGCCATCACCCACCAATCTCTTCAGCCATTCAATAAATCAATCGGTAGCATTTATTGAGCACCTTTTGCATGCAGAGCCCTGAATTAGGCACTTTGGAGAGTTCAGTAGTTAGAAGACGTGATCCTTACCCTAGCAGGGGAGACAGGGACTAAAATAAAAATGTTTAATAGTATGTGGGAGATATGTTCATAAGGTCGTTGTGGGCAGGGATTGTCTCTCTTTATCGCTGTATTGTACTTTCTTGAGCTCTTAGTACAGTGCTCTGCACACAGTACGCTCTCAATAAATACTCCTCACTCTAGGCTTCAAGGCTCTCCATCACCTTGCCCCTTCCTACCTCTCCTCCCTTCTCTCTTTCTACCGCCCACCCCGCACGCTCCGCTCCTCCGCCGCCCACCTCCTCACCGTCCCTCGGTCTCGCTTATCCCGCCGTCGACCCCCGGGTCACGTCCTCCCGCGGTCCTGGAACGCCCTCCCTCCTCACCTCCGCCAAACTGATTCTCTTTCCCTCTTCAAAACCTTACTTAAAAATCACCTCCTCCAAGAGGCGTTCCCAGACTGAGCTCCTCTTCTCCCTCTACTCCCTCTGCCATCCCCCCTTTACCTCTCCGCAGCTTAAGCCTCATTTTCCCCTTTTCCCTCTGCTCCTCCACCTCTCCCTTCCCATCCCCACAGCACCGTACTCGTCCGCTCAACTGTATATATTTTCGTTACCCTATTTATTTTGTTAATGAATTGTACATCGCCTCGATTCTATTTAGTTGCCATCGGTTTTTACGAGATGTTCTTCCCCTTGACGCTGTTTAGTGCCATTGTTCTCGTCTGTCCGTCTCCCCCGATTAGACCGTAAGCCCGTCAAACGGCAGGGACTGTCTCTATCTGTTGCCGACTTGTTCATCCCAAGCGCTTAGTACAGTGCTCTGCACATAGTAAGCGCTCAATAAATACTATTGAATGAATGAATGAAATACGATTGAATGAATGAATAAGAGCTTAAATGGCATACAGCCTGAGGAGAGTAGAATTAATTGGGAAGGCACCTGGAGGAGATATTTCAGAGGGGGGTTGAAGATGGAGAGCATATCTATCAACTCTGTTATATTGTACTCTCCAAGTGTAGAACTGTGCTCTGCAGACAGTAAATCCTCAATAAATCTTATTTAGAGAGAGCTTTAATCTGTCAGATTAGAAGGGGGAAGGAATAGAAAGAAGCATTGTGGCCTAGCGGAAAAGAACTAGGGCCTGGGAATCAGAGAACCCGGGCTCTAATCCCGGCTCCACCACTTGTTTGCTGTGTGACTTTGGGTATGTCCTTTAACTTCTCCGTGCCTCCACCACCTCCTCTGTAAAATGGGGCGTAAAACTGTGAGTCCTATGTGGGGCGGTGACTGTGTCCAACCCAATTATCTTGTATCTACCCCAGTATGTAGTTCAGTTCCCGGGACGTAGTAAGCGCTTAAGAAATACCTTAAAAATCCAGGCAAGGGAAAGGGCACGAGCCAAAGATCTGCCCTCAGAGAGATGAGAACAAAGCACAACGCATAGCTCAGCTTGAGAGAAATGAGGGATGCAAGCTGGGGTGTAGTGGGATAAGAAACTGGATAAGTAAGAGTGAGAGAGTTGATGGAGTGCCTTAAAGCCAGTGGTCAGAAGTTTCTGCTTGATGTGGAGAGGAGAGGGCAACCGTTTGCAGTTTGGAGGCTTGGGAAGATATATGCAGAATGCTGTTTTAGAAAAATGATCCAGGCAGCAGAGTGTAGTATGAACAGAAAAGGGGAGAAGCTTGGGGCAGGCGGGGAACTGAGAGAAACCTGTTGCAGTAGTGAGCCCAGGATATGAAAGGAGTAATATTGGAATTTATGAAGCAATCACTATGTGCCAGGCACTGTTTTAGGATACAGTGTAATCAGGTCAGACACAACCCATGTCCCCCACGGAGCTCACAGTATAAGGGAACAGACATTTTTATTGAGGGCAGAGAATGTCAGCCACCTTTCGTATTGAATTCACCCAGGTGCTTAGAGCAGTGCTCTGCACACAGAAAACACTCAATAAATGCCATCGAGGATGAGGATCTTATCCTCGTTTTACAGAGAAGAAAATGGACGCACAGAGCACTAGTGACATGCCCAAGGTCACAAAGCAGCCAAATGGCAGAGCCGGGTCTAGAACCCAGGCTTCCCTTTCCATGCTCTTTGCACCAGGCAGGAGAGGAAAGGGTGGAGACTGGAAATGGTTTGGAAGTTAAACTGACAGTATTTGACATCAGACTGAGTTTGGGGGGTGGAAAGAGGCATTTGCACACCTGGATAGGATCTTATCACTAATAGCGTCATCTCTGAATATGAAGAACAGCTAAATTTAGTACAGTGCTGTAGACACAGTAGGCATTCAGTAAATGCTGCTGCTGCTGATTAAACTTCCAGGACTACCAAGGAACTGCTAGGGAAACCTCAAAAAATGATTTTTGATAGATTATTTGTATTTCTCTCTCCCTCGATGCACTTTGAGGGTATTTGGAGGAATCCAGGATCCTTGTTCTCTGGAAGGTGAGCGATTTTTTTCTAAATGATATTTGTCAAGCGCTTACTATGTACCAGGCGCTGAACTGAGCGCTGGGGTAGCTACAAGATAGGTTGGACACAGTCCCTGTCCCTACGTGAGGCTCACAGTTTAAATCCCCATTTAACAGACGAGATACCCGAGGCACAGAGAAGTTAAATGACTTGCTCAAGGTCATCCAACAGACAAGTGGCAGAGCGGGGATTAGAACCTAATCTGATTCCCAGGCCCCGGGCTCTTTCCACGAGGCCACATTACTTGTCTTGATTGTTCCAGCTGCTTATTCTTTCAATATTGTCTGAATCGTGACATCAGTAGTTTTCCACAGCAACTGTTTTTGATATCATAAAGGCTACTAAGTGGGAACAAGCAGCAACTGGAACAGATGAGGTCTGAAGTAGTAAAGATCAGGTTTTCCGTGGAAACGTCTATTGAAACTCTTCACAAATGCCATTTTATTGTACTCCCAATCTGGCAATCAATCAGTGGTATGTATTGAGCATTTACTCTTTGCAGAGCTCTGTACTGGTCGCCTGGGAGACTACAATACCAAGCGCTTATTCAGTTCAGTGCTCTGTGTCCAATAGTGGCTCAGTAAATAACCCTTGATTGAGCCACTGCACCTGAAAGCAAGGCTCCTAAGCTCGGCTTTGCCCTGGCCAATGGAGGGAGGAAGTTGGGGCAGCAAACATGCCCACCAACACCGTTCTTTTGTACTCTCCCGGGCGTTTAGTACAGTACTCTGCACGCAGTAGTCACTCAGTAAGTATGAATGATTGGTAACGGGCCTGGTTTTTGGAAAAGCTGGACCTCTGCAGCCAGGAACAGGTCCCGAGAAGAAGTTTGTACCAAGTAGTCACAGGTCTGCAGTGCTTCTTGGGAAGCAGCGGGAGGCCACTGGAGAGGAAGTTTCACCGAGAAATGAAAGCAAACACCAAGAAATGGAATTGACGGTGAATGAGGAAACAGAACAGTGGCCGCTCCAGGAGAAAACTACAGGGGGAACCGGGCAAAGGGGTCAAAATTCATTTCTGGGTGATCAAGCTTTTGCCCACGAGCTAGGTTTCTGAAAAAGAAATAAAATCTATTTCACATGCCCATCTTAATTCCTAAAAGTCACTGAAAAGTCTTAATGTGTTTTTCCTTCAAGGAACCACAGCCATAGGAGAAAAAGCTCCTTGTTTGGGGCAGGGCTGACTGTTCTTGGCCTTGGGGTGGAGTGTCTAGGTGTCCCTCTTGACTTTAAGCTCACTGCAGGCAGGGAATGTGTCTGCCAACTCTTTCATATTGTACTCTCCCAAGTGCTTAGTACAGTATTCGGCCCGTAGTAAGTGCTCAATAAATACAATTGATTGAGAATTTCTCTGCCTCCGTCACCTGCAGGCCGAACGCAGTTTGTGGCACTGGGTACCCCCGGAGGATTTCTTCGTGCTTCTAGTGCTGCAGTGTTTTCGGTTACATATGGCTTCTCAAATACTGTTCCCAGGCAAGCGAACTTGGAAGCAAATACTTCAGGGAGATTGAGTCATCGTATATCTGAAGAAATGAGAAGACTGAAGGACCCTGGAAACGATCCATTATCCACCCTTGAGGTTTAAGAACGAACCTGATTTCCATACTAGGGAAGGCCTTTGGAAGCAGCGTGGCTCAGTGGAAAGAGCACGGGCTTTGGAGTCAAAGGTCATGAGTTCGAATCCCAGCTCTGCCACTTGTCTGCTGTGTGACTGTGGGCAAGTCACTTAACTTCTCTGTGCCTGTTACCTCATCTGTAAAATGGGGACTAACACTGTGAGCCCCACGTGGGACAACCTGATTCCCCTGTGTCTACCCCAGCGCTTAGAACAGTGCTCGGCACATAGCGCTTAACAAATACCAACATTATTATTATTATTAACCCATTGTGTCCATTTGTGTCTTCTCTGTAAACCCACATTATCATTCCATAAAATGGAAGGAAAGCGGGTTTATCGCAGGCTTGAGCTTCACAGTGATAACATATTATGCTCTCTCTTTTCCACCCTAATGCCGAGGAGCCATTGTACACGTAATTAAAATATATGGATAATCCAGTCACGCAGTCATCTCTTTCTAAAATAAAAAGCAACGGCACCACCCCGGGGACATCCTGTGCTGCTTATAAAATCCTCTTGGAAACCTGGAAAAAATGGCATGAATTTTGCTAGGCCCTGAAGTAGTCGTTCCTATTGCCTTATTTGTTAGGCACCCAAATGGATTATAAGAGCAGCAGGGTAAATTCAAGTGGTACTTAAATCTGTGTGTGTGAGCGGTTCAGGGATGAGGTGCATGGGGGCAGGGAGAGGAACGTGTGGGACACTGCCCAGTGCTTATAGCCTCTGGGCTTAGGTTATGTGGACTCAGGGAGCGCGCTAATGCCACCTTACTCTTGGTACCTCAAGTCTCATCTATCACACCACCGACCCCTTGCCCAAGTCCTCCCTGGGGCTTGTAACTCCCTCCCCTTCCGTATCCGACAGTCCGGTCAGTCAGTCAGTTGTGTTTATTGAACGCCTATTGTTTGCAGAGTACTATACTGGGAAAGTTCAATATAACAATAAACAGACATGTTCCCTGCCCACCGTGAACTGACAGCCTAGACGGAGAGAGAGGCATTAATTTAAATAAAAGAATAAATGACAGATATGTATGGAAGTGCTGTGGGGCTGGGAGGCGGGATGCGTAGAGGGAGCAAGTCAGGGCGATGCACAAGGGAGTAGATCAGGAAAGGAGGGCTTTATCGGGGAAGACCTCTGGGAGGAGTTGTGCCTTCAATAAAGCTTTAAAGTTGGGGAGAGGATATGAGGAGGGAAGGCAACCACTCTTCTGACCTTCAGAAGCCTCCTAAAGCGTGGTTTAGTGGATAGAGCACGGGCCTGGGAGTCAGAAGGACCTGGGTTCTTATTCTGGCTCTGCCACGTATCTGCTGTGTGACTTCGGACTTCTCTGGGCCTCAGTTACCTCATCTGGAAAATGGGGATTAAGACTGTGAGCCCCATGTGGAACATGGACTGTGTCCCACCTAATTAACTCCTATCTGCTCCAGTGCTTAAAAGAGCGTTTGGCACATAATAAGTGCTTAACAAGTACTATAATTATTCTTCATTAGTATTATCTCAGCTAAGAGGACTTCCCTGACCAAGCTTTCATTTCTCCTGTCCATCATCTCCACAACCTTTGCCACGCACTTGAACCCCCAACCACTCTGTTGCTGAATCCAGCCCCCTAGCACTTATATAAATATCCATATGCTCTACTATTTCCCTTATCTGTAATTTATTTTAATGTCTGTTTCCCCCTGGGTAAACTGAAAGCTCCTTGTGGGCAGGAATCATGTCTACCAACTTGATTATTTTGTACTTTCCCAAGCACTTAGTTCAGTTCTCTGCCCACAGTAAACTCAGTAATGCCATTGATTTGATTGATTGATTGAAGCCCAAAAGAAAGTCGTGCAATTAGGTATCCTATGTTGCACACTGAACCAGTTTTATCAGTGGAAGCATTTCAAACCCAAGTCAAAAATAACCGAGTATAAAGGCAGGACAAAAATGAAAGAAAAAAGAGGCAAAGTTAGGTGGTTTCAGGATCTGCCTAATTAGGCTCGTTCTCCAAGTAAAGGGTTATTTGGTATTGTGTGCTCAGAAGTAGTCTGACTTCCTGCTACTTTCCCCTTTTTCATCAAAGTGACATTTCTTTGGCTGGGCTTGAGTCATTCTGTGACGCTCCAAGTGATTTATCTTTCAGGGTTTTGTTTTTTTTTTTTGGAAGGATCATGGATAATTTAGTTGGGGGTAAAAGCCTGTTGCATGTTTTTCTTCCCTTCTGCCTCCCACCAGGAAGCAAGGTGTATTGGAAGAAACATTAGACCCGACATTTGAAGTTTCATTGAAATGGAGAGAAGTTACTGGCATGGGTCAGGAGGGTCTTGTGACTGGTTGTCTCAGAAAGAGTCGGAAGAGTAAAGTTCTTTCCGAGGGAGGAACCTGCTCAAGGCTGACAAGCTTAAGAATGAAACGGGGGGGTAGTCAAGTTCTCTTTGCATTCTCCTCTCTTCTACGCCAACCCCACACTCGTGTTTCCAGGGGCCAAACTGGTTTTGATCAGGGCCTTTTCCGCCTAGTTAGGGTCATTACCACCCCAAAGAACCACAAGAAAACTGGAGTAATTTTAGAGCGGCTTGGTGCTTCATGTTTTTCTAAGGTTAGTCAGGAAGCCCAGACCCACCATCAGCATAGGTCCATTCTTATCTAGACTCACACTCCTGCGACTGGGTTGAAAGTGAACCGGCGACTAGAGTGCAAGCAGAGTCATCCTTTACCTTGTCATCCAACAGGTGGATTCTGAGTTTTAATCCCTCTGCCCCCTCCTCTCTGCTCCCCCTCCGCCCTCTGCTCCCTCCTCCTTCCCCGCTTCACCTCCCCTCAGCTAAAACCCCTTTCCTTCTGCTCCTCCCCGTTTCCCTTCCCCTCCCCTCAGCACTGTGCTCATTTGTATATATTTTTATTACCCTATTGCTTTTGTTAATGAGGTGTCCATCCCCTTGATTCTGTTTATCGTGATTATGATGTCTTGTTTTCGTCCGTCTGTCTCCCCCGATTAGACCGTGAGCCGGTCGTTGGGCAGGGATCGTCTCTATCTGTTGCCAAATTGTGTATTCCAAGTGCTTAGTACAGTGCTCTGCACATAATAAGCGCTCAATAAATACTGTTGAATGAATGAATGAATTCCAGAACTACGATTTGTGTGTATCAAGACTAGCAGAAGGAGTACTCTTTTATTGGGCCCTCGTTGTCCTTTTTTTTCTTTTTTTTTTTTTAAGGATTTGTTAAGCATTTACTATGTGCCAGGCACGGTACTAAACTGTGGTGTAGATACAAGATAATCAGATTGGACACAGTCCTTGTCCCACATGGGGCTCACAGTCTAAATCCTCATTTTATAGATGAGGGAACTGAGGCACAGAGAAGCCTAGTGACTTCTCCAAGATCACAAAGTAGGCAAGTGGAGGAGCTGGGATGACTCCCAGGCCTGTGCTCTATCCACAAGGCCACGCTGCCTCTTAATCCATCTTTGGGCTCCCAGGTGAGTTCAGTAAGCAAGTTAAACTGTAGAAGAAAGTTAAAGCTGATTTGCGGAGCAGCAGCATTTATTGAGAACATACTGAGCACCGAGCGCTGTAGGTAGGAGCTTGGGAATATACAACAGAAGAAGACACAGTCTCTGCCCCTGAGAAGTTTACAGTCTAATGTGGGATACCATCGCCATAAATATATAACAAGTACAAGAGTAAAGGAGTGATGAGAGTGGAGTGATGAAAACTAAAGCAGGTAATGAAAGGACTACACTGTAGTCTAGTCAGTAAGCTCGTTGTGGGCAGGGAATGTGTCTGATTGTCCTGTCATACTCTCCCAAGTGCTTACTACAGTGCTTTGTACACAGTAAACGCTCAATCAGTGAGATTAACTGATAAAATTAACACAGTAAATTCAAAGGTGCCCTGGGTGATGTCCCGGAGGGTTAGGCTTGGCCCCTGTGGCTTTCGGATTTTTCTACCAAATGATTCTTGTCAGAAAGCACCCTCATAGCACCAAAACGATGACCTGACTGTGCCATAGAACCCACAGTTTCTTGGACTGTGCGAGACCATGCTTGCTGCCTCCTCTCTCGGCCCCGAGAATCCTTGAGGTAGAAGGATCCTAGGGCGAATGCAGTGTAACCGCTTTGCTCTCCGCGATTGCCTCGGTAATGTCAGGCGACTGGGCTGTAAATCTTCCAGGGCTCCTGCCGCGGATGACAAGACCAGAACCAGAACACCATCTGGATGGTTGCTTTAATCAGTTCGTGGTAGGTTAGCAGTGGGCTAGAAGGTTCTGCTGGAGGGAAGCAGCATACCCTAGTGGGAAGGAGCCCGGGCCCGGTAGTCAGAGGACATGGGTTCTAATCCTGGCTCTCCCACATGTCTGCTCTGTGATCTTGGGCAAGTCACTTAACTTCTCTGGGCCTCAGTTACCTCATCTGTAAAATGGGGGTTAAGATTGTGAGCCCCATCCGGGACAGGGACCACGCCCAACCTGATTACCCGGTATAATAGGCATAATAATAATTATGGTATTTGTTAAGCGTTTACTATGTGTGAGGCACTGTACTAAGCGCTGGGGGGGATACAAACAAATTGGGTTGGACACAGTGACTGCCCCGTGTGGGGCTCCCACTCTCAATCCCCATTTTACAGATGAGGTAACCAAGGCACAGAAAAGTGAAGTGACTTGCCCAAGGTCACACAGCAGACAAGTGGAGAATCCGGGATTAGAAACCAGGATCTTCTGACTCCCAGGCCCATGCGCTAATAATAATAATCTTAGTATTTGTTAAGCGCTTACTATGTGCAGAGCACTGTTCTAAGCGCTGGGGTACATAGAGGATAATCAGGTTGTCCCACGTGAGGTTCACAGTCTTAATCCCCATTTTACCGATGCGGGAACTGAGGCCCAGAGAAGTGAAGGGACTTGCCCACAGTCACACAGCTGCCAAGTGGCAGAGTGGGGATTCGAACCCATGGCCACTGACTCCCAAGCCCGTGCTCTTTCCACTGAGCCACGCTGCTCTATCAGCTACGCCATGCTGCTGGTATCTCCCCTAGCACTTAGAACAGTGTTTGGCACATAGTGAGCTCTTAACAAATGCCACAGTTATTATTGTTGTCGTTATTTCGTGCCGTTGCCCTGCAGAGGAAGGACAGCGCCTCTGATTTGCTGCCCCTTTCATCCATTCATTCAATAGTATTTAGTGAGCGCTAAGTGTACTAAGCGCTTGGAATGTACAATTCGGTATCAGATAGAGACTATCCCTGCCCACTGATGGGCTTAGGGCTTACAGTCTAGTCGGAGGGCAAAAACAATAGCAATAAATAGAATCAAGGGGATGTACACCTCATTAACAAAATAAATTGGGTAATAAAGATATATACAAATGAGCACAGTGCTGAGGGGAGGGGAAGGGAGAGGGGGAGGAGCAGAGAGAAAGAGAGGAAAGGGGGCTTAGCTGAGGAGAGGTGAACGGGGGCAGAGAGGTAGCAGAGGGAAAAGAGGAAGCTCAGTCTGGGAAGGCCTCTTGGAGGAGGTGAGCTCTCAGTAGGGCTTTGAAGAGGGGAAGAGAGTCGGGGGGGTCGTGTAACTTTCACATAGGTGAGGGCACCCCCTTGCCCGCTCATTCATGCCCATATTGCCCGAATGAGAACTCTGGAGTTGTTCCTGCAAAGCAAATATTGACTCGGGGAGGTCAGTGGGCAGACCCAGCTCCTGAATACGCAGGAGGCTTCGGGCAGACACGAAGGGAGTTGGGGTAGAGACTGCCTTTGTCGCCTTGGTGGCAAGGCACTGTGGGATGGGTTTGACTGGGCGTCAGCCTGAGCAGCATTTCTAAGAGGAAATGAGAGCTGGGGAGAAACCGGATCCTGGACAAATAGTGCTTGAGCAACGACTGTAATGGTACTTGTTAAGCCCTGACTGTGTGCCAGACGTTTTACCCAGTGCAGGGCTAGGTACAAGATAATCAGATTGGACCCAGTGCCTGTTCCACATTGGGCTCACAGTCTAAGTCAGAGGGAAGAGGAATTAATCCCCATTTTACCGACAAGATAACTGAGGCACAGAGAAGTTATCCTGAAGGCCACACAGCAGGGATCTGTTGCCGAATTATACATTCCAAGCCCTTAGTACAGTGCTCTGCACGTAGAGAGTGCTCAATAAATACTATTGAATGAGTGAATGACCGACTAGCCGCTGGATGAATCAAGTGACTGATTCTACACCGACTCTGAGAGAAGAAGGAAAGGAAGGCTTTAGTAGTGGTTAACGATGGCTGGATATTTACTGATCTCAGCTGTCCGATTGATAAGCTTGGGAGAGCCCAAGCCAGAGGACTTTTGGCCTTTACTGAGTGCCATGCAGCGACGTGCCCGTCCGCCCGTTATGAAGGGGTGAAATTTCTCCTGATCCCTAAAGATGTGAAAGCGGCATCTTGGTCAGACCAGTGATCCTGCCATCCCAGCCTTCTGCCTCCGGTGCCACTAAAAGCCGCCGGGAGGCATTGGGAAGATGAATCCTCCGGCACCTCTGACTTCTCCCTCTGATGACCCATCCGGAATCGAATATCCTTGAATCCGATCGGGACATCCCTGGTGTTTCCTTTTAATGACCCATTATTGAGATCTCATTCATGAGCTTACCCGAGCCCTTCTTGAACCACAGATTCATCTTTTAGTTAATCTTTTAATAGATAACATGACTGTTCTTGCCCTTGAAAAAAAAGTAAGCATATTCATTCGGTCGTATTTATTGACCGCTTACTGTGTGCAGAGCACTGTACTGAGCGCTTGGAAAATACAGTTCAGCAACAGATATAGTCCCTACCGAACAACAGGCTCACGGTCTAGAAGGGGGAGACAGACAATAAAACAAGGAGACAGACATCAATAGCATCAAAATAGATAAATAGAATTACAGATACACACACATCATTAATAAAATAGAGTAATAAATATGTACAAATATACACAAGTGCTGTGGGGCAGGGAAGGGGGTAGAGCAGAGGGAGGGAGTAGGGGTGACGGGGGTGGGGCTGAGCAGAAGAAAAGGGGGGCTCAGCAAATAGATAAAGAAAGGAGGAGAAAATAAAAGAATCATCGATTACCAGTGGGCCTCTAGCATTGTGCTTCAATGCTGGACTCCCTGAACCAGCCTAGGCAAATAGGAGTGATCATATTCTTTAAAAACTCCAGGAGATTAGACTCCTTTACTTCCTCATATATCTCACAGCTTTACACTGAGGAAGTTCTTTATATCTGACCTCAGTTTTTCCTGCTGCAACTAAAGGCTGTTCCCTCTCTGACCCTCTAGACTATAAGCTCGTTGTGGGCGGGAGATGTGACTCCCAACTCTGTTCTATTGCACTCTCCCGAGCTTAGTCCAATGCTCTGTCCACAGTCAATAAATGCTATTGATTGATGGAGTATTGATATTGTGCCCGGTGGAAACGCAGCTGTCCCCCCCGCCACCCCCGGAGTCCCCAGGCAGAACTTGTTAGGAAGAAGCAGAGCGACTGGGATTCCAGGCTTGGATCTTTTCTTAAAAAAATAAAATAAAAGCTTGGTGTCTCAGGCTGGGCCTCCTCTAAGCCCCGGTTGCCTGGAAAGCGTATATCACGGACACTGGTATTATACAAACAGAGGCCTGGAGGCTGTCACTGCTTTCTTGGCGTCCACCTGAAATCAGGTAGCCGTACCCTCCTCTATGGCAGGGCTTGTTCCCAAAAGGGCTGCTCTTTTCTGGTCACCCTGTCTGGAGCTGGAAGGAGCAATTAGCATCTCTGTAGGTGTGGAGGCACTTTCTCTTTAAACTGTTTTCGCTGTTTTGTAAAGTGTCTCACTTAAATATAATCAGAATGGGAAGCTGCCATTTTGGCACACTAGTGTTAAGTGGGACTCCTGGGATTCTAGTGTTTAGGAGTCTGAGAAAGCTGAGAGATCCTCAGCTCTCTGTCCCCCTCCCTAACCCCTGGTGAGAATCCTCTTTACGTTAAGTTTAAAAAAAAAAAGAAAACCGAAAGACCAGTGCCCTGCAGCAGCCTAAGGTTCTGCTGCTGCTGAAGTGTCAAACCTCCCTGGGAGGCATTAGTAATGAGGCAGCTGTCCGTAGGAAAGGAACCAGCTCCCTTCCCGGGAAAGGTCGGAGATTCTCATGGAAGGCTCTGGCTCTGCTTGATCTGGTCTCTGCATCGTTGGTATTCCATTTCTGGGCTTTGGAAACTGAGACTCAGCCCGGATAAATGGGTTAAAACCCAGGGCGATTAGCGCCTCATAGTGGAACTGGAAACGGAAAACCCCAGAAGGACAAACTAGCTTTATAACGGGACAGTCGATCATCCTCTCCGAAATAGGGATTTGTTTAGAAATTCTGGACCTGTTTCGAAGAAGCTTTCATAAGAGAGAGATCAGACCTGAGGCTTCTGATTCTTTACCCTGGAATTTTCCAATTAAAATCTTTTGGATTTGTAAGCTTACTTGCTCCTTACTCCAGGCTGCGGTTAGCCTCTGAATGTGTTCCTCAGAACCAGCCTCCTCCCTCTTTTTTTTTTTTTTTTATGGAATTTGTTAAGCACTTTTTTATGGGCCAGGCATTGTGCTAAGCGCTGGGGTAGGTACAAGCTAATCAGGTTGGACACAGTCCATATCATACATGAGTCTCACAGTCTCAATCCCCATTTTCCATGTGAGGTAAATGAGGCATAGAAGTAAAATGACTTGTCTGAGGTCATACAGCAGGCAAATGGCAGAGCCAGGATTAGAACCCAGGTCTTTCAAACTCCCAGGCCCTTGCTCTGTCCACAAGACCGTGCCCATCTTCTGACCTGTTCTCCAGCTCCATCAACCCCACCCTAATCTCCTCTGTCCAGGGGCATAAATTCTGCACCAGAGCCTCTACTGCAAAGTGATGGAGGAAGGAGGAGAGCTGTACCATTTTCACTCCCTCCCCTCCTGTGCTTTGTTGGGGTTTTTTTGCCTCCAACCAGTGTTGCTTAGTTGGGTAACTGCATGCTGGGCTGTAAAAGTAGGGGAGGGGGAAGGTGGTGAAAAGGATGAGGATGTAGCTGTTGGAGTCATCAGCACCTTTCCTTGGGCCCCTTTCTTTTGGCAACATTGGGAAATAAATATAAACACCACGATGCTCCTCTTCCTAGCCACCTGTTTCTCAGAGCTAAAGGTGAAATCATTCCTCCTGCTGTTTTGCCACAGCTCTGATGGCTTCCACCACTATAAGCCCCTTAAGGATAGGAGTATGCCTGGAACAGGCACAGAAAGGTCATCATCCTCCTCAGTTCTTCCCTTTCAGTGGCTAGGATGCTCTGAACTAGCTCCTGAGGGCCCGGGGCATTTCTTGAAGCAGAGCATGGCCTGGAAGAGGGCCTGAATAAAGCCATTTCAGTTGAAGGGTAGTGAAGGAGCATGGCCTAGTGGAAAGAGCTGGCCTGGGCGTCAGAAGGACCTGGGTTCTGATACCGACTCTGCCATTTGTCTGCTGTGTGACCTTGAGCAAGTCACTTCACTATGCCTCAGTTGGCTCAGCTGTGAAATGGGGATTAAGATTATGCGCCCCATGTGGGATTTGCTCGTAACCACTCCAGCGTTTCGAATGGTGCTTGGCACACAGTAAGTGCTTAACAAATGCCACAATTATTATTATTAGAAACAGGAAATGGATGGCGTCCCTCCCTGTAGCTTCCCGACAATCCGTAAATTGAGAGCAGCCGGTTCCAAGCAGGATTCGTCCTGTGCAGGGAGATGGAATGGGAAATAAGGGGCAGTTGTCAGTCTTTGATAGAATTAATGTCCTGATTCCCTCGGAGGGGACCCCTGAACCTGTCAGCTTTCCCAGTCAATCATTCATATTTATTGAGCAGTCCCTCCACCTCCGAGGCTCTTATTTGCATGCTGCTTTCTCTCCACCCCCTCCTTCCACCAAGTGGACAGCAGCAGCACCAGGGGCAGCCCTGGTGGCTCTCTCTCTCTCTCCCAGATGGCTGCTTGCAGGGAGGTTTCCATAGCTACCAGAGGCAGGAAAAACCTGCCCGCCCAGTTCCGCAGTCTTGCATCTGGCTCTCGTCTGGGGGCGTGGGGTGGGCAGGGGTGGGCAGGGGTGACCTGTGGAAGATAATGGAGGGCAAAGAGGTTGGAGGAGCCTGCAGAAAGGAGAATTCTGCCTCCAGCCCATTTTTCACTCTGCCAGACCGAAAACCCAGGCCCCTCCCTGCCTCCTTGTAAAGCGGCCTCCCCGCCGAAGCCCCAAGGTTTCCTTGCCACCGGAAGGCGGTGGGGCGGGCGGTATTGATGGGTCCCGACTGGCACCGAGGAGGGCACTTGCCCGGGGCCTCTGAAAGAGCCTGGGCTCTCTGATGGAAGGCTTGAGGTCTGCCGTAGCAGGGTAGCCATTCCTCTGCAAGGAATCCTAGAGGTCAGGGTAGCTGGGGATTAACTCACCTGTGACGTGGCTTTCCCCTATTTTGCCTTTGAATTCGTAGAAAATGGCCTCCAATTGAAACCGGAGGGATTTTTCACTGGGCAATAGAGAGCATTTCCCCATCACGGGGTGGTCTAGAATTTCTTCCTCTGGACATTTTCAGCAAGGGGGTGGGCAGCTATTGCTATTCGTCTGAGGATGCTGATCGAAGACTTGCCTGGCAGATCGAGCGGGTGACCCTGTGAGAGCTCTTTGCTTTAAATAGCGAAGCGGGCTAGAAGTTCGACCCTTCCTCTGGGTTTTAGTTTCCTAGGTTGTCAGACGAAGCTGTGGGTGGTACCGTCTCCTTCACATCTGCTCACCGACAAGACCTGCCCAGTGCAGACGGGGAGGAGTGTCTGGGAACAGACCCATGAGCTTTCCCTCCTCTGCCAGCCCTCTGCCGGGAATTGCCCCTCCTCCAGGGAGTGAACGGGGAGGCCGATGTCCCACAGGCATCAAGAAGCGGAATGACGGAGCGGGGACCGGGCCGCAGATGGGAAGGGAAGGGAGGTGTTCTCGGGAGGCAGAATGGGGATGGCACCCTGACTGGCTTTTCCTTTTGCGTTTCCGACAGGATCCGGGCCTCTGTGGCGAGGGGGCCCTCTGGACCTGGGAGCACCTTGCCTTGCTTCCCGGTGAGATGTCAGGTAAGAGATGGGAGAGAGAGTTGACTCCCCCCACTGGGACCCGGGGGGCTGAGGGCCAGCAGAGGACAGGGGGAGGCACTGTTTTCCCCACCAGATTTGCCCTTCTGGCTAGTAGCTTTCCGGAGACCACTGACGTGAAACAGATAAAGGAGTCTTGACTCAAGGACCAGCATATCCCTTCCTCGTTGCCGTTTCCCATCTCCTGAGCAATAACCGGCCTAATCCCTCGCTTTTCCCCATCTTGCCTGCCAGCCCTGTAGCTTTCTCTCTCCGGTTGGGGTCGGGGGGAGGCGGGGAGAAAGAGGCTGAAGCTTAACTTGCTTTCTGCTTAAGACATCATCTGGGTTCATTCCTGAACTAGAGAAGCTGAAAAGTGAGCAGGAATTGTGCCTATTGTTATATTGTACTCTCCCAAGCAGCACGATGTAATGGATAGAACGTGGGCCCGAGAGTCAGAAGGTCATGGGTTCTACGGAGAAGCAGCGTGGCTCAGTGGAAAGAGCCCGGGTTTGGGAGTCAGAGGTCGTGGCTTCTAATCCCGGCTCTGCCACTCGTCAGCTGTGTGACCTTGGGCAAGTCACTAACTTCTCTGTGCCTCAGTTGCTTCATCTGTAAAATGGGGATGAAGACCGTGAGCCCCACAAGGGACAGTGCGATTACCTTTTATCTCCCCCAGCGCTTAGAACAGTGCTTGGCACATAGTAAGCACTTAACAAATACCAACATTATTATTATTATAATCCCTGCTCTGCCACTTGTCTGTTGTATGACCTTGGGTGAGTCACTCTACTTCTCTGTGCCTCAGTTCCCTCATCTGTAAAGTGAGGAATGAGACTGTGAGCCCCATGTGGGACAGGGACTGGGTCCAAGCGCTTCGTACAGTGCTCTGTACAGAATAAGTGCTCGATAAATACGATCGGATGAATGAATGAAAAGGAGCCAGTCTGTCCCAGATTTCACCTCCCCTCCTCCCTCCATCCCTCTCCCCCTTGCGGGAGCATCCTTGATCCAGAAGCTAGAGCCCCTTGGGAGGAAATACTACGTGGACAGCTTGCCCCAAGCTGCTCCGGGCAGTGCCTCATGCTTTGCTCTTCTGTTTCTGCTTCTCCCTGGCCGTAGGAAGCCACACGCCTTCTGGTGGGGGCCCTTTCTCTGCCCTGACCCCAAGCATCTGGCCCCAAGAGATCCTGGCCAAGTACACCCAGGTAGAGTATCCAGCCCAGCCAGGCTACGGTTAGAGCGTTCCGAGACATCCACAGGTTCAGAGTAAAGGGGACCGATGATGCCCGTTCGGTGGGACCCCTGCTTTAGGCCGATGGTCTGCCTCTTCCCGATCCAGCCCAGGCGTGGGCCTTCCCTGCGTGCACTTCCTGTTAGAGGAATGAACAACCAGAAACAGTTGTCTTGACCAGCTCCAGATGGGCCCGGGGATTTGATGCACTGAATTCTGGTCTCCCAGACGGAGGTAGATACACTGATACGGACCCACACCAATCAGTCAGTCAGTTGCATTTACTGAGCATTTACCATGTGCAGAGCACTCTTCTAAGCGCTTGGAAAAGTACCGTGCAACCGAGTCGGTTAGGTGCGAGCCGTGCCCACCGGGAGTTTACATTCTTCGAGAAGCAGCGTGGTTTAGTGGAAAGAGCCCGGGCTCGGGAGTCAGACGTCATGGGTCCTAATCCCGGCTCCGCCGCTTGACAGCTGTGTGACTTTGGGCAAGTCACTTCACTTCTCTGGGCCTCAGTGACCTCATCTGTAAAACGGGGATGAAGACTGGGAGCCCCGCGTGGGACAACCTGATAAACTTGTATCTCCCCCAGCGCTTAGAACACTGCTTGGCACGTAGTAAGTGCTTAATAAATACCATTATTATTCTACTTGTGGGTGGGGGATAGGTATTTAAATAGGTTAGGGATAAGGGAAATGGGAGACTATGGCAATTTTTGTGTAAGTACTGCAGGCCCGGAGTGAATACCGGTGTGCTTAAGGGGTACAGAGCCAATTCACAGTCGACGCAGCGGGGAGATAAAGGGCTTAGTCAGGGGAGGCCTCTGACACATCAGTATCCCAGTATCAGTATCACGTCATATCAGACCCTGGTGAATCCGTATGCCGTCACGTATGCCTCCTTGATGACAATTGAGGGAGCGGATGGAGGGGCGGGTGGGTGCCGAAGCCTGCCCCACCAACAGCCAGGCTGAGGAGGGAATGGTTATACTTTCTTTTACCCTTCCACTCCCTAGAAAGAAGAATCAGTGGAGCAACCGGAGTTCCGTTATGATGAGTTTGGTTTCCGCGTGGACCAGGAAGGTGAGGCCAGGTCTCTGGGCCAACGGGGAGATGTTCTGGTCCAGCTTCTATCACCTTAGGAAGTGGGGATCCTGAGGGCTTGACCCCAGCCTCGCTAGGCTCACAGGGCAAGGGGGAAGGGGCGGCTGACGAGAGTCTGCAGAGGATGTTCCTGGGACTCCCTGATGCTTGAGCGGTGTTTGGTGCTTCGGAAGTTCATCCTGTTTGCACTCTCTGTCTTCTCTGTCTCCCCCTCCTTCCTCCCTGGTCCTCCCCGCTCCGGGCCCTTCTCCCCAATTCCCCCGTGGCAGACGGTGCCGAGCCCAACTCCAGCCGGCTGCTGGGCGTGCCCCTGACCGAGGACCCCCAGCAGCGACTGAGATGGCAGGCTCACCTGGAGTTCACCCACAACCACGACGTGGGCGACCTGACCTGGGACAAGATCGAGGTCTCCCTGCCGCGCTCCGACAAGCTGCGCTCCCTGGTGCTGGCCGGCATCCCGCACAGCATGAGGCCCCAGGTGAGAAAGCCGCCCGCCCGGCCCGAGGGGCCCCTTACTGGCCTACTGGCCTCCGAAGGCGCTCGGACCCTAATAATAATAGCAAAGGTATCGGTATCTGTGAAGCGCTTACTATGTGCCGAGCACTGGACTGAGCACTGAAGTGGATATAAGCCAATTGGGTTAGACGCAGTCCCTGTCCCACATAGGGCTCACAGTCATAATCCCCGTTCCACAGATGAGATCACTGAGGCGAAATGAAGTGACTTGCCCAAGGTCCCACAGGAGGCAAGTGGCGGAGGCAGGATTAGAACCCAGGTCCTTATGACTCCCAGGCCCGTGCTGTATCCACTAGGCCATGCTACTTCCCTGCTTACGTTTCACGGGGGTAGCACAGTTTCAGAAGTAAAGATGTACAAAAAGAAAGAAGACTCATAAAACAAATCTATTTGAGTGCAGGATAATAAGATTATAATGCTTATGGTATCAAGTCCTTACTGTGTGTCAAGCAGCATTCCAAGCCGTGCAGTAGACAGAAGTTAATCATGTCAAACACAGTCCCACTTGGGGCTGACGGTGTAAGTAGTTCTTCAGTAATATGGGTTGTCGCTATGTGTTTGGACTAGATGGCATTAGAGAATCGGGGACCGTTTTCCAACAACACGTTCACATATGCGTAGATCGTGACGTGATCAGTTAATGAATGGTGTCTATTGAGCGCTTACTGTGTGCAGAGCACTGTACTAATCAGTGACATTTATTGAGCACTGACTGTGTGCAGAGCTCTGTTCTAAGCACTTGAGAGTGTACAGTAAAAGAGAAATTAGCAGACCTGTTCCCTGCCCCTAACACTTCCCTTTTCTGGCCCTTCACTTTTAAGCGCCCGGGAGAGTACAGTACAACAAGATTAGCTGGCACGTGGCCCGCCCCTAAGGAGAGTAGATAATAATAATGTTGGCATTTGTTAGGTGCTTACTATGTGCAGAGCACTATTCTAAGATTTGAGAGGGGGAGCTGGAAGCAATTGGAGAAGCAGCGCGGCTCAGTGGAAAGAGCCCGGGCTGGGGAGTCAGAGGTCATGGGTTTGAATCCCAGCTCTGCCACTTGTCAGCCGTGTGACCGGGCAAGTCACTTAACTTCTCGGTGCTTCAGTTACCTCATCTGTAAAATGGGGATTAAGACTGTGAGCCTCATGTGGGACAACCTGATTACCCTGTATCTACCCCAGCGCTTAGAACAGTGGTCTGCACATAGTAAGCGCTTAACAAATACCAACATTATTAAGAAATGTTTGTACAGCCGTGCATAGCACCGGTCAAGGCATGGTTGTTATAATGTGAGTTTCCCTTGATGCGGGAATCATCGAGGGCAGACTCTCTCCGTTCTAGTAGAACCGAGGATACCTTTAGAACGTCATCAGCAGAAAGGGGAACGTCCCGAACAGACGGCTACATCCGTAAATGCTGGAGGTGACTGACATGGCAGGGATCGTGACAGAGGCCCTCACCCCGCTCCGCGCCGGGGCTGACCACGCCTGGCTCCTCACTGCCTGATCTCTTCTGTGCCCCCCCCCCCACCCCGTCCCCAGCTGTGGATGCGGCTGTCGGGGGCCCTGCAGAAGAAGAGGAACTCGGAGATGTCCTACCGAGACATCGTGAAGAACAGCTCCAACGACGAGACCATCGCTGCCAAACAGGTGAGCCGCCCAGAGCTGCCCCGGGCCTGATCCGGCCTGGGCCGAACGGAAGCGTGGGAGCGTGGGGTCGTGGGCCTCGTCTCGGCTCAACCTCGCTTTCTCGGGGAGGCAGAGCTTCAAGTGGGTGTTTGAGCTCTGCAGGCGGGGCTGTCTCTGGGGGCCGCTGGGAGTTGGAGTCACGGTGCCAGGGAGGATTTCCCCAGTTTGGGTTCTGCCAACCCTGGTTTACTGCCAGAGTCCACGTCCTCCGTTCCCGTGGCTCACTGCAGCTCATGGAAATCCATGTTCTATGCTGCCGTCTACCACTGCAGATGCGCTTTGCCATGCTCCAATTTGGCTCTGTTTTCAGCCTGACGACTCTCCCCTATTGACCACCCCGATCTGACATTTCTACACCTTCAACTTCCACCCGAAGCTCCCAGGCCCACCCCTTTCCCCACCTTCCTCTTTAACCCCTGACACACTCTGCCTACTTCAGACATGCATGATTTTCCCAAAGTTTCACCACTGACTCTCTCCCCACTGACTCACTCAACACAAAATTGCTGCTTCCTATGTTTTTGCTGGCTTCCCAGTTCTTATTTAAGAAGTGGTCACCCACTTGCTTTTTAAATCCAGTCCCTCTACCCGCGCTACTGCCCTTATCTTCTCCCCTTTCATCGCCTAAAATCACTTCCTCTTAAGTTCCTCCCCTTCCTCGCTGCTATTTTCAATCTCTCATTCTCCAGTGGCTTCATCCCTTCCCTCTTCAAATACGCTCAAATCTCCCCCACTTTAAAAAAGCCCTTTTACGACCCCACAATCCACTCCAGGTGCCACCCTATCCAACAATTATTTAAGGGTTTACTTTGTGAAAAGCACTGTACTAAGTGTTCGCAAAAGCAAAATATAGTAGGGAGATATGATCCATACCCTCAAGGAGCTTACAATCTATGAGGGAGACAGACACTCAAATTACCGGGGAAAGTAATAGAGATATACTATAAAGATATATACATGTCTCTATTAAGATATAAATATATACCTTTACATATAAATAAATATAAATGCATATAAATTATATTACATTCATATAAGGGTATGTACATGCAATGGGGGTGGAGGAAGTGCTGAAATGGCAGGAGGGAGGAAATAAACAGGGAAGGCCTCCAGGAGGAGGTGTGATATCAGAACTCTATTTGTATTCATGTCTGTTCCCTCCCCCCCCCCCCCCCCCCCCCGGCCCTCCCAACTGTAAGCTCACTGTGGGCAGGGAATGTCACTGTTTATTGTTTTATTGTACTTTCCCAAGCACTTAGCACAGTGCTCTGAAAACATTAAACGCTCAAGCAATATGATTGAATGAATGAGGAAGGACCCCAATCTCCTTGCTCTCATTCCTATCCATAGTCTCAGAATGGGTCGTAAACACCCGCGAGCTTTGTTTTCTCTCCAGCCCCTCTCTTCTCAAGCCACTGCAGACCGTCAGGCTTCTCGCCAGGCCCCTCCGCTGAGTTCACCGCCTCCTGGGGGGGCCCGAGCCTTTCCTCCCTCCCCATCAGGAGAGGTCTGGGGCCGAGCTTCGTTCCTCTTTGCCGCTTCCCCGGCTGCACCCCGATTGGCCCTGCTCCTTGCCGTCCCGCTGCTGGGTCTCGGGGAGATGGGGGCAGGCAGGGGTGGGGGCAGCCCTCTCCGGGACTCTGCCTGAGGACTGTGTCCCCGGGGGCGGGCTGGATGTGACAGATTGAGAAGGACCTGCTCCGCACCATGCCCAGCAACGCCTGCTTCTCCAACATGAACAGCATCGGGGTGCCCCGCCTGCGCCGGATCCTGCGCGGGCTCGCCTGGCTCTACCCCGACATCGGCTACTGCCAGGGCACCGGCATGGTGAGGGGGCCGGGGCGGGCCGAACCTCCGGAGGGCCTTCCCTGGGAGCGCCGGGATGGGGGCCTGTAAGGAGGGGGTGTCGGAGAAGGCCGAAGGGGAGACCCACCAGTATTGGGTGGAATAAACCCAAGTGGTAGGAGGGCATCCCTCCATTTAGTACGATTTTGGTGCCCCGTGGGTCGGTGTAAAGGTGAGAGTCCCAGGCTAGCCCTCAACCGCCTCTCTCCCTGCCCCGGCCAGGTGGCGGCCTGCCTGCTGCTCTTCCTGGAGGAGGAGGATGCCTTCTGGATGATGTGTGCCATCATCGAGGACCTGATGCCCGCCTCCTACTTCAGCACCACCCTGATGGGGGTTCAGACCGACCAGCGGGTCCTGCGCCACCTCATCGTGCAGTACCTGCCCCGCCTGGACAAGCTGCTCCAGGAGCACGACATCGGTGAGGGGGCCGGGGGGGGCGGGCGCGCGGGCGAGAGGCGGGCAGGGAGGGAGATGAGATGGTTCCTGGCCCCGTCTGATCTACCCGACTCAGCCTCCCTGAATTAACGTGCTCTTGAGTCCCTCTCTGGCCATATTGGCACCGTGGGCTCCCCGGGTGGAGAAGCCTTGATCTCTCGACTCCCATGGGCTGTGACACCCCCAGTCTAGTGTTATTTATCGAGCACTTAGCGTGCAAAGCACCGCGCCAGGCGTTGGGGAGAGTAGAGGACAACAGAATCGGCAGTTACGTATAAGAGCTCACAGTCTGGGGGGGGAGATAGACAAGAGGAAAAACTACAGATGTGAAAATAAGTGCCGTGTGACTCAGGGTGGCGTGACTGTCAATTGTTGAAGGCTGCAGATCCCAGCGCAGAGATGACACACAAGGGAGAGGGAGTTGAGTCTGATCCTCGGCCAGAGGGCCTTGTCCTTGTCTCAGCTGCAGCCTTGCATCCTGCCTGCTTAAGCACATGTTGTAGGACTTGATCCTGATCCTTAAATTGCTGGTGGTCAGAGCTGAAGGCCTCAGTTTTGTGTGTGCCTGTGTGTGGGGGTCTGTGTCTCTCCCCATAGAGCTCTCCCGGTCACTCTTAATTCTCTATGGCTGTATCTGTCCACGGAGCTCTCTCCCTCGTCATTTTGCGCTGGCTGCTCACTTGTGTGTGTGTATGTGTAGAGCTCTCCCTGATGACTGCTGGTTCTTCACAGCCAGGGGTAGGTATATGTGGGTGTGTATATGTGTGTCCATAGAATTCTCCCTCATCTAAATCATCAGTGGCATTTATTGAGCACTTAATGTGTGCAGAGCACTGGACTATGGGAGGGTACGCTACAACAGGGTAGGTAATCACATTCTCTGCTCACAGTGAGCGGCTTTCTGATCAAGCTGTGCTGTTTCTTCAAAATTGAGAGAGAGAGAGAGAGAGAGAGAGAGAGAGAGAGAGAGAGAGAGAGAGAGTGTGTGTGTGTGTGTGTGTGTGTGTGTGTGTGTGTGTGTATCCGTATCCACAGAGCACTCCCTGACTACTGTGCTGGTTTTTCACAACTGTGTGTGTGTACTTTGTGTGTGTGTGTGTACCTACAGAGTTCCCTTTGATCACCCTGCACTGGTTCCTCACAACCACGTGTGTGTCTGTGTGTGTGTGTCCGTCTGTCCACCCGCAGAGCTGTCCCTCATCACCCTGCACTGGTTCCTCACGGCCTTCGCCAGCGTGGTGCACATCAAGCTGCTTCTGCGCATCTGGGACCTCTTCTTCTACCAGGGCTCCCTGGTGCTGTTCCAGACCACGCTGGGAATGCTGCGGATGAAGGTGCCCGCTCCTCAGTCCCCGTGCCCCCGACGCACCGCCGAGGGCAAAACCACGGCCCCTCCGGCAGGGGATAAGCCCAGGGTCTCCCCCGGCCGGGGGTCACCAGCCCGGAGGGCAGAGGGAGGGGAAGAGAACCCGCAAGGTGTGATGAAGGCACGGTGCCCCCAGGTGACCCAGCAGCGAGGATTGTGAGACGATGAGCCGTTGGGGCCGCGGCGCCTTCCTGAACCCCGAGGCCTGGTCTCCTGGGGTGCCGGGCAGCCGAAGCCCCTTCCCCTGGCCTGGCTGTGTGCCGGGGTGGGAAGCCCAACCGTGTGAGAGATAAGGGGCCTTTGGGTGAGGAGGGCACCGGGTCCTGACCCCATAAGAGGGCTTAGGTGGCCTGGGCCCTGTGACAGAGCGCCCAGGCGGGCCCCGGGGCCGGGTACCTGCTGCCGGGCCTACAGGCCACCTGTCCTTGCCCCCGAGGGTAGGAAGAGGAGCTGATCCAGTCGGAGAACTCGGCGTCCATCTTTAACACCCTGTCGGACATCCCGTCCCAGATGGAGGACGCGGAGGCCCTGCTGGGAGAGGCCATGCGCCTGGCCGGCTCCCTCACCCAAGTGGCCGTGGAGACCCAGCGCCGCAAGCACCTGGCCTACCTCATCGCCGACCAGGGCCAGCTGCTCAGCCCCAGCGCCGCCGTCAACAACCTCTCCAAGGTGGGACGCGGGGGTCCGGCCCCCGGGCGGCGATGGGATGGGCGGTGGGGGGTGGGGGAGGCGGCGATCCTGCCTTGGGCAGCAAGTGGGATAGGCCCAATCTTAGGGCAGTGAAGGTAGCTTTCTCCTTCAGCCCGTGTAATACGGCTCTCTAGAACCAAGTGTTGACCCTCTCATTCATTCATTCAATAATATTTATTGAGCGCTTACTATGTGCAGAGCACTGTACTGAGCGCTTGGAATGGACAATTCTCCCTCCTCAGGCTAACCCTGGTCCCTGCCACTGCCTCCCTTCTCCCCCAACCCCACTCCCTGGGCTCAACCCAATTCCCTCGCCCGTCGTCTCGGAGCCGGCTCCCTCCGGCTCCCCGCCGACCTCCAGCCTTTCCCCCCACCCCCACAGATCATCCGGCGCAGGACCCAGCGCAGGAAATCGGGTATCACCTCTCTGCTGTTCGGTGAGAACGCCGGGGGGGCTGGAGTGCAGGGCCGGGGGCCGGGGACCTACGCGTCAGACAGCTCCCCTTCCCAGAAGCCTCCTGAAAGGCTGGCCCTTTCTCTGGAGGTCCCGGGTGCCGGGCGCTTCTCGAACCGGGCTTTCCGTTCTTCCCCGGTCCCCTCCCTTCGTCCCCCAAAGTGGATCTGCCGGTCCCAGGACCCGGGTGCTGGAGGGTTGGGGGCGATCAGAGGGGAAGCCCGGGAGCAAGAGCCAGCCGGGACCCCCCTCGTCCCCGCCGCTCTCTAGGCGAGGACGACTTGGAGGCGCTGAAGGCGAAAAACATAAAGCAGACGGAGCTGGTGGCTGCCCTGCGCGAGGCCATCCTGCAGGTGGCCCGGCACTTCCAGTGCGTGGACCCCAAACACTGCAACATTGTGAGTCGGGGCCCGGGGCCTCAGCGGCTCCTTCACGGGGGGTGCTGAGCCGGGGTCCCCGGGCGCAAAACTGCAGGCACGCGTCTGGTTCCCGTCTGGAGCCGCAGGCCGGGGCGGCTTCGGGCTCACGGCCGTGGGACCTTTGACTTGAACCTAAGTAGTTCTGGTGGCCGGAGAGAAGGAAGGGGCAGAAAGGCGGGAGAGCCTGGGCCTCCTCAAGAGTCCCATCCTAATCTCTCTCTCACCCTTTCACCGCCCCCTTCTCTTTGCCTCTCTCCCCCTGTCTGTCTCTCCTTTTTGTCTCTCTCCCCCTCACTCTGTGTATCTCCCCCTCTGTCTCTCTGTTTCTCTCCCCCTCCTGTTGTGTCTCTCCCTCTTGTTCTCTCTCCCCCTTGCTCTGTGTCTCTCTCCCTTGCTCTTTCTGTCTCTCCCCTTTGCTCTTTGTGAATCACCCCCACTCGTCGTCTCTCTTCCGTCTCTCCCCACTTTGTCCCTCTCTCCCCTTCTTTTTCCTTCTCCTCTTCTCTCCCCTCTCCCCCCCAATCCCTTTCTCTCCGTCTCTGTCTGCGTGTCTGTCTCTCGCGTCGGTTCATCAGGAGCTGACCCCAGACTACTCCATGGAGAGCCACCAGCAGGACCACGAGAAGTACGTGGCCTGTCTCCGCAGCCGCCGGCGCCGCGCCAAGGCCCTGCTGGACTTCGAGCGCCACGACGACGACGAGCTGGGCTTCCGCAAGAATGACATCATCACGGTACAGGGCCGCCGGGGCGGGGAGGGGGGCTCCAGGGAGAGGGCCGGGGGGGACCTCCACCCACCCCCTCGGCCGCAGCTGGGGGGACGGAGGGTGGAAATTGGCCCCAAACCCACCCGTGCTGAGCTCCGGCTGCACCTGATATGGACCCTGCAAACAGCCCCTGGCTCTTTGGTCCAATCAGTTTCATTCACACATGGCTGGAGGCCACTCTCCCCCACCCCAGCGGGTCAACGGCCCTGTCTTCTGCCTCCTCCTCCTCTAGATCGTATCCCAAAAGGATGAGCACTGTTGGGTGGGGGAGCTGAACGGCCTGAGAGGTGAGTACCGGCGAGGGCCAGGGGCTCATCCGGGCGTTTCTCCCCCGGGCACGTCTCGGGGGAGGTGGAGTCGGCCCCGGAACGCGGGGTGCCCGGTCTTGGTAGAGCCCTGCTTGGATCAGACACCCTGGGACTCGCCCCAGCCTGGCACCCAGGAGCGGGGCACCACCTCATACCTGGCGGGGCCTGAGTTGGGAAGGGAATAATCACAGTATCCCTCTGGGTTTCTCATTCTTCCCCTCTGTGGTTTCCATTTCTGGGAAACCCCTACTCTTTCCCTGCTCCGCTCTCCCCGCCCCACCCACCACTTCTCAGAGTTCATTTTTGGGCAGATTTAGGGATTTCCTGAAAGCCCTTTCCTGGCCCCGATCAGATCCCGTACCAGAGACTTCCATCCAGCCCCGTCCTCTGTAGTTGTCCCAGGCCAGCGAGTTGTTGGGTTCTTACTTTAACTCCTGCCCACCCTCCCTGAGCCCCCCACCGACTCTCCTGAGGGGCCCGGGCCCCTTGGGGGATTTCCCGTCAGGAAGCCCGATCGACTCCTCTGCCCTCCTTGTGCTTCTGCAGGTTGGTTTCCTGCCAAGTTTGTGGAAGTCCTGGACGAAAGGAGCAAAGAGGTAAAACCTGAGGGGCGAGGGTTGTCTCCACAGCCCCTTGGGAGGGGAGCAGGGAGAATGTGGAGTCTCCTGGCTGCTCCCCCAACCTCCGGGTCTAGTCTCTTGAAGTCCCCCCGAATCCCCCGACACACATCCGGTGGGTAAATTGAGGCCGTGGCCGGGAACAAGGCATCTAGGATAGGGCCGGGGAGTGCCCGCAGCGGCTTGTGACCGACTGTCTACAGAGGGGAGCTGCCTTCCCTCCCCCCCGCCCCGCCCCTAACCGGGAGAGGCCTGAGGTGAGGTCCCTGCAGCTCTGAGGAGCCAAATTCTAGGTGTGATTCCCATTCCCCTCTGGACACTGGACTCCGGTCAGCCCCTCGGCCTCGGGGCTCCGGGAGAGGGAGCTTGGGGGAATCCCCTGGTGCCCCGCCAGGCCCAGACATCACGACCCTTCCAGGTCGTCTCACCGGTTCCACGTAGCCTGCCCGGCCCTCCCTCCGTGACCCAGCCGGGGCTTTTCTCCTTCTAAGCCCGGCGGGGTCGGTCTCCCCCTCTCAGGGAGGCAGGTGTCTGTGTGGGACTGGAGGGGGCCGGGGGGACATGGGGTGGGTGGGGATCTTGGGCGGGCCCAGGGGCCGGGCCCAGCCCTGACCTGCCCCTTCTCTCTCCCCCCCGGCCTCAGTACTCCATCGCCGGGGACGACTCGGTGACGGAGGGGGTGACGGACCTGGTCCGCGGGAGCCTCTGCCCGGCCCTCAAGTCCATCTTCCAACACGGGCTGAAGAAGCCGTCGCTGCTCGGGGGCCCCTGCCACCCCTGGCTCTTCATCGAGGAGGTTGGTGCCCCCTGGCTCACTGGCCCCCGGGCCCGGGACCGTCACCCTTCGGGCGCCCGGCGACGACCTCGGGCAGACGGGCCGCGGGTTCCCCTGGGTCCGGCTCCCGGCTCTCGGGCCGTGGGGCCGGGAATCTCTGATGAAGATTCCCCCCCTCCGCGTCTCCCCTTCCGCCCCCCGCCCCCCTTGCCGTCTCCCGCAGGCTGCGGGCCGGGAAGTGGAAAGAGACTTCGACTCCGTGTACTCCCGCCTAGTGCTCTGCAAGACGTACAGGTGACGTCGTTGCCGCTGCCGCCGAAGCCGCCCCCACCCCCTTCCTGCTGGGCTCCTCTCCTCTCTCCCCACCCTCCCGTCCCTGCCGTGGCGCGGGAGCTTCCGTACCCTGCTCGTTGGGCCTCCCGTCTCCCTCCTCGTAGCCGCGTCGGCCCCTCCCCAGCTCCGACCGGCAGAATTCTCTCCCACCGGGTTCGGTTTCTGTTGGCGTCGCTGTTCCCCCGGAGACCCAGAGGGGTCCGGGAGCGCAGACGGCCCCTCGCCCTAGCACGCGGCCACGGGGCTGGTGCGGGGAAGCGGTCGGCAGCACGGGGCTGCCGCGGGGACAGAGGCCTAGGAACCGAACCTCTGCTTGGGCCTTTTCAGGTTGGATGAAGACGGGAAAGTCCTGACTCCCGAGGAGCTGCTCTATCGAGTGAGTTAGACGTGGCCGGCCCGCTGGGGTCCCCCCCAGGTTGTTGGTGGGGGGGGGGCGTTGGGGGGGGTTCCGGTTGGTGAAAGTGAGGAGAGGGGGAGTCTGCTGCTCAGCCGTTTTTAGCTGGTCTGTCCCCTGCCCAGATCGGCTACGAGACCAGCTCTGGAGCGAGGAGGGGGTTGGAGCGGGGATAGGGAAAGCAGACAGGGTGGGGGTCTCTGCGGAGACACGCTCCGACGTGTGTGGATTTCTGCCAGGGCCGTGTCCGACGGCATCACCCGACGCGGCACGTGACCCGCGCGGCACGAGCCGTCGGGTCCGCCCGTCCGCCCGCCTCCGGGCCGGCAGGGGGTCAGTGGGTAGATCTGAGGGCCGACGAGGGCCGGGGCCGCCCGGCTGACCGGCCCCGCCGCCCCCCTCCGGCCCGGCAGGCGGTGCAGTCGGTGAACATGACGCACGACTCCGCTCACGCTCAGATGGACGTGAAGCTGCGCTCGCTCATCTGCGTTGGGCTCAAGTGAGTGTCCCCCTCCGGGGTCGCCGCCCGGCGGCCGGCGCGGGCCTCCCCGCGGGGAGCCGGACCGGAGCTCGAGGGCCGGGAGCTCTCAGCGCCGCCGTCTCCCCTGTCCCCAGTGAGCAGGTCCTGCACCTGTGGCTGGAGGTGCTGTGCTCCAGCCTGCAGACCGTGGAGAAGTGGTTCCACCCGTGGTCCTTCCTGCGCAGCCCCGGCTGGGTCCAGATCAAGTGTGAGCTGCGGTGAGCTCCGCCCCACGCCCCTCTCCTCCCCCCGGCCCGGGCAGGGTCCCGCCGGGGCCTACCGACTCGTCGGGCTCTGGACGGTTCGGGGGGCGGGGGGGGAGCGGCACAAGAGGGGGCGATGGGGGCGAGGCCCCCCAACCCCTTTCCGAAGTGGAATAAGAAGGGGAATGGACGCCATCGGCGAGGGCGGCTCGCGAGGCCCCTCGGTCCCGCGGCTCTCTGCCCCGCCCTTCTCCGGGCCAGGGAAGGGGGGAGGCGGATACGGTGACGGGAGGGCTCGAGGAACCCCGTCCCCGGGCTCCCTCCTTGCCGCTTCCCAGCTACCCCGAGACTGAGGGTACGCGGGACGGGGGCGGAAGAGGAGGTGGAAGAAGCCGCCCCGCCTTCCTCCCCTCCAGGGTCCTCTGCCATTTCGCATTCAGCCTCTCCCAGGACTGGGAACTTCCCGTGAAGAGAGAGGTGAGCGATGGGGAGCCGGAGGGGCCGGCGCGGTCTCCCCGGCCAGGTCCTCGGGCCTCGCCGCCGCTCCGCCGGATGCCGGATTGGATTTCGGCATCGCGGCCGCGGGCCCTCGATTCCCCCGGGCCGGCGCCCAGCGGTCGCTGCTCCCGGTCTCTGCCGGGCGGGGGCGGGTGGGAGATGTAGCCGAGCGACCACACCCATCTAGTCCCTCCGTCCCGCTCCCCCGAGAGGAGGAGGAGGAGGAGGAGAAATTCCCGGGCCTCCTCCCCGGGTGCCTCCGTGGCCTCTACGGGCCCTCGTCTAACGAGGGTTGTGTCGGTACAGGAGAAGGAGAAGAAGCCTTTGAAGGAAGGGGTGCAGGACATGCTGGTGAAACACCACCTCTTCAGCTGGGATATCGATGGCTGACCTCCCCGCCCGTTCCCTCGCGTCCCGCGCTCCTCCCCGCCCCCTCCCCCACCGTTCACCCCCGGTAGACCTCCGGCCCCCTCAATCCACCGGCCGCCGAAGCGGCCTCCTCAGCTCTGGGCTTCCGGCTCTTCCGGGCCGGGGCCCGGAGAGGGTGGAGGGGGGCCGCTCGCTGCCCACGGCTGGCTACTCGTCTACTTCCCCCGCCGCCGGGCACGGTTCGGTTTTCCGGGGTCCCCGCCCCCTCCGCCCCCTTTCCTCCGCACCCGGCCCCTGGGAGGGGGAGAGCACGGGCGGACTCTCCCCTGGGTCCTCTGGATCCAGGGAGCGGCTCAGCTCCCGCCGCTCTCCCGCTGCCCGTCCCCAGCGCCCCCCGGCGAGCGGGCCGTCCCCGGGGCCGACGGTGACAAAGCGAGGAGAGGGGCGGGACGCGGTGCCGGAAGGAGGTACGTGACCGCCCCCTCCGCTCCCCCAGTCGGCAGTCTCCCGCATCTCCTTCGATGGGGAGGCGGCGGAGGGACCCCCGAGCTCTGGCCCGTTGGCGGCCGGGGGCGTTCGCCGCTACCCCCGAGGGCGGCCGACCGGGTGCCCGACCCCGCCCGCGGGGGGGGGGGGGGAGGGGGTCGGTCCCGGGGGGCCGGATCGGAGGGAGAGGAGGGTCCCGGACGCCTCCGCCCGACCTTTTTTAAGAACCAAAATCTCACTGTAAGATAGCCAGAGGTCTATATGTCTATTTTGTCGGTCTTCGCTCAGGAAAAGAGGTCGAGGGCAGAGCCGGCGGGCCCTGCCCCGTGCCTACTCAGGACAGGGTGGACGGGAGAGGGGTCGGGCGGGACCCAGCCGGTCGGGGGCTGGGACGAACGGTGGATGCCCGTGCTGTCCTGTGCGCGCTAGGTCGGTGCCGTACGGTATATAATTCCTTTCGTCTGTAAATAAACCGCATCCCGTGAAAGCAGCTCCCTCTCTCTGCCTCCCCTGCTTCCGCGCACGCCGGTCCGGCCAGCTGCGGGGGCGCGGGCTGCCAAGGGGCAGCCTTCGAGGGGTTGGGGGGAAGGGGGCTGAGCTAGTCTACCCCAGCCCCTCCTCCCGCCCGCTCCACCCCTCCAGGCCGGTCCCCGGAAAGCTCTTGCGCTGAGCCCTTCCCGCTCCCCCCCCACCCCCCCGGAGGACGGAGGCCATCCCCGAAGCCGGAAGGTTGGTTTTTGGGATTTTATTTATAAAAAGGTTCACACAGCTTCTCCACCTCGGTCCCGGCATCGGTTTTGGTAAACTCGCTCCCCCGCCCCTCCCCGCTTCCACCGGGATTCCGGTTCCGGCCCGCGGCGGGGAGGGAGGTGCGGGCGCCCGGGCTCTTGGCCGCGACGGGGAGGTAGGGGACCGCTCGCTCGGCGTCTCTCCGGTGCAGGCCGGCCAGGTGCGCCGCGGTTAACGACGCCCGGCTCCACGCCCCCCCCCCGGGAACGGGCCCGGCCCTGACCCCCTACGGGTCGCCGCGGCGAAGCGACCGGAGAATTGAGCGGCACGGGACGGAAAGCCGGTGGCGGGAACGGGCACCGGTAAAGCACCTCTGCCCTCGTGGCACTGATTAGCAACCAGAGATGCAGCACCGAGGGGGTGGCTGGCTGTGTCTAGGGAGTAGAAAAAAGAAAAAAAAAAACCACAAGTGACCGGGGCGGGGCGGGGCGGCTGGGCGGGCCCGCGCGGCAGAGAGAGCTCGCCGGTGACCCCCGGGGCGGGGGGACGCGGGAGACGGGCGCACGCCGGTCCCCTCGCCCGGGTGCGGCCCGAGGCCCGGCGCCGTAGTTAGGTCCGGGGGGAGGAGTGGGGGAGATGGCACCTCGGACCCCTCCCCTAAAAATATCTATATGTGTATATATATATAATATATATATATATATATAATATAGAGATATATACACCTGTACAGAGCGCGATCGCTACCGGACACGCTGAACCAAGACGAGAGAGCGGGGCTCAGCCCGCCCGCCTCCCCGAGCCAGCCCCGGCTCGGCGGAGGCTCCCGCTCCCCCCGGCCCCCCGGGAAGGGGGCGTGAGGGCGGCTGACGGACGGGGCGAGGCCTCATCCCCCGCCCCCGGGCACCGCCCCGGGCGCGGCCTTCTCGGCCGGGGCTCGGGCCCGGACCGCCGTGGGTGGCGGTGGGGTGCCGCCCGCCCCCGCGCACCCCCGGGGGATCCAATCGTGGCACCCGAGACCTCGAAAATGGAGGTCGAACAGAATCTCCCGGCCCGGCCCCAGCCGGGAGACCTCTTCTGAGGGGGCGGCGTGGAGGGGGCGGCCCCGAAGGGCCGGGCTCGAGAGCTCGGGCGCCGGCCCGCTGCCCCGTTGGGCGGAGAGGGCCCCGGAGGTCGCCGGAGCGAGCTCCCCTCCTCCGGGGCGGGGCCGCCGGCCCCCCGCTCTCCGCTCCCAGCCGGCCCCGGCCCCTCCGCGCGGAGCGGAGACGGCGTGGGAGGAGAGGGGAGGGCCGGGGAGGGGCCCCGTCTCCCTTGGGCCCTTACTTCTCCGACCCCAGTCGGATCTCCCCCACCCCCCTCCCGGCGGCCCCGCGGGGCCCGAGGGTTCGGTCAGCCGGGGCGCCGGGCCCCCGTGCCCGGGGGAGCGGACCCCGGGGCAGCTCGCGGGGAGGGGGGAGGGCGCGGACTCTTCCCCTTCCCCGGCCGGGGCACCGCCGGGAGAGGAGAGGAGAGGAGAGGAGAGGAGAGGAGAGGAGAGGAGAGGAGAGAGGATGGGGCGGCGGGGAGAGGGAGGGGCGGCCGAGGGCGCCCGTCGGTTCCGCGCGGCCCCGGGAGGGAGGCGGCCGGCTATAAGCAGGAGTCCCAGTGCAGCTGCAGGTCGTGGCCGTCCAGGAAGTCCGTGGAGAAGAGGCTGGGAGCCGCGGCGCCGAGAGGCGCCAGGCTGGCGGCCGGGCCCCCGGACAGCTCCAGCCAGTCCATGCCGTCCAGGTGGGAGGCGGCCAGGTCCAGGCCCAGGCCGGCGCCGGGCTCGGGGGCGAAGTGCAATTCCGACGTGTCCATGGGGGAGGGCGGGTGGTCCAGGATGGCCGAGCTGCTCAGCATCTGGCTGTGCAGGTCGTCGATGAGGGACAGGGGCTCGGGCCCGTCGTGTCCCGCCGGCAGCAGGGGCAGCCCGGTGCTGCTCTCCAGGAAGTCCTCCAGCCGGCCGGGGGCCGCGGCGGCCGCGGGCGGCCCCGGGGAACGGGGCGGGGGCGAAGGGCGGGCCGGGGACGGCGGCGACCCCTTCCCCGGCGGGGGCGACGGCTCCTTGAAATCGGCTGAGATCTCTGCCGGGGAGAGGAGGCCGGTCGGGGGGGCGGGCGGGCGGACCCGGCCCCGGGAGGGAGCGGCTCGCCTCGCCCTCCGCCCCCGGCCGCTCGGCCCGCCTCCTGCCGAGGCCCCGGCCCGCGGCCGCGAACCGGGAGCCGGGAGGGTGGGGCGGAGGCGGGCCGGGTTCGGGGGCCCGGGGCGGGCGGCGGGGTCGGAGGGGGGTCCCTTTCCTCACCTCCGCTCTGGATGAGGATGTCGAAGAGGTCGTCCATCTGCTGGATGGAGGAGCTGTTCTCCTGTAGGGGAAACGGGCGGCGGGGGGTGAACGCCGGGGCGCAAGGCCGGAGGAGCTCTTCCTCCTCCTCCTCGGCGGCGACCCCCACGGGCCTCGTCCCCGCCGCCTTCTCCCTTCCCGGCCGCCCTCCCCGGAAGCGGCCGCCCCTTCGTGGGAGGGGGAGCCCCGGCTCGGTCACCTCCCGAGGTCTCGCTTGTCGCTCGGCGGCCTCGTCGTAGCCCGGCGGCTCCTTCTTGGGGCCCGAGGGCGCGGAGGCCCCGAACGGCGCCCGGGCCGGCGGCGGTCGCCGGTCGGGGTCCATCTGGGCGGGCGGGAGGGCCGCGGGAGAGCCCGGCCGGGCCGCGGGCTGGACGGAGAGGGCGCGGCGGGGGCGAGGAGAGGGTGAGCTCCCTCCCGACCCGCCGGCCCTCGGGCCGGACCCCCCCCCCCGCCCCCCCGCCGCGGAGGCGCCGGCGCCCTCACCTCGGCGGCGGGCCCGGGCCGTGCGGGGGCTTCGCCGGAAGGCCCGGCTTTCGGGGCGCCCTCGCGGAAACCGTCGGGGAAGAAGGGCCGGGGGCCGGGGGAGGCGGAGAAGGAGAGCGGCCGGGGAGGCCCGGGCGGGCCCCGCGGGCCCGGCTTCTGAGCCTACGGGAAACGGGGGGGGGAGCGGCGTCAGCCGGTTCGGGGGCGGCGACGGGGGAGTCGCGGGGCTCCGAGCCTCGGGGGGGGGCGGGGCCGGGGCGGGACGGCCCCCCTCTCCCGGAAGCCCGCTTCCGGGCGCCCGGCTGCACCGCCGCCCCCCCCCCCCCTTCTCCTCCGGCCCCGGGGCCGGAGGGGGGGGCGGTCTAGGAGAGACCCACCCTACCCCGGGAACCCCTCCAGCCTCTGGGATCTCCCACCCGGCTCCTCGGCTCAGCCCGTTCGGTTCAGCACGGTGGGTTCGCCGTGTCGGCCGGGGGCCTGGGCGGAGGCGGAGGGAGGAGGGGACCTCGAGGCCCCGCCCCCGCCCCGGGTGACCGGGGAGACGTCGGGCATCCCGGGGGCCGAGCCGACTCCCCTGGGGGACCGGAGCGTGGGCTCACCGAGCCGGGGACGGGGAGGGTAGAGGGGAGGGGCCGAGCAGGGCGCCCCCCCCCCCGGCCCCGCCCAGCTACCGGGCGCCCGTTACCTTTCGGAGGGGCCGGTCGAGGAGTCCCGGAGGCGGCGGCGGCGGAGGCGGCGGCCCCGGGGAGCTCGCGGGGGGCTGGGGCCGGCCGGCAACCTCGGGGGGCGAAGGGGGTCCTCTCTGAGAAGGCCGAAGGGGAAGGGCGGATGGCGGCGGTCGAACGGGCCGCCCGGCCTCCCCCGCGACGCCCCCCCGCCCCGGGGGGACGGACCGCGGGCCCCACCCAGACCCTCCGAGCGCCCCCCCCCCCCCCGACCCCGTGCGCCGGCCTCCGCCGGGGCCGGGCCTCTCACCTGCGAGGGGGACCGGCCGCTCCCCGCCTTGCCCGGCGGGGAGGGGCCCGGCCGCCCGGCGCTCCCGTCGGCCACCGCGAGGACGACGTGGATCCCCGCGGGGTCGGCGATGAGGGCGGGGGGGGCGGGCCCCCGGGGGAGGCCCCCGCCCCGCGGGCCGAGGAAGAGGCGCGGCCCGCGGGCCCGGAGGGGCGGCTCGGCCTCGCCCGCCCACGGCTCCTCCTGCTTCACCTCGGCCGCGGCCTCCGGCGCCGAGCTGGGCCCGGGGGGCTCCCCGCGGCCCGGGCCCTCGGGCCGGCGGCCCAACCGGCAGCTGGAGAAGCCGTCCTCCCGCTTGACCCGGGGGCCGGGCGCGGCCGGGTCGGGGGCCGGGGGCTGCTGGGCCCGCTTCTCCTGCTCCAGCTGCAGCCGGAGCAGCTCCACCAGCTGCTGCTTCTGCCGCAGCATCCGGGTCAGCTCCTCGATCTGCTTGTCCTTCTCCTGCAGCATCTGGTCCTTGTCCCGGGCCTCCGGGTCCCGGCCGCCGCCCCGCCCGGGCCGGGCGGGGGCCGGGCTCCGGCCGCGGGGCGCCCCGGCGGCCCCGGGCCCCTCCTCCTTCACCAGGAGCCGCAGGGGCGAGGCGCGCAGGGTCAGCTGGGTCAGGGGCGACGTCACCATCTCGCCGAAGGCGTCGCCGGCCGCGGAGCCGTCGTCCCCGGCGCCGAGAGGGGAGCGCTCCGAGGGGGTGGGGGAGACGGGGGGCGTGGAGCTGGCGCTGCCCAACCTGACCACCCCGTCGCCGCACACCGTGGCCACCACCACCTCGCCCGGGGAGACGCCGGCCGCCACGAGGGCCGGCCCGGCGCCCCCGAGCCGGGCCGCGGGGAAGGCCACCACCACCTCGCCGGCCTTGGGGAGCAGGGCCGCGGGGGGCCCGGCCGCCGGGGGGCCGGCCTTGGGGGGCCCGCCCGCGGGGCCGTTCTGCTCCCGGTAGGCCCGCAGCCGCTCGATCAGGTCCGTCTTCGTGCCCGAGACGGGCAGGGCCCGCAGCTTCAACTCCTGCTTCAGCTCCGCCACCTGCGCGGGCGACAGCCGGAGGCGGGGTCGGCCCCGAGGGCTCGGCCCGGGGAGGGGAGGGGAGGGGCGGGACCCGGGCGCCGGGCCGGGGGAACCCCCCCCCCCCCCCGCGGGGGAGGCTCACCTTCAGGTCGTCCAGATTGGAGGGGAGGGGTCCCGGCCTGCCGCCCGCCACGCCGCCGTTCTGGCGCGGCGGCCCCCCGGCTCCGGGGGCGACGGAGGCCGAGCCTCCCGGGACGGCAGCGAGACCGCGCGCGGGAGGGGCCCCGCCGCTGCCCGGCTGGTCCCCGGCCGGCCTGACGGAGACAGACGGGGCCGGCTCTCAGGCGTCGGGTCCCCGCCCCCCACCCCGCTCCTCCCCGCCGCCGCCGGGACGACCGCGCCTCACGGGCCCGGCCCCCTCGGGGGTCCCCGTCCCCCGCCCCGGGGCCCCGCTCCCTCCCTCTCCCCTCCCCTCCCGGGGGGCGGGGTCCGCGGGGGAGGGGACACGGGTCTTACTTGGGTGGAGCTGGCAGGATGGTCTGGTAGTTATAATGCTGCTGCTGCTGCTGGTTCAGAATCTGGAGCTGCAGGAAGAGCTGCTGCTGCTGCAGGATTTTGGCGTAGGAGGAGTCCATGGAGGGCGCCCCCTTGTCTTGCTTTTGGTCCGGGGGGATGTACTGATGGTACTTCAGCTTCTTCACCTTTGGCTTCAGCTCCTTGGCTTTCTTACTGCGCTGGGACTTCTCCCCGGCAGACTTGGGCTGGCTCTGCTGTAAGGGCGGCGGGCGCCGGGAGGGACGGGAGACGGGAGACGGGACTTCGGAAGACGAAGCGGCCCGCGAGGGGCTTCGTCCGCCCTCCCCCCGGCCGCTCCGCCCGGAGAGGCGGCGAGGCTCGGCGGACAGACGCGGGCTCGGGAGCCGGGGGACGTGGGTCCCGATCCCGGCTCCGCCGCCCGTCTGCCGCGTCACCTCGGGTGGGCCCTCGGACTTCCCCGTGCCTCAGTTACCCCATCTGGAAGACGGGGATTGAGACCGCGAGCCCCACGTGGGACGACCCGATGACCTTTCATCTTCCCCGGCGCTTGGCCCGCGGTACGCGCTCAGAGACCGCCGTCGTCACGATCTGTGTCATCACTTCTGTCTCAGCCCAGGCCTCGCTGGCGGGGGGTGACGGGGTCGGGGGAAGCGCCTCTCTCTGGGCTCCCCGGTCTCCACGGGGCGGCCGCCCGCTCACCCCCCCACCCCTCTCCGGGATCCACCCCCGGGTCGGCCCGCGACGCGTCGCGGGCCCCGGGAGGGCATGAGCTCGTGTCCGGGCGGCGGGCCGTACCTTGATGAGCGTGGGTGGGGCCTTGGCGGCGGCGGGAGGAGGAGGAGGAGGAGGAAGGGTGGCTCCGTTGGTGAGGTTAGGAGACAGCAGAGGCGGTGGGGGCAGAGGGGGAGGTGGCTGCTCAACCAGGAAAGGCGATTCTCCGGAATCCGGGCCTATCTGGAGCTGGGAGGCCACCTGGTAGGGGAGGAGAGAGGCAGACACGGAGAGGCGGGATCGGGAGAGGAAGAGGGAGAAACAGCGCGCGCGCACAAACGTGAGTAGGCGCACCGGGGACGTGGAAGTCTCGCCCCGTTTCCGATCATCCCCAGACCGAAACACGCTCCCGGCAGCCTCCGCGCGCCGCTGCCGGTGGCCTCTCGGACGGCCACTTGGCTTCCTTTTCCCAGCCGAGCAGAGGGGCCTCGACAGACGACCGTAACCCCCGGGCACGGTGCGTTTCGGACGGAACGCTGTCGGGGGACCGGGGAACGTTCACCCGACGACGCACGCCTGCCCGGGCGGGCCGCCGCGTGACGTCGGAAGGGACGGTCACGCGTACGGGGCGCCGGTCGGACGGCGTAGGCGGCGCCATCTATCCCGCAGGCGGGATTCCGCCGCGGCGTGACGGGGCGGCGGAGGAGGACCGGCGGCTCCGAGCTCGGCCTGTTGCTCGGGACTCCCTTCCCCACGTGAACCGGCGGAGGGGCTCCGGTGACTGGGTCGGGGCGGCCCGTGCCGAAGGCCGAGTCCACCGCGACTCTCCCTCCGTACTCCTCCCCGCCGGGGCGAGGAGGTCGGGAGGGCGGCACCGCCGGAGGGAGCCGGGCCCCGCGCCGACCGCCGGGGGCCGGCGAGCTCCGTCTGGTTTCCGCGCCGCCGCCCCCGCGGGAGGAATAACCGACCACGGTTCTCCCCCCGGGGCGCCCGAGGGGCCCGGCCGCCCCGCGGTCCCACCTGAGCGGGCGACGGCGAGGGGACGCCGGGCGGCGGCTCGCCGATCCGGGCCTCGAGCGGCGACGGCGCCGACCCCTGGGACTCGTGGCTGCCGGGCTGCTCGGGAGACAGCGCGTCACTGCTGTCCTCGTCGAAGGAGGAGTTGTCGGCCACCTTGGGATAGTTCACCTGCCCCACTGCGAAGAGAAGTTACCGTCGAGCCCTCGGGGGAAGAGGACGGGGGCCCGGGGGAGCCGCACCCTTGCCTCCCCTGCCCGGGATCTATCCGGAGGGAGACGCCACGGCCCTCCTCCCCGCACCCCGCGGGGATCCCTTCGGAGGGAGACGGGTCGGTCAGGAGAAGCGGCAGCTCACTCCCTACGGCCCAGGGGGAGTTCCCGGGAAGAGAAAGCCGAGCTGGAGAAGCCAATCCCCTGCGGAGTCGAGCGGCTTCCGGCCCGAGCCCGAGCACGCCGCCGGGGCCTGGCCGGGGGAAGCGGTGCCCGGTCTTCGGGGCGCCTCCTGCCCCCCCGTTCCTGTTCCTCGCGGTTCGGTTCGGAGGCACCCTCCCGGACAGAGGCTTGGAAACCGGCCCGGCCCCGGCCGGGCGTCCCCCAGCTGGATGAGAGAATCTGCTCCCTCCCAGGGGTGGCGGCCATTTGGCCTTCGGACCCCCGAGGAGCGCTCCGTCTGGCTCCTTCGGAAAGAGCACGTTCTGGGGTCCGGCGGGGAGGAGGGGGTCGGAGAGAGAAGGTGGGGGAACAGCGACCCTATTCCGGACCGCCTGCCGAAGCTGCTGGGCGGGGGGCCGCAGGTCTAGGAACCGAAGGCCCCCACACGCTTCCACCCGCGGCCCCCGGCGGCCGGAGAGCCGTCCGCACGGACCTGAGGCGGAGAAGCGGCGTGGCCTGGTGGAAGGGGCCCGGGGCCCGGGAGTCGGAAGGTCCGGGTTCCGATCCGGGCCCCGCCGATCGCTCGCCGCGTGACCTCGGGCGAGTCACTTCGCTTCTCTGTGCCTCGGTTCTCCTGTTCTCCCTCCTTCTCTAGACTGCGAGCCCCGGGCGCGACGGGCACTGTATCCGACCTGATTCGCCTGTCCCTACCCCAGCGCGTGTTCCCCTGTGTGCGTCTCCCCTCCCCGTTCCCGGATCCTCCTCGAGCCTGGGAGGTGGGACGTCTCCCTTCCCTTTCGAGGGTCAGCGGCGGGGGGCGGTCCGAGGGACGGATTACTCGACGGAGCCCCCGACGCCTCTGGGACCCGTGGTGTCCTGCCACCACAAGATCCAGGCCCGTCACTCCCTGCCCGGTGCCGGGGGCTCCCGGGGGCCAGTGACCAAGACGGGCTTGCCGGGAGAGGCCCCCATCCGACCTTCCGCCTCCGCCTCTCCCGGCGCCCAGGCCCGCGCCCCGCCCGGAGAGGTCCCCCGCCGGCCACCTTACCGATGATGGCCTCCTTCAGGCTGGACTCCACCGGCAGGATGTTCTTCTCCACGAGCTCCATGGGGCCCGGCCTCTGGGCTATCTTCTCGTTGAGGTCGTCGGCAAGCCTCGCCCTCTTCAGCTTCAGCTGCTTGGCCTGGAGGGAAGGTTCGGCCGAGGTCTCTGCTCGAGGGAAACGGGAGGAGAGGAGAGAGCGTCGGGTCACCCGAGCGGGTCGCCTGGCCTGCGGCGGGTCGGGGGGGATCAGAGCGCCGCGGACCCTCCGGCCCCCAGCGAAGGGGGCCGGGAGCCGACGACCCTCGTGTCCTTGAGGACCCCAAACAAGCGGAAGGAGAAATGTTTTCCGACAGCGGGGGTACGGTAAGCGCGTGGAATCCGTTACCCTAAAAAGCCGTGCAGGCAGAAATCATCGGTGGTATTTAGCGAGCGCTCACTGTGTGCAGAGCGCTGTACCAAACACTTGGAAGGGGACGATACGACAGAGACGACAGACATGTCCCCTACCCACGAGGAGTTTGGAGTCTAGAGGGGGAGGCGGACATCAACGTAAACGAATCACAGTTCCGGACGTAAGCGTCGCGGGGCCGAGGGTGGGGCGAATAAGGGGTACGAGGGCGACGCGGAAGAGGAAATGAGGGCTTAGTCGGGGAAGGCCCCTCGGAGGAAGATGTGCTTCTAACACGACTTCGAAGGCGGGGAGAGCGATCGTCAGTCAGAGACGAAGGGGGAGGGAGTTCCAGGCCAGAGGCAGGACGTGGGCGAGGGATCGGCGGGGAGATGGACGAGATCGTGGTACGGGGAGTAGTCTGGCATTAGAGGGGCCAAGTGTGTGGGCTGGGTTGTGGTAGGAAATCAGAGAGGTGAGGTAGGAGGGAGCAAGGCGATGGGGCGCTTTCAAGCCAATGGTGAGGAGTTTCCGTTTGACGCGGAGGTGGGTGGGCAACAACCGGAGGCACCTTTTAACCAGGTGCCTTGGACCTCGGGGCCCTGGGATAAAGGGATGGGGGCGGTGAGGCGGGGGGGGGGGGGTTCCCGCTCTCGCAGCCGCTTTCCCTGGAAATACGTCCGCCCGTGTCCCCCCACCCGACCCCCCATCACCAAACGGGCACACTGAAGTCCCAGGTGGGAGAGGGGCCGTGTCTGACCCCTTGATATCTACCCAAGCGCTTGGTACCGCGCTTAGCCCGGATTGAGAGCTTAACGGACGCCGCGCCCCCGCCGCCCTCATTCGTTCTGATTAAGAGGGGTCTGGGAGGGAGATGGAACTGGAGGGACCGACGAGTTAGGAGGGAGAGAGGCCGGACTCCTCTGCGAAACGCACCTTCCAAAATGTGCATCCTGACCAACTCCGATCTCTCTGGCCGGGAACGGATCTTCCGCTTCAGGTAGTCCTCCGTCTACGAGAGAGCCACCCCCGCCCCCTTCTGCAGTTAGGGTGCGGCCCGCGAGGTGCGGACCCGGGCGGGAGGGAAGCCCAGAGAGCCCGGGGCGGCGAGGTGGGAAGGGGCTCCCGCCGTCGTCGCCGTTCTGGGTCTCCGAGGCGCTGGGGAAGAAGTGCGGGGGGCGGCTCCGACCGCACCCGACGAGTGCCCCACCCGAGAGGACCCCGACCGGGCTCTGTTCTCAGAGTCCGGCGGGCGGCCTGGCACGCTGGGATTTCAACACCGACTAAGCCCGTCCCAGCTCCGGTGAAATCCCACCGCGGGGCCCCACGCTCGAGGGGCTCGGGGCCGGCCGGCCGCGGGGGAAGTCCAACCCCACCCTGGAGGGGAGGCAGAGAGGCCGCAGGGAAGGCCCGCGCTCCGGCCCCCGGCCGCCCCCCTTCCGACGAGCGGGCCATGCCGGCGGAGGCTGCAGGCAGCCAACCGCCTGCCCGGCTAGCGCCTACGGTCCGGAGACACCGCACCTGCCGTGCGGGGGCCAGCGGTCAAGAGGGTGCTGGGGCCGGCGCCTCCTTGGTGGACCAGAGAGAAGCCGGGCGGCCACAACGGGCCCATCGTTCCCGCCCGGCAAGTCCCCGCAGGTCCCGGAGGCCCACTTCCCCGTGCCGCCCCGAGCGCCCCCGGGGCCGGGGACCGGGACCGGGGCCCGATTCCGCAGCGGCAGAGAGAGACCCCGGGACCGCCCGACGCTCATTCCCCACGGGAAAGGAAGGCGGGGAAAGGGAGCTCGGTCGTCAGGCGCGCCGCTCTCCATCTATTCCTTGCTCCTCTCCGGCCCGGCCCGGCCCGGCCCGGCCCCCTCCCTCGCCCGCCTCTGCTCGGTGCGGAGGTTCTGGCCGGGGGGGGCCCCCGCCCTTCCCTCCTCGCCCGAGTCAAGCAAGGAATTAACCCAGTTTCAGAATGAGCCTTCAAAGGAAGAAGAAGCGGGGAAAGCACTGAAAACATTTTGGGGCCTCCAGGGGCCTAGTGGGTAGGTCCCCCGGGGAATGGGGCCGGGGCCCACAGCATCTCACTAGGCTGGGCCTTCTTCCCTCGGGGCTTCCTAAAAGTGAAAGCCAACAGGCCGGTGATTTCCCCGTCTGGTTCTCTCCGGGCCCAGGGTGGCCAGGGCCTCCCCGGAGGCCCTCGGGGGAACCGAAATTAACAAAAAAAGGCCACGGCAGGGGAGGCCGAGCAGGAAGCGGGCACCCGGCTCCACGTACCGCTCCTGCCTCCGTAGGCCCCCGCTCCGCTCCGGCCGGGGCGGTCGCCCCCCCCGACTCCGGGCCCGACGGGACCCCCTTCCCGACCCCCCCGGACTGTCACGGCCGCGGGGAGGAGGGGGGGCCTGCCGGGGTCCGCTCGACTCTACAAGGGGACCAGGAGACCACGGGCCGGACCCACGGGGAGTCCGACGAGCTCCGAAGCAAAACCTGGGGAAGCTCGGGATGAGGACCCGAGTCAGGACCCGCCCGCGTCACGGCACCTCCACGGATAAACCGCGTCCCCCGAAGGGAACTGCCTTAAGGCGGGAGTCGAGGGGGGGGCACGGAGACGGGGCGATCCGGGAGCAGAGCAGAGCGGCAACGGCTCGGGCGGGGGTGAGGGGGTCCCGCCCGTCGGGAAGCCCGGACGAGAGAGGGAAAGATCGCCTACCCGGGCCCGTTCCAGGCTCCTTCTCTGCTCGTGATAGGCAGCTGGACTTTTCAGAGCTGTCGGAAAGAAAAAGGGGGAAAGAGTGAATTCCGAGCGAATGCGACAGATCACAGTCGGGCTACTTGTGGGGTGGGGACCCCGTCTCAAATATTTATCCTCTACTGGCCCCAGCGCTACCAGAGTGCTCCTCGGCACCTGGCGAACGGGTAGTAAACCCTGTCGATCGCTCTCTGCCCACTGATCCGTCTCCCCCGATTAGACCGTAAGCCCGTCAAACGGCAGGGACCGTCTCTATCTGTTGCCAACTTGTTCATCCCAAGCGCTTAGTACAGTGCTCTGCACATAGTAAGCGCTCAATAAATACTATTGAATGAATGATTTCAAGTCCCTTCTCCCCTCCTTCCAGGTCTCCCCAGTGCTTAGTGTATCTACTCGGCGCAGGACACCTTGCCAGGTGGGGCGGGGCTCCGTGCTAGATGCCGAAACCTAACCCGTGCACGACCGAGGTCTTTCACAGTCGCCTGACTCCCGGGGGCTGAGAAACGTACATCCCGGACTCTAACGAGTTACACGGAGTCGCCACCGGACCGTGGCCCGCCGCGGAGTCTCCGGCGGCTCCCCCGCCCGGCGAGGCTCCGAGAGCCCTTCGGAGCCGACGTCCCGTCAGCTCGGACTGGCCGGCGGCCCGAGACCCCCTGTGCGGGCCGGGGCCGGGAGGGGGCCGGCGGGCGGGGGGGGGGGGGGGGGCTGCCCCGTTCTGAGAGGAGGTGCCGCTGAATATCCGGAAACCTGCTTGCGCCGCTCCCCACTGAAGTGGATCCTCACTTCGGATAGCCGACCGCAGGCGTAAAATCCCCGATTCCCAACCAATGAGAAATGCGGCGACGGGAGGGAAAATTGGCCCCAGCGGGGTCAGTTTCACTTCCGCCGCCCAAGGTTTTCAGGGCGGCAGCCACGGCGAACTCCGAGGGCTACGGGCTCCGCTTTGTAGCTCTCAGTCGGCGGCGTAAATCCCAGCTGTAAATCCAGGCTGGGGGCCGGGGGGCTTCCTCTCTCCTGCGGAGCCGGGGCCGCTGGGAGAAACTTGCAGGCGCCGCTCTCCGCGGGGACTTACTAAACCCCTACACTGGGAGGGACGGCGAGTGGGGTGGGCGCGTGCTACATCGGGCGAACGTACTACACGTCTGTGTGCGCACGTGCGGTGAATTTGGCTTTCCCTGGTACCGCTGCACGACGGGAGAGGTAGGAGACAGTGAGACAGTTGCTGACCTTCCTACATTGACTCTTCTCTAGTTTTAAGATAATAGAGCCAAGCAAGGTGGGAGGAGGTCAGGTCCGGAGGACCTGGGTTCTAATCCCCGCTCCCTCACCTGTCCGCTGCGTGACCTTGGGCAAGCCACGTCGCTTCTCTGGGCCTCAGTTCCCTCATCTGTAAAATGGGGATTAATAATAATAATGATGATATTTGTTAAGCGCTTACTATGTGCCAAGCACTGTTCTAAGCGCAGGGGGGAGTACAAGGTCATCAGGTTGTCCCACGTGGGGCTCACAGTCTTAATTTCCATTTTACAGATGAGGGAACTGAGGCCCAGAGGAGTTAGGTGACTTGCCCAAGGCCACACAGCTGACAAGTGGTGGAGCCGGGATTCGAACCCATGACCGCTGACTCCCAAGCCCGGGCTCGTTCCATTGAGCCACGCTGCTTCAGATCGGTACTGTGAGCCCCCTTTTTTTTTTTCAATGGTGCCTGGTAAGCGCTTACTATGTACCAGGCACTGCACTGAGCCCTGGGGTAGATACAAGATAAACAGATCACCCCACAAGGGGCTCGCAACCTTAGCCCCCATTTTACAGGGAAGGTAACTGAGGCAACAGTGACGGAGCTGGGTTTAGAACCCCAGGCCCGGGCCCTATCCGTTAGGCAACGCCGCTTCTCAACCTGCTTAGCCTCTATCTAGTCCAGTGCTTAGCACAGAGGTGGCCCGGCACATATAAGTGTCTGTATCTACCCTAGCGCTTAGTACAAGCGCCTGGCACATAGTAAGCACTTAATAAAGTCTATAAAAAAAAAAGAGCGCCCAGCAAAGTCTCTTTGCTCCCAGGCTTTTCCTGTAATCTCAAAGGGGAGGTTTTGATCCCATCATCCAACAGCAGGGGGCGCTGTGCGCTTAATAATAATACTAATACTAATTATACTAATAATAATGTTGTTGGTATTTGTTAAGGTTGGTATCCGTTAAGCGCTTACTATGTGCAGAGCACTGTTCTAAGCGCTGGGGAAGATACGGGTCATCGGGTTGTCCCACGTGAGGCTCCCCGTCTTCATCCCCATTTTCCAGATGAGGGAACTGAGGCACCGGGAAGTGACCTGCCCACAGTCACAGAGCTGACAGGTGTGACTGTCAATCATCAATCTTCCAGAAGGTGACCCCCGACGGCCTCCTCGGGCACGGGCAGGACCACAGACACTGGGGGACTCTACTAACTTCTTCCAAAACCTGGTAAAGACGGCGGGCAACCACCCAGCACGACGTGAGGCGACGGGACCTCACGGCCTACAGCTCCGGCGGGCCTCGCCGCAAATTGATCCTAGGCTGAATCCTAGGAAGGGGCCGGAGGGAGGGGAGGAGAAGAGAGGAGAGAGGAAGCCACGGTCCCAGCCCTCGGGGATCAGCTCAGCCAAGCCGCCCGTAGCCCAGGAATAAATCATCACGTTCCACAGCCGAAGCACACGGCCGTTCCGGAGTCTGGCACCCGGGGAAGGCTCGCCAGTTGGTGGGGTGTGGGGTGGGCTGTGGGACTTCTTCTGCCCAGCTGGCAAGAGTGACTTATAGCGGGGGGAGTTCCTAGCCGGGCCTCGAAAGAGCTCAGGGATAAAGCCTCAACCGGGGGAGGAGGTGGCCGTCGGAGAGTTGGGAAAGAGTCTGTGAGAGGATCCGGACGCGTGAGGAGGGGAAAGGGAGGATCCGCCTGTGGACACGCAGGGAGGGGATGGCCGGGGTCCAGGCTGCCCGGGGTCGAGGGTGCAGATGAGGGAGGTCGGGGAGGAGGGAGGCGGCCCGGTCGGCCGCTGAGACCGGATGTGGACGGAGATAGGGTCGAAGGGAGGGCGACCGTGTGGTCGCAGCGATGAGAGGGAAAGATAACTCCGGAGGCAGGATTTGGGAGTCGGAGGGAGAGGGGTCACCCCGGTCCCAAGAACGAAGAAACCCTTGGGCCCGGATGACTCCGACGGCCCCTCCGGGCTGGCCTCCCCGGCTCCCGTCGCTGGCCACTCTCTCCTCCAACAGGCCGCGAGTCGAGCCCGTCGGACCCCCGCCCTGCCCCGCCTCAAAGGTTGGCGGGGGACTCCCAGCTGCCACGGCACCAAAATACAGAGCTTCCCAACAGACCTCTCTCATTTCCCCACCCCGCCCGCCTGCCCTCTTCAGCTCCGCTCAAGCCAACCTCTCCCACCTCCGAGCCATCGCTCCCCAGAATGCCCTCCCCTTGCCGGCCTCACCAAACGTCAACCCTCCCCGGCTTCAGAGCTTTCTTAAAAACCTGCTTTCTGCCCACGGCCTTCCCCCGGATCGTCAGGCCAAGCCAACCACCCCTGCGCATCTCTGCGAATCTGTCCTCGTAAAGTCTCTGTCCCGGCACTTGCTCTTTTCCAACTAATGGGACGTTCGGCGTCTTGCGTCGGACCGCCCGGCCCGCGGACGGTAAGCCCCTCAGGAACCGGCACCTCCACACGGAGCTTAGAACGGGTCTCCGTGCTCAACGGCAATCGGGCTATAATCGAGATCGTGTTTTCGGTTAAGTGGTTACTCTGCACGAAACCTTGTACTGAGCACCGGGGTAGAGACGATATAAGCCGATCAGACACCATCTCTGTCCCACGTGGGCCTCAAGGCTGAGAGGGAGGGAGAACGGATACTTTATCTCCATTTCACTGATGAGGTAACTGAGGCCCAGAGAATAATAATAATAATAATTACGGTATTTGTTAAGCGCTTACTACGTGCCAAGCACTGTTCAAAGCACTGGGGTGGAATCAAGGTAATCAGGTGGTCCCACGTGGGGCTCACGGTCTTAATCCCCATTTTACAGATGAGGTCACTGAGGCACAGATAAATTAAGCGGCCTGCCCAACGTCACACGGCGACAAGTGGCGGAGCCGGGAATAGAACTTACGACCTCTGACTCCCAAGCCCGTGCTCTTTCCACTGAGCCACGCCGCTTTCTCTAATAATAACGTTGGTATTCGGTAAGCGCTTACTATGTGCCGAGCACTGTTCTAAGCGCTGGGGTAGACACAGGGGAATCAGGTTGTCCCACGTGGGGCTCACAGTCTTAATCCCCATTTTACGGATGAGGGAACTGAGGCACCGAGAAGGGAAGTGCCTTGCCCGAAGTCACACAGCTGACAAGTGGCCGAGCTGGGATTTGAACCCATGACCTCTGACTCCAAAGCCCGTGCTCTTTCCACTGAGCCACGCCGCTTTCTCTAAGTGAAGTGACTTGTTCAGGTTCACACAGCAGGCAAGTGACGGAGCCGGGAATAGAATCCAGGCCCTCTGACTCCCAAGTCACTTAATTTTTCAGTGCCTCAGTTACCTCACCTGCAAAAGGGGAATTAAGACTGTGAGCCCCATGTGGGACAGAGACTGTGTCCAACTCGACTCACTTGTAACCAACCCAGTGCCTAGTACAGTAGCTGGCACATAATACATGCTTAACAAATGCATTTTCCAAATATTCCCCCATCTTCCCCGGCGTGCCGCCCCCCCGGCCCCCTCAGCACTGTGTTTCTCTGGGGATTTGTTCTTTTCTTGTCCCTTCTGCCCAGTTCATCTCTTCCCTTACTCTAGACAGAGGTGTGTAGAGTCCTCTCTCCCCTATCAGATCGTACCCCCTTCTCCACGGGAAGTAACTTCTCTTGAATGCTCCCCAGTGCCACAGTCAGCGTCCCGCAGACAGCAGGTGGTCAGGAGCCGGCCCGGCCCTCAGTGAAGACCGGTGACCCTGAAGCCGAGAGATTTCAGGAGTGGCATCATTCTTTGTTTGGCTCACACACCTGCCGGGGGTGGGGGCTGGGCCCGGCAAGGGTTACGCTCTGCAGCTGCTGACTGGCCTTGGTGGCATTCCTCAGGCTGGGGAGGGCTGGGAGAGAGGATGGGGGGCGGGGGGAGAGGAGGAGGGGAAGAAAGGAGGGAAGGAGGGCCCCACTAGCCGCAGCGGGAGAGTCGTGGTCTCCCCGAAGGCCCGGACGGGTTCTGATCCGGGGGGGATAAAAATGGTCTCCTCCTCAGGGGTGGGAGAGGTTGTGAAGAATCAGTGGCGACAGCGGCAATCTGATCTCCACAGCGTGCCCGCTTTCATTCCATCAGGAGCACAGTCCCGGTGGACGCTGGCTGATAATGTCCTTCTTTCAGTGTCCTACCCACCTGCCTGCCCCTCCCGCCCCCCACCCCAACCTCGGCCTCGACCCTGCTCCCAGATCCTCACTAGGGAAACTGAAGCAACGGCAAGAATAGACTAAAAACAGGAACCACATTACATCTTTCCCTCCTTAAAAAAACGCTCTGTGTTACGTGGCTGAAGGGAAAAAATTCCTGGGCCAAGCTCGCTTCAACTCCCTTAACATAACAGCAGGGTGAGTCTTGGGTCCAAAAGGGACTTAAGGCGATCCATCCACCCTCCGAAGGCGTCGTTTTGGAGGGCCCAAGGTGCCAGCGACCAGCGGGCCGGGCCCGCCCAGCCCACCCCGCCCTCGCCATCGTCCGGCGATTGTGTCTCTGGGAGGGGGGCCCGTTGCGGCTGGGAGGCTGCCCCTCAGAAACACGGTGTAAGCGGCGCCTCCGGGAGCGCACGTCACCCGTTTGGGTTCCCCCGAGGAAAAGAGTTGCCCCGGCCCAACCGCATTCCGACCCCGACATCTGCAAGAGGCCAGGCGGGAAGGGTTGAGGGGGAATCCCAGATTTCGGGGCAGCTCTGGCCGGAGCAGAGAGCCCGGACCTCCCCGGCCGGAAGAGGGTGGGGCCGCTGGCATCGGACTGGAAGTGGGCCACGAGCGTGGGGACGGCCCCCCCATCCCAATGCCGGCCACTAGGAAAGGGCGAAGGAAGCGGCAGCGGGATCCTCCTCCCGGCGGCTGCCCCCGGCGGCTTGGCGATGTGGGTCACGTCCCCATCCGCTCTGCTCGGGCAAAGCTAACTGGCCTGCCCCAAAATCACCAAAGGGAACAGACACTTCCCTCTCCGAGTACGCATTTCCAAAAAAAAAAAAAAAAGTTTTAACCATTACAAGGAAAATGAACCACAGTGATTTTCATCCCGTCTTTCCCATTCCAACTCCCTCTCCTGGCCATTCCTTTGGAAACCGATCCTGGCCTGTCGTCCTCCCCGGGCCTGGCGCGGGGACACAAGGAAGAGCTTCACATCTGACCTCCGAAAATGTCAGGGGGGCACCCATCCTCCCGTTCCCTTCCCCTCCGGCACTCGGCTGATCGACTTAAGAGAGCAGAAGAGGGAACGGCCGGATCCTCTACGCTCTACGCTCTTTATGGGCAGGGACCGTGTCTGCTAGTTCTGTTCTAGTGTACTCTCCCAAGCATAGTACAGTGGAAGCGCTCAATAGATACCATTGATTGATTACCAGACCGCATCCAAAGTTAACCGAGACTTCTGCGTTTCCCTTGGCCGCGATGCGTATGCACGGCACACTGCCGGCTTCTGGCCGCGGAGCCGACCACCGACAGCTCAGAAGACCAGGAGGGAGGCAGGCGAGGGAGACGGAGGTCAGAGGCCGGCAGAGGCAGCAGGGACCACCCCGTTCACGCTGAAGACGCGGATGGGATCGTCCCCCGCCCTCTCTCTGGTCTCTCCTCCGAGGCACTCCTCTCCGCCTGTCCATCGGGCTCCCCGGTGCCCCGTTCCTTGCCAAACGGCCTCACTCCCAGGGGTTTTTGGCAGCATCCACAAGTCTCAAGGGCCAGCTCGCGGTCCTATTGTTCGTTGGGGACAGGAGATCCCCACTGGGGGAGGGTGGAGGTGGGGGAGACTCCAGAAGGTAAGGTTAGGACTTCACCTCTACGACTCCCGAAACACCAGTCCCCACTGCCCTTGCCGCAAGCCCGACTGTAAAAAAGAGCCACCGGCGGGGCAAAGGTCTGATTCGCTTCAGGTCGCACCATCAGTCATTTCTGAGAGTCGGATCGATCCATCGCTAGTATTTATCGAGCTCTTACGGGGTGTAGAGCACCGGATTAGGAGCTGGGAGAGTACAGTAAGAGTTGTCTGGCTTCACCCCTCCAACGGAACCACACGGAACAGCAAGATGTCACGGGCTGTCATTGGCCAGCGAGCCTCTTGCTAAATCTCTTCGGGGCTTCCGCGGTTCCGAGCGGAACACCAGTTCCTGATATTTCGGATCCAGGGCTCCGCTCCGGCTCCCGGTTCCGGTCTGAGAACTGGTTCCCCCTCGGACAGGTCACTCCCCCATCATGACCGCCCCTTGGGAGAGGAGCAGAGGGGAGGTGCAAAGGTCAGGGGCAGGGAGGGATGGAGCGAGAGGCTCACTCGCACAGCGAGTGGCGGAGACTAAGCAGAAGTCTGGGTTTTTGAAAACGCGCAGTGAAGACCTGTAGCCCGACAGATTCTGCAGAGTCGTCCCTGAAAACCCTGGAGGGGGAGATCCTGAAAGAACTCCCCCGTCCTTCACTCCAGACGGCCAGCAGCCCTCAGCCTATGCGATTTGGTGCAGCTTCACACCGCAGCCGGAAAAAACTTCACGGGAATCTCCCCTCCCCGCCGCCACCGAATCCCACCGGGTCTCCTCCGGCTCGGGTCGCAATCCCCTCCCCGAAAAGGGCTCCGATCACGGGCCCAGTTCTGATACTCTTTCAAGGGAATTTCAAGGGTTTCCAGGGTGGAAATTTTGTTGAAAGCACCTCCTCCCCAGCCCAGAAACTCCCGTTGGAAATCCCCCTTGGGAAACAAGAGAATCACTCTCCGCGACCCGGATGGCCATCACCATTAAAGTCCCCGGTTGACCTCCCCACTCCACCGCCCCGAGATGGAGGCCGTCAGATACGGATCATTACTCGGTCCCCGGAATCATGATGATAATAATTAATAATAGTATCTGTACCAAGCATTGGGGTAGATACAAGCTAATCAGGTTGGACTTAGTCCACGTGCCACCTGCGGCTCACTGCTTTAATCCCCGTTTTGACAAATGAGGGAACTGAGGCACGGAGAAGTAAAGTGACTTGCCCGGCTCCTTCTGATTCCCAGGCCCAGGTTCTTTCCACTAGACCACGCTGCTTCTCGTGAACTCTCATCCTACGGAGGGGGCAGGAGAGAGGCTGGAGTCGAGGAGAATGGGCTGAGCGGAACTGAGCCATCTCCCCAAACTCGGGGGGGGCGGGGGGAAGGTTGTTGCAAGTTGAGGAAGGACAAACGTGTAACACACAAGGCCCTTCCCCACATGCCCACCGATCTAAGTGCGCTCTGAGACGCTCTAGCATAGCGTGTTCCCAGGAGTACACGGTATAATAATGACGAGAATAATAACAGTAATAACCGAGTCCCCGTTGGGGGTCCTCGGCGTCCGTGTTGTGGCTGTTGTGGTGGCGCTGCGGCCGTGGCTCTGCTCCCTTAAGTGACTCCCTAATGAAGCGTAAGAGCTGCCCTGAGAGGCGGCGAAGAGGGCTGGAGGCGTAGACCGGCCAGCCATCCGTCCCTCAGAGCAGGCGTTCGCCCGGGGCCAGCCGAGGGAAGGGGAAGGGGGGATTGTCCTCTCAATCTCCTCGGGGGGAGAGTCAGGGGAGAACGGTTATCAACCCCTCTTTACCCCCGAGGAAACGAGTCCCGAAGTGAAGATGTTTGGTTGAGAGCCCGCGGCCGGTCAGGGACAGAGTCGGGGCTCGGGCTCGGCCCTGGGGGCTCCCGGCTCTCCAGCGGGGCTCTTTCCAGAGATGAGGCCAACGACCCGCCGCCTCAGCGGCCCGACTGCCCGCTAACGGCCTCGCCGGGTCCCGCTGCCTCCGGCTGAGAGCTCAGCGCCGAAAGCCGGCGGCGCGGACGAACCCAGCGTTCGCGACCGGTAACCAAACCGGTGCGGCAACACTATCCGGTTCCGGTTACAGATCATGAGAAAAAGCTCAAACCCAAAATCTGAGCAGGGGGAGGGAGACTGGGCGTGGGGAAAGAGACCCCAGAAGCCTGCATGATCCGAGATAAAACGATTTCAGAAAGCTCTTGAGTATATCCTGTTTTGCCATCAGGGACTAAGGTGCACTTTTACACATATACACACAGTCCCACGCCTGCCAGTCCACCCGTTTTGGCCCTCGGACGGTCAAACGCTGGAGACGAGAACAATTCAGACCAACCCCTAAAATGAAAAGGGTCCGCAGGTCTCTCTCTCGCACCCCCTCTGACAAAAACTTGGGTGAACCTATCATCCTCAACAGCTTCTCTGCAAGTCCTAGGTCCTGGGTGCACTCTACTAGGCCTTTGGGAGATGTACAGAAATCTAAGACAAGGTCTTCGCTCTTGGGGTGTTTACGATCTCTGGGGGAAGCCAAGTAGACGTAAATGGAGGCGTGCCCCGGCCACTACGGAGCGTGGGAGATTAGTTCCCCTCAACAGGCCACGGGAGAGGACGTATATAAAACGAAGAAGTCCAAGTGCGTGCTGAGTTGGCGGAGGAGATGGAGTTTCGGAGGGCAGGGGCTCAGAGGTGACTCTACAACAACGGACCTTTGAAGAAGGCGGGGGGAGAGACAGGATTCCCCACCGGGAGAAAAGACAGGAGCAACGGGCCAGCGGTAACAGGTCTCACGAAGGTGGCGGTCGACAGTTTGCCAAGGATGATCCGGAGCGTAGCCAATGGTTCGGAGTAGCTCCCCGTGGGCAGGGAACGTGTCGACTGACTCTGTTATACTGTACTCTCCCAAGAGCTTATTCCAGGGCTCTGCACGCAGTAAGCGCTCCCTAAATTCCACTGATGGCCCGACTGGTTGGCAAAATACTCATTCACCGGTTACTCTCCCCTGGGCATGAGACCAATGGATGAAGAGAGCGCCCACGCCGGGTTCCTGGAAGGAAGAGAAGGTCTGCCCCGAAAGAAATCCAGAGCACCGAAGAAGGGAGGCGTGAGGTGTGAGCGAGGGCGATGTCGGGGGGTGGGGAGGACAGCTTGGCAGGCTCGGCCCAAAGGGCTGACCGGCCACGGACGCAAGCCTGGCTTCTCCCAACTCCCGTTTTCGTATTTTACTCGACTGTAAGCTCGTTGTGGGCAGGGAAGGTCTCCGTGCACTGTAGAAGCAGCGTGGTGGAGTGGATAGCGCACGGGCCTGGGAGTCAGAGGGTCATGGGTTCTGATCCTGGGTCTGCCACTTGTCCGCTGTATAACCTTGGGCAAGTCACTTCACTGGGCCTCAGTTCCCTCGTCTGTAAAATGAGGATTGAGACTGTGAGCCTCACGTGGGACAGGGATTGGGTCCAACCCGATTTGCCTGTATCCACCCCAGGGCTTTGTACAGTGCTTGGCACACAGTAAGCGCTTAACAAATACCACGCTTATTATTACTATTATTATAATGGTTACATTGTACTCTCCCGACCATTTAATACGTGCTCTTCACACAATAAGTGCTCGATAAATATGATTGATTGATTGAGCTCCCAGTCCAGTCAAAAGCACAGGCTCTTTTCATTACTCGTGCTGGATTTATGCCTCGATAAAGCCCAAAACAAGAGCGCTCTTGATAGTATCCTTTGCAGCGCTATGATGAATGCATCGGTCCATCTTAAACCATAATCCCAGCAAGTTTAGGCCAGTCAAGCCCTGGAGCTCAGAGTGTCATGGGCACATCCACCCTGAGGTGTTCCGGAGGAGCCGGGCTCCGCTCCGCTCCGGTCCGATCCGGTCCCCAGCCTGCGGCCCCTGCAAACCCCTGCAGGCCACAGTGGGATCTGGAGCTCTTACTGGGCGACAGTGCTCCCTTCTGGGGTGAGGTGGCCACCCCGGCCTGGCCCGGGGCTACCGTCTCCAAGCTCCTCAGCCGGCTGGAGTGTGGCTCCAGTCTAGAGGAATCAAGACTGGATTAGAGAGAGAGCTTCTCCCTAAGAATTAAGCTTGGGGGGGGGGGGGGGGCTACTTCAGCAGCTGCCCTTAGGGAGAGAGCGTCCAAATAAGACCAAACCAGAGGGAGACAGAGACACGGGACCATCACTGACGCCACCCTGATGGACAGGGATGGGGGTGCTACACAAGTCCCTCTTCCTCAGGAAAAAAGGAAAGATCTCTAGCGAAACTGTCCCGGCCACCATCTGGTCAGTGGATCGAATGTTTTATTGCAGAAATGCCATCGGAAGCCCGGAATTCAGCGACAATTAATAGCTGCTGCTTCCTTTGATTCAGAGAACTCGGTTCAAAGCAAGGTCCAGCGGTCTTTAAACCCAAGGCTCTCCAAACAGCGGGCAGGCCCAAATGGCACATTTCGGGGTCGGCTCCGCGGCCCACCGTCCATCCACTTGCCCACGGGGCAGTCAGCAGCCGGTTCTCCGCTCAGGAATTCCCCTATTGCTTTCAGGGCCTCCAGCCGCCCCCAGCTTCTGGGTCCAGTGGTCTGGCATCGGGCCGGGCCAGTGGGCCAGTGGGCGTGGGCACCCTCGGGGTGATGCTTGAGCCTCCTGGGAGAACAGGCCCTTTACTTGCTGCTCACTGCAACCAATGCTTTCAGGGGACACCGGCCTTGCCGGTTTGGGAAGTTCTATTTGAGAAGCCATGTGGCCTAGTGAAAAGAGCAGGGGTCTGGGTTCTAATCCCGGCTCTGCCTATTTTTGTTTTAATGATATTTCTTAAGTGTCCCACATGGGACTCACGGTCTTAATCCCCATTTTAAGGAGGAGGGAACTGAGGCTCAGAGAAGTCAAGTGAATTGTCCAAGGTCATACGGCAGGCAAGTGGCGGAGCCGGGAACAGAACACAGGTCCTCTGACTCTCAGGATTTGTGCTCTCGAAGCAGGCCATAGCTGCTTCAAGGACTTCAATTGCCAGCTGCTTGCTGTGTGACTTGGGCAAGTCACTTAACTTCTCTGTGCCTCATTTATCTCAACTGTAAAATGGAGATTAAATCCTCCTTTCTCCAACTGAGACCGTGAGCACCATGTGGGACAGGGACTGCGTCCGACCCGATAAACTTAAATCTACCCCAGCCCTTAGAACGCCGCACGACATAGAGTAAGCGCTTAACAAATGCCGTTTGGTCTCGTTGTGGGCAGGGAACGTGCCTACCGGTTCTGTTGCACTGTACTCTCTCATGCACTCTGAACAGGAAGTGTTCAAAAATACCATTGATGGATTAAAAAGAGAGAGAGAGAGAGAGAGACACAGACAGACAGTGTTTTACTGTCTGGGAGTTAAGAAAGGCCGAGAATCCTCCACTATATCTTACGACCTCTAATTCCGTTCCTTCAATATCCACAGCTCCACCTTCAATGTTGCAACCCCACTGGCTGGAAGGGAGGGGGAAGGGCAAAGGAGGGGAGAACAACCCTCATCCACCCTGGGATGAGCAATTCGGTTGCTTGGCAAGACGCCTCTCCTCGTGCAACATTCCCAGGGCGGTCTCTCCCTCGACTGAAAGTCAACACGTAAATAAGGGCAGTGGGGAAGGGGAAGAAGAGAAACGTCTGGCTTTCCGACCAGTTGTTGAATTTGCAAGCTGGGTTCAGCGTGACGGGCGGGACATCCTGGCAAACGCAGGCCCGACCAATATGGGACGATAATCTGGGATGCTCCACGTGCACGTCGGTTACGGGGGTGCGGGGTCTCCGCGGCCTCAAGGACAGGGAAAAAGGAGGGGAGCGTGGGAAGTAAGCTCTCCAGGAAAAGACTACGTGGACACCAAAACTGGACTGGGCAGCCTCTGGTTTGGAAAATACAACTGCTTAACTTCAGATTTATTAGAAGCTGCCATTATACACCCAGAAGACAAACTGACACGACCATCCGTGGCGACACAAGGATCTCCGCGCTTCTCCGCAAGGCAGTCAGCGTGAGAAAGCAGCATGGCCTAGTGGACAGAGCACGGGCCTGGGAGTCAAAAGGACCTGGGTTCTAATCCCAACTGGATAAGCGGGGTGACCGTTTGGTCGGAGAGGAAAGGGTGGAGTCCGAAAATGTTCTGGAAGGTAAACTGACAGTATTTGGCAACAGATTGAACCTGCCTGCTCTGTGACCTTGGGCAAATCACTTAACTTCTCTGTGCCTCAGTCACCTCATCTGTAAAACGGGGATTAAGACTGTGTCCAACTTGATTTGCTTGTATAATAATAATAACAATGGCATTTTTCAAGCGCTTACTATGTGCCAGACACCGCACTAGGCGTTGGAGTGGATACAATGAGATGTACATCACCCTGATTCTATTTAGTTGCCATTGTTTTTATGAGACGTTCTTCCCCTTGACTCTATTTATTGCCATCGTTCTCGTCTGCCCGTCTCCCCCGATTAGACCGTAAGCCCGTCAAACGGCAGGGACTGTCTCTATCTGTTGCCGACTTATACATTCCAAGCGCTTAGTACAGTGCTCTGCACATAGCAAGCGCTCAATAAATACTATTGAATGAATGAATGAATACAAGCAAATCGGGTTGGTCCCATGTGGGGTTCACAGTCTCAATCCCCATTTTATAGATGAGGTAACTGAGGCACAGTGAAGTGACTTGCCCGAGGTCACACAGCAGACAAAAGGCAGAGCCATGACCTTCTGGCTCCCAGGGCTGTGCTCTATCCACTACAGCATGCTGCTCCTCTATCTAGCCCAGCGCTCAGTACAGGGCCTGGCACATAGTAAGCACTTAATAAATACCATTAAAAAAAAAAATCAGTTTCTCCATCTGGCACCAGGAGATTTATTTACCTCTTCGTCCACTAGGAATCCATACTGAATTCCCTGACCGTCATTAAGCTTTCTCCTGCTCCTCCCTCTAGACTGTGAGATCCTTGTCCGTAGGGTATATGCCTACTGACTCTCTTGGACAGAGAAGCAGCGTGGCTCAGTAGAAAGAGCCCGGGCTTAGAAGTCAGAGGTCACGGGTTCTAATCCCGGCTCCGCCGCCTGTCAGCTGTGTGACTCTGGGCAAGTCACTTCACTTCTCGGTGCCTCGGTTACCTCATCTGTAAAATGGGGTTTAAGACCGTGAGCCTCACGTGGGACAACCTGATTATCCTGTATCTACCCCAGCGGTTTGAACAGTGCTCGGCACCTAGTAAGCGCTTAACAAATACCAACATTATTATTATTACTCTCCCAAGCATTTAGTACAGTGCTCTGCACAAAGTAAGCGCTCAATAAATACCACTGATTGATTCCGTAGGGAGTTTTAAGATCCTCAGAGGCAAGACGTAATGTTAATGATTCTAATAATAAATCAGTAAACACCGTGGGGGCGGGAGTGCAATGCTAGGTACACAGTAAGCGCTCAATAAATACTACTGATTGATCGACAGAACACGGTGCATGCCCAAGTACCCAAAACACACGATTTGCTGGCGATGATAAACCGTACCTCTTCCCTGCCTTCAAGAAACATCAAAGTTTCTAAAGATCTGTCTATCCTCCCACAGGAGATAAGACGTGGAAATCACTTTCCAAAAGAGAACGTCACCGAATCTGGCTTGGACCGCAAAAACCGGCGGCCAGGAGGGAGAACGCTCAGACGGACGTCCGCGGCCAGGGGATTTTGGTGAGGATTCCGGCAGGTCCGGCCTCCTGTGGAATTTTCCACACAGGGAGAGGAGGAAATGATTTGCAAGGAGAACCCAGCTGCTTCTCGCTGGCTCCGAGGTAGCCAGTCCGAAAGTTGCAGGGTACTAGATGGTCCTCGGGCAGTGTCAGAAAGAAGCCCCCCTCTAGCCCCCGGATGTGAGGCAACGCGGTGCCCACAAGGAGATCGCAGCCTGACTCCAGGGCTTCTTTTGGGTCCCCAACCGCCTCAGTTGGGACCGGAAGGGACCAGAGATCGCGCTTCTCGGGGAGGACCGGCGGGAGCCTCCCGGACTTTCCCAGGATGTTCCCACAAGTGTGGTTATCAGCCGATGACGATGACTGAGTGCCCACTGTGCGCAGAGCGCTGCACCAGGCTCTTGGGAGAGTACAATATAACCGAGTTGGTGGATATGTTCCCCACCCACGATGAGCTTACAGTCTAGAGTTATGCTCCCGGGACAACTTCATTGCCAAGCACCCCGCTCACACAGACCCAGGCTCCAACCTATTTAGAATAAGTCTGTCTCCGCCTCTGGTCCGGTGGGCTGCTTGTGGGCAGGCATCATCTACGCCTACTCCTTTCTATTGTACTCTCCCAAGTGCTCAGTCCAGTGCTCTGCACACTTTGAGGGCTCGATAAATCCAACTGGTAGTTGAGAGCTGGGTGGGATCAGTTTCACCCAGCCCCTGGAATACCCTGGGTGCCTGCAGGCATAAAATACGTGATTTACCTATTGGGAAATAATCCAGTGACGATATTAATTTAAGCACTTCCGCTGTGCCACAGCACTCCGCTAAATTCTGGGGTGGCTTTGGATCACCAGGTCAGGCTCAGTCCCCGTTCCCCCCGGGGTTCACCAGCTACAACTTCTCCAAGAGATCTTTCCCAACTAAGTCCTCATTTCCTCTTCTCCCACTCCCTTCTGCCTCACCCTTGGATTTGCACCTTTTATTCACCCCTCCCCAGCTCAGCCCCTTAGCACTTAGGTAACTATTTGGAATTTTAAAATTTCTATTGATGTCCATCTCCCACTCTAGACTTAAGGCTCCTGGTGGGGAGGGAACGTGTCCACCGAAAAGGTGTCTACCAACTCTTTATACCGTACCCTCCCAAACGGTCAGTACAGTAAAAGCTTAATAGATATGATCGCTTTTTTTTATGGAATTGAGTGCTTACTACATGTCAGACACTGGATTAAGCACCGGGGTAGCTAATTAGGTTGGACACAGTCTTATGTCCCACACGGGGCTCACAGTCTTAATCCCCATGCCCAGAAGCAGCATGGCCTAGTGGGTACGGCACGGGTCTGGGAGTCAGAGGACCTGGGTTTTAATCCGCCACTTGTCTGCTGTGCGACCTGGGGCAAGTGACTTTACTTGTCTGGGCATCCCGGCTCTGCCACTTGTCAGCTGTGTGACTGTGTGGCTTCACTTCTCTGTGCCTCAGTTACCTCATCCGTAAATCGGGGATTAACTGTGAGCCTCACGTGGGACAACCTGATGACCCTCTATCTACCCCAGCGCTTAGAACAGTGCTCTGCACATAGTAAGCGCTTAACAAATACCAACATTATTATTATTATTATTATTGTTAAGTACCTCATGTGTAAAATGGGGGTGAAGACTGTGAGCACCATGTGGGACAAGGACTGTCCCCAACCTGATTAGTTTGTATCTATGCTGGTACTTAGTAAAGTGCCTGGCACGTAGAAAAAGCTTAATACCTTTTTTTAAAAAAAAAACAGATGAGATAACTGAGGCACAGAGAAGTTAAGTCACTTGTCCAAGGTCCATGGGCAGAGCTGTGTTTTGAACCCAAGTCTCCCAATTCTCAGAACCTTGCCCCTTCCTCTTCCGCCCATTTACTATATAGTACCCTAGTACTCTCAGGCTAGGTAAAAAGGAATACTCTAGAATACTCACTCCACCCAGCCACACCTATTAACTGCAAAACAGGACCCATTTCCTGCAGACACTGGGTCGGGGGGAAGGGTAACGAGGAGCTGCAACGTTGCAGGAATTCAGAGCCTTGCATCTCCATGAAGAGGTCTGGAGTTCCTAAAGCTCTTTCCCAAAGCCCCTCTGGCTTTTTACACATTCCTCTTCCTCAGGATTGGAAGGGGAGGGGGAGGGGGAGAGGAGACGGTGGGAGTGTCCTGATTAGGAAGATAAAGGAAAAAGATCCATCAGGGCACATCTCTCCCATTCAGCCGAGACTTCTCCAAGACAATTTTCTAGCCCAGCTGAGCGACATTTTGCAGAACTCCTCAGAAATGGATCTCCCCGCTGAGGGATGTTTTTCCTGATATTTACTTCAACCTAATCTCTCCGGCCTTTACATAACAAACGTAACGGTGGAATAAAAATCGGTTTAAGAATGAGGCGTTCCAACTCCTCATCTCTGCTGAGAACACTTTCTGAAAATCCTGAACTCAATCAATCGATCAGAAGTATTGATTTAGTGCTTACTATGTGCAGAGCACAGTACTAAGCAGTTGGGAGAATATGACAGAATTAGGGACACATTCTCTGCCCATAAGGAATTTTCCATCTACAGCAACAACTCATTCATTCATTCAATAGTATTTATTGAGCGCTTACTATGTGCAGAGCTCTGTACTAAGCGCTCGGAATGGACAGTTCGGCAACAGATAGAGACAATCCCTGCCCAGTGACGGGCTCACAGTCTAATCGAACACAGTCTAATGGGCTCCATTTCTCTTCTACCATTCGAAAATCTGCCTCCAATCAATCTCTGCCACCTTTCTCCTCTTCATTCATTCATTCAATAGTATTTATTGAGCGCTTACTATGTGCAGAGCACTGTACTAAGCGCTTGGGATGAACAAGTCGGCAACAGATAGAGACGGTCCCTGCCGTTTGACGGGCTTACGGTCTAATCGGGGGAGACGGACAGACAAGAACAATGGCACTAAACAGCGTCAAGGGGAAGAACATCTCGTAAAAACAATGGCAACTAAATAGAATCAAGGCGATGTACAATTCATTAACAAAATAAATAGGGTAGCGAAAATATATACAGTCTTCTTCCCCATTTTCCCCCTCCTCCTCCTCCTCCTCCTCCACTTGGTCATGAAACACAGAACCCCTGAAAGCCTCAGAAGAGGCCCAGGGCCTGGGACACATACTCTTGTGCCGTCTGCACCATTTGAGACCTGTCGACACAGGCAGGACGGAGGATTTGGGGAAATGATCCTGTCGAAAGGTCTAGCGGACACCAACTTCCACCCCCTCCCCACCCACCTTAAATGATTCATACTGGTATGGAGATGGAGACATTGGGATCTACAGTGTGCACGAGGTGCCCACCACTTTCAGGAAGGGCCGCCCAACAACCGCGGCTCTATTACACAGAGAAGAAGATCCAACCCAGAAGGAGCAAACGGGGAAAACAACGTGCACAACTTCTCCTAGTCCGACCTGCCTGCAGGCCAGTGGCCTTCAATCTAGCCCCCATCCAAGTCTCCTTGGGGGCAGAGACGGGAAGAAGGGAGCGTTGCACGGACCGATCTGGTCTAACCTGATCTGTCCTTCCTCCTGATCTCCGCTGGCCGGGTCTGAGCTGCCGCCCGGGATTCTGGCTTCGAGGTCTGACCGGGATGGGATGTTGGCCCGGGCTCCACCAGCCGGGCCCGGAAGCTCAGTGTGGACAGGGAATGCGCCCGTTATATTTTTATATTGTACTCTCTCAAGAGCTTACTACAGTGCTCTGCGCACAGCAAGCGCTCGATAAACACGATTGGCGGCCTCTGCATAGAGGCAAGGCGCTGTACTTGGTCGGTGGTTCTCCCAAGGGCTTCTAGGATTTGCCTCACATGCTCTGCAGCACTCCAGCCGCCTTCTTGGCTCAGCCCCGACTGAAGCTGGAGATATAATAATGTTGGTATTGGTTAAGCGCTTACTATGTGCAGAGCACTGTTCTAAGCACTGGGGTAGATACAGGGTAATCAGGTTGTCCCACGTGAGGCTCACAGTCTTAATCCCCATTTTACAGATGAGGGAACTGAGGCCCAGAGAAGTGAAGTGACTTGCCCACAGTCACACAGGTGACAAGTGGCAGAGCTGGGATTCGAACCCATGACTTCTGACTCCCAAGCCCGGGCTCTTTCCACTGAGCTACGCTGCTTCAGTGAGTGAGGGTGGGCTGGGCTGGGGTCCCGGAAGGGGAGGCATCCAAAGCCCACTCACATGCGTTGAAGATTTAGGGCAGGCGGGAGGGACATCCACGCCGACCTAGTTCTTGGGCTGGTGGCACCGAGGCCCACGGGCCCGATTTTAGCTTGGGAGAAACTTGGGTTGTGGGTGTGGATTCACGGAGGGTAAGAAGGAATGGTTTTAGTGCCATCCTTCTCCCATTTTCCCCCAGTGAAAGGGAGTTGAATTCAGTTGGGAGGAGAAAAGGAGCTCTCCCCTTTGACTCTAGACTTTGCCTCTTGTCTCGAGTTCCCGGTGGGCAGAGAATGTGTCTCTCAACCCTGTTGTATCGTCCTCTCCCGAGCGCTTAAGTCCAGTGCTCTGTACATGGTAGGTGCTTAATAAAAACCACTAAGCGATTGCCTCCTGGACCACATTCCCAAGGTGGGAAGCCGTGTGGCCTAGTGGAAAGAGCACGGGCCCGGAGTCAGAAGATAACGGTTCCAATCGCGGGTCTGCCACGAGTCTGCTGTTTGACTCTGGGCAAGTCACTTCACTTCTCTGTGCCTCGGTTACCTCATCTGTAAAATGGGGAATAAGACTGCGAACCTCATGGGGGGCAAGGACCGTGTCCATCCTGATTATCATGTATCTATCCCATCGCTTAGAACAGTGCTTAGCACATAGCAAGCACTCGACACACACCACAATTATTATTACCGAGAGACGGCGATCAGCCATTCACGGGTTTTTTCTGGCCTTCTGCTGTACCTGGTAGGACCAGACGGGCTTGGAGCCGCCTCTTCCCCCCGATCCGTCGCTACGAAGTAGGTGACCCCAGTACAGGAACTTGAGAGGGAAGAACAACCGGGTGACGATCGCTGCGGGCAGGGAACGTGTCCGCAGATTCTGCCACATTGTACTCTCCCAACCGCTTAGTACAGTGCTCTGCACATAGCAGGCGCTCAGTAAATATCATCGATCGATTGATAATTCGGGGGAGCCTGGAGTTTCACCCGCTGGTTCCCCGAGGGGTGATGGGACTGGTATCCACAGGGTGAAGGGAAGCATCTTTATGTGAACAAAGCCTTGCACTGCTCAGTGGAAAGAACCCGGGCTTGGGAGTCAGAGGTCATGGGTTCGAATCCTGGCTCTGCCACTTTTCAGCTGTGTGACTGTGGGCAAGTCACTTCACTTCTCTGCGCCTCAGTTACCTCATCTGTAAAATGGGGATTAAGACTGTGAGCCTCATGTGGGACAACCTTATTATCCTGTATCTACCCCAGCACTTAGAACAACGCTCTGCACAGAGTAAGCGCTTAACAAATACCAACTTTTTTTTCTTTTAGATTGTCAGTTCCTTGAGGGCAGGGGTCATGCCTACCCATCTTATTGAATGGTCCTCTCCCTGGCACACTCAATACAGTGCTCTGCGCACCGGAAGCACTCAGTCGATACCACTGATTGGTTGGTTGGGTGGGATCAGGCACAGAGAAGCAGCGTGGTCCAGTGGAAAGGGCACGGGCTTTGGACTCAGAGGTCATGAGTTCGAATCCCAGCTCTGCCACTTGTCAGCTGGGTGACTGTGGGCAAGTCACTTCACTTCTCTGTGCCTCAGTTACTTCATCTGTAAAATGGGGATGAAGACTGTGAGCCCCACCTGGGACCACCTGATTCCCCTGTGTCTACCCCAGCGCTTAGAACAGTGCTCTGCACATAGTAAGCGCTCAACAAATACCAACATTATTATTATTATCCTCACATTGGGGCAGGAAGAAGAGCCCAAACCAGACCCCCATGCAAAAGCCATGAGTTAACTAAAGCTCACTCAGGGCCAAACACCTTTCCAGAACCTGAGGGGAGTTTTCTGTATAGGACCGAGGGGCCTGGCTCGCCCTCTCCCTTTCTTCTGCATCTTTCTGACGCCACGATCCCAGGCGGGACGGTTAAGCAACGTGACGGGAGTCGACAGTTCCCAATGAACAGTCATCTCTTGCAGACACTGTCAGATCCAGAGAGAGAGAACGAGCTTTGCAGGCTACTTGTAATGGGCAGTCCCTAAATTCTGGGCATTTAAAACTCTGGAGAAAGACCCTAAAGCGAAGGATCTCCACTGCAAGCATCGGAATGATTCATGGCTTTGATCTGCAGACTGTCGGCTCGCCGTGGGCAGGAATCACGTCTACCGCCTCTCTCGTACTGGACTTTCCCAAGCGCTCTCTGCCCCCAGTAAGTACCCAATAAATACCACCTGATGGATTGATTTAGCCGAAGAAAACAGGTCGAGAGAGGCCCGAGGCAGTCTGTAAGAGAAATCACGCCCATCAGTCGAGCCTCTACGGACTGGAGCGACTACAAGGTGTTGCCAAACCTGAGCAGACCACCAGGCTTCAGAGTGGGCTACCTGTTCCAGGGAAGAAAGGGGCCGTCTCGAAGAGTCCATCTTAGGTAGGAACGGACAATGCCATCTCGATTCCGGCTGACAGTCAGCTGACCCCGATGAAGGTCTGATGCCCTTTTTTTTATTATTATTATGGCATCTGTCAAGGGCTTAATCTGTGTCAAACACTGTTCTAAGCGCTGGAGTAGATACAAGTCAATCAGGTTGGAGACTGCCCCCGTCCCACGTGGCGCTCACAGTCTAAGATGGAGACAGAACAGATACCGAATCCCTATTTTGCAGTTGAGGAACCTGAGGCATAGAGAAGTTAAGTGACTTGCCCTAGGTCACGTGGCAGGCTAAGTGGCGGAGCTGGGGTTAGAACCCAGGTCAATCAATCAACTGTATTTGCTGAGCGCTCGCTGTGTGCAGAGCACTGTATGGATATTCCTACTCCTCTGGGTTAGGGTGGTCTCTCGGGGGGTCAAACGCAAGTAGCCGAAAGGCGTTTGGCCACTCTTGGGCTCTCTCCAGTGCTGACGAAGGTACTGTTCCACCTGATTCACCACGGATCGGGACCGGTCCTATCCAAAGCTCCCTTAAGGGGGTTTTATGTGCCTCAGCGGCACTGGCACGACAAGGGGTTTTTGGAAGAGGCAACCGATGGATCGGTGGTATTCAGTGAGCGCTTAGTGTGTGCAGAGCGTTGGACTGAGCGCTCGGGAGAGGACGATATAATGGAGTCGACAGACACGGTCCCCGCCCACAAGAAGCTTACGGTCTAGAGGAGGAGGTTCGGGTCATCCCCGGTTCCAAGGATCTCGGGGGACTTGGTTTAATCGTGCTGCAGTCCCGGAGGCTTTGGGGGCTCCCTCCAACCCTTTCCCCTCCACCGGCCGCCCCCCCAAACTGCTGAGGGGACCGAAACGGACTTGATAACTAATGAGCTTCAGGGTAGCGGTTCTTCCTGGCCCGGGGCGGGCACTGGTTCTCCTGACTGTTCCTATTACCCACGGGAGTGCATCCCTCAGCGGAACTCCAACCTCAACTGCTCCGATCCAAAGCTGAAGGCTTCGGGAAGGACCGGACCGGCGAGGTCGCCCGTCAGGCAGGATTCTCCAAGGAGTTTCACCGGCCCACGACCCGGTTCCGGTTACCGCCGGAGGGGTCTGAGCCCCAGCGGTGCAGTGTCGATGGCGAGCTGTCTCAAAGCGTTTTGGCCTTCTGCCCCATGGCTGGGGCTCACGCTTGAACGGAATCTCATGGGGTTCTGGGTAAATCCTCTCCAGGTGACAAACTTCAAATAAGGGTGTAGGCGCATCTCCTCCGAGAGGCCTTCCCCAACTAAGCCCCTCTTTCCTCTTCTCCCACTCCCTTCTGCCCCGCCCTGACTCGCTCCCTTTATTCATTCTCCCTTCCAGCCCCGCAGCTCTGATGTACCTAACTGTAATTTATTTATTCATATCAATGTCTGTCTCCCCCTCTAGGCCGTAAGCTCACTGTGGGCAGGGAATGTATCTGTTTGCTGTTATAATGTACTCTCCCGAGCACTCAGTACAGTGCTCTGCACGCATTAAGCACTCAATAAATATGACTGACTGATTGACGCTACCTCTGAAAAGATCACTGGGGGCCACATTCGCCCCAGCGGCCTCTAAGAACGAGGGATTTCATATCGACGTGGGTTGGAAAAGATAGATTCTTCCTCTCCAAAACAGAGAGAACTTTACTAGTTAGGTTTATGATAATTCTCTGAAACTCTGGGGATACTGGGGTGGCGGAGGGCTGGGGGAGGCTGACAAAGAGGAAGCCTTTCTGAGAAGGAAGCTGTGGGGGAGTCTGTGCCCTCTTCTGGAGCCCTACAAGGAGACCCAGTGAGAAATGGCAAAATATTTCTTGCTGGCTTTGAAACCCAGCCGGTTTGTTGGTTTTTTTTTTTTTGGCTTCTGCAGTCACACACCTCTCAAAGTTGAGTCAGACAGTTCGGCCTCACTCCCCACCAGGTGACGGGAAAAAAAAAAAACACACAAAAAACAACAAAATAAAAAACCACCAATTCCCCGGGGGCCTGCAGCCATGGAGTTCAGTGCCAAAGTAGTGGTTGTTCATCAACTCCACCCATACATACACACACAACATACCCACTCAATGTCGACACAGGGCTTCCTCCCCAGCAGAAATGCAGTTTGGGCCGCCGACGGGCTTTTCTGGGGATGCTTCCGGGATCTGGAAAACTTGGGGAAAATGATGCCTTCGCCCCAAGAAATCCAACCCGGATGTATAAGGTCTACGGCCCTTGTGTCCTCGCCCACGGGGCCCAAGCTCAAGAACCGAACGGTAAACGGGCTGAGAGTGCCCTGAGGGGGAACTCGAAGGGCAGGAAGCCTGTAAAATCATTGATTACAAGCATCCGCCCTCCCCATAAAGGCACCCATGCCACAAGGCACATCCTCTGACGGACACTTCCCCACCGACTCAAAGGAAGGTTTACCGTTCGCCCCCTCTGCCCCCGATCCCCCTACTTTGAAACTTCCCGGCTTCGGAACTGGAACTGGCAGGTCCAGTCCCCACAGAACCGACATCCAGGGAGCCCAAACTCTGGAGAGTGAGGGAGGCAGACCCCATCTAGTCTCTCCGGCGCCAGACGTTTCCGGGGACCCGTCTCCAGAAGGGCCTTCGACACTGTCGCCCCGAGGCAGGGGTCCTCCGTGCCGAGAAGGGAGGAAGAAGTGGAAGAAGTGGGGTGCGGGGAGAAGGGGACGGTGTCACTTACGCGGCATGATCCCTTGGCTCACCAGCTCCTCCCGGGTCCGTCGCTGCTGGAGCTTCAACTGCAGCACTGCGGGGCGGGAGAGAAAGAAAGGAAACTGCGGGTCAGCGAGGCGCACCACCGCTCCAAGAACATTTTCAAATCTAACATGACTTTTGTCTTTCAGTCCCCAGAACGCAAGGACAAAGTGTGAGAGGAAGGTCCCCCCAACATGTGAACTCCTGCGATTGCAGAAGTGGCCTGAAGTAGCAGAGTTTCCGTATTCTGCTGTGGGCGGCGGGAGAGGAAGTTGCGAAGGGCCTCGGCAGGATGATAGCAATCCAGAGCGCAAAAGCCTCGCCGCTCTTGCTTAAAGCCTCCTGCGACATTGCCTTCTCCCAGAGATCAAGAGCACTGGGTGGGTTTTCACCCTTTTTTAATTCAACCCACTGATTCGGAGTAAGTCACAGTGCCAGCGTTTTCCAGCAGCAAATGGTTGCTGAGACTGAATGAGGTGCCTATGTTTTATGTGAATCTGGATCAGGAAGTGGTGGCTGCTTCTTTTACTTGGTCGGTGAATTCTCAAATATAATTTCACCTCCAAGATACCTGTTGGGTCTGGCACAAAACTGACATCCAAGGCCTCTTAACCCATAACACCGTGGCCCACGGCCTTGAGTCCCAAGCCCTCTTTTCAAGCGAGATGGTTACAGCAGACGATTCGGACACCCTTCGCCTCTGATTCTTCGCTCCAAATGCTCTGGGTTGTATTTTATGAAGCGGGCAATTTTGAAAAACTCAGTTTCCAGTGCCCACGAAACTGACGGGTTTAACAATGACTGCAGCGTACGGGATCCAACAGGTGTTTCTTGCATTTAGGGAAAAAAAATTAAAGTAGATGAAATCCGCATCACCTGCCTAGTTATGAGATTACGGTTTGCTAATACAACTGGAGCTGGTCCTGTATGATAAGACCTTTCGAAAATGTATGAGCTGCACGGTCCTCAGTGACTTACGGCATGACAGTTCGCACCCAGGGAAGAGTGTTGGTTTGGGGAATGAACAGGGTCTGGCTGATCGGTTCTCTGGACAATAGATATTTGGAAAGAAAAAAAGAGTCGCAGAAAGCACCTAAGGTCCATCCGAAGGCCATTTAGTGATTAAATGCTCACTCGATGGACCTTCCGCTGTTTCCAGATTCCACAGATGCCCAGTACCACTCTGGCACCAAAAAAGACACGTTCCAAAGAGGCTTCGTCTGCTAACGTTCCTTTCTCCCACTGTCGTTTCTTTGCATTTTTCTATTAACGTATTCCATTTTAAAGTGTGTGGGAACTGTCTTAGGGCTGGATTTATAATTACACAAGGAGCAACCCATAGCATCCAAAATAATCTCCTAATCCCTTACTAGGTGCAAGACCCCCTATCCAATCCTCTAGGTTATCAGCTCCTTGTGGGCTGGGACCACGTCAACCAACTCTATTGTCTTGCCCTTTCCCTTAGAGCTGTGCACAGTGCTCTGCACGCTCCAACGCTCAATAAATGCAGTCGATTTACCGCATTACCAGGCATTCGGGGGACAGCAGAGGAAGTAAAAGGGTCGATCCCGGGCCTTAAGGGGCTTACGGTCAAACAAGACAACGGTAAATGAATAATACCTAATCATTTCAAGCGTGTGAGAGTAGACAGAGCCAAGTGGATAAATCACTACGGCAACTAAAGTAAACAGATCGTTGCATGGCCGGGAGGAGGTAGGTGTGGGCATGGCTCGGCTGGAGAGGTTGGAAGGTGGGTTAGAGTTAAAGAACACCTTCAATCTGCCAGTCAAGCAATGGCATTTATTGAGCGCTTACTGTGTGCGGAGCACTGTACTAAGCGTTTGGAAGACGACACTACAATAGAACTGGTAGGCCCGTTCCCTGCCTGCAATGAACCTTCTGGATGAGGTGCCTTTTTAGGAGGGGTCTGAAGAAGAGAAAGAATATGGAAAAGCTGAATATGGAAAAGATATGGAATATGGAAAAGGTCTTCCCAGGCACTAGCGATGACTTGGAATTCAGGTGTAACCCAGAGGTCTGTGTGTATTTCTGACCTGCCCTTCAGTTGCTCAGTATCCTCCTCTTTCCCTCTCTCCCCTGCTTTCTGTCTTCCTACTACCAGATTTTAGAGCATCGAGTGAAACTGAACAGAGAAAACATACACACTCGGTCACGACACATCAAGCCTAAAGGCAATCGTTTTAAATAGTTTACCTTGAAAATTGCTCAGAAGAGACGGCACCGTCCACAAAACAGTATATACAAATTGCAGGCTAATCATACGCCAACACACACATACACAGCCTCCCGTTTCATGTACCTAAATGCCGAGTCCATTTATCTACCTCTTGCAGAATTTCTCTGGCTGCCTTTGGAGCTTTTCAGAAACACAATGAAAGCTGGACAGCTTTTGTAAGACCCTCCTGTCAACCCAACTGGGAAGTCACGGTTTTCAAAACATCCAGCGTCACAGGACATTAATGTGTTTCTTCTGGAGACACTGACAGAGTTTTGTTCTGGGTGACTCGGTCCTTGGGGAATTTGGTCCCTTTGACGACATGGGGGAGGAGACCTATACTGGCAATTTTCCAGCCTGGGACATGGTCCCTGGGCAGCGTTTTTGCTTTCCACTGAGGACAGAACAGGAAGAAAATAGACCCAAGTTGCAGAATGATAAATTAATGTTAGGAGTAAGGAAAAATCCCTTGATCGTGAGAATTGTTAAAGGAATGGAGAGACCTTGGAATCTCCCCTAAGCTAACTCCTGTTTACCAGAATACCACTAGTGGAAGGGAGTTCTCTCAGTTTAGAGAGAATTAAAAGCCAAGCCTGCTCTCAAAGAGCTTACATTTTAACACTTAATAGCCCAAAGTGTTGGATGGGCGTTGGAGGAGGAAGGTGCGTAGGAGCCCTAATGCCAATTGGCCACTAGCCAGTTACGTGGTTTAGAGCAATTTGCTGAACCTCTGATTTTACATGTACATAACAGGGACAACAACTTCATCTGCAGATGATATCTTCATAATGTGTCACAAATTAATGCCTGACCTAATTTTTTCAACATGGGTGAGAAGGGGATCAGACTAGGAGGTGGGCGCAACTATTTCCAGCGGTCCATTTAACGCCATGAGTCTCGGGCTATCCAATAAAGCCCTAAGGCCCCAGCCGTATGAAGACAGCAAGACGTACAAGGAAGTACATCCATAAATTCGGGAAATGCGACCCCCACGCTAATGTACAGCTTCTTTAGATTGAAGCTTATGGGCAGATTTTGGAGCTCGAGCTTTCTTTGGTGCAGGAAATTTGGTTGGAGTTGTAAAAACAGTGACCACTTCCTTGTCCTGTTTAGTCCTGTAGAGATATGAGTCTTGATCAAACTCTGGGTTTGATAGAGCCGTTAAAATTAAATCAAATTACAATGAGACTCTGAAAAGAAAGATCTAGAGAATTACCTTTTTTTAAAAAATAGTTTTTTTGAGCATTTACTACATACCAGGCATTGTTCTAAGCGCTGGGGTAGATACAAGGTCAACTGGGATGGACAGAGTCCATGCCTCACATGGGGCTCCCAGTCTCAATTGCCATTTTGCAGATGAGGTAACTGGGGCACAGCGAAGTAAAGTGACTAGCCCAAGGTCACGCGGCAGACAAGTGGCAGAGCCGGGATTAGAACCCAGGCCCGTACTCTTTCCCCAGGACCACGCTGCTTACAAAAACTGTTACAACCGTTTGCTCCTTGCTCATTATGGGTTCTGTTGGGGAAAACAAAGGATCGTATCTTGATTTTCAAGCAATTATAATAATAATGTTGGTATTTGCTAAGCGCTTACTATGTGCCAAGCACTGTTCTAAGTGCTGGTGTAGATACAAGGTCACCAGGTTGTCCCACATGGGGCTCACAGTCTTAATCCCCATTTTACAGATGAGGTAACTGAGGGACAGAGAAGTCAACCCACTCAACTGTAAGCTCCTTGAGGGTAGAGATCATGTTTCTCAACTCTATGGTACTGTGCTCACCCAAGTGCTTAGAACAATGCTCTGCACACAATAAGCGCTCAATAAAGACCACTGATAGGGGCTCGATCAGTTAAGCGAGTAGCAAAAGTTCTTATAAAGTTGATTAGAGTTCTGAGCTCCATGTTTTAATAATAATAATAATGTTGGTATTTGTTCAACACTTACTATGTGAAGAGCACTGTTCTAAGCATTGGGGTCCATCCATGGTAATCAGGTTGTCCCACATGAGGCTCACAGTCTTAATCCCCATTTTACAGATGAGGTAACTGAGGCCCAGAGAAGTGAAGTGACTTGCCCAGAGTCACACAGCTGACAAGCGGCGGAGCTGGGATTCAAACGCATGACCGCTGACTCCCAAGCCCGTGCTCTTTCCACTGAGCCACACTGCTTCTTTTTAGGAGTTGTCCCTTAGCTGCTGTTCTTAATCCAAGGGGTAGAGACATCTGTTCTTCTATCAAAAAGCCCCAGGCCCACCTGGAGCAGATGAGACCCCAATCGATTCATCAATCAATGATATTTATTGAGCACTTACTGTGTGCAGAGCATTGCTAAGTGTTTGGGAGAGTAATAATAATAATAATGATAATGTTGGTATTTGTTAACTGCTTACTATGTGCAGAGCACTGTTCTAAGCACTGGGGTATACAGGGTAATCAGGTTGTCCCACATGAGGCTCACAGTCTTCATCTCCATTTTACAGATGAGGGAACTGAGGCACAGAGAAGCGAAGTGACTTGCCCACAGTCACACAGTACACAATACATCAGAGAGTACAATACATTGAGAAGCAGCATGGCTCAGCGGAAAGAGCACGGGCTTGGGAGTCAGAGGTCATGGGTTCGAATCCCGGCTCTGCCACTTGTCAGCTGTGTGACTGTGTGACTGTGGGCAAGTCAATTAATTTCTCTGTGCCTCAGTTACCTCATCTGTAAAATGGGGATTAACTGCGAGCCTCACGTGGGACAACCTGATTACCCTCTATCTGGGTAATCTATCTGTTCTGCACACAGTAAGCGCTTAACCAATACCGACATTATTATTATTATTATTATTATTATTATTATTATTATTATCATCATCAGAGTCGGTAAGACAGGTTCCCTGCCCACAGTGAGCTGGCGTACGGAATTCAAAAGCAGGCAGGGGGTGGAGAGAGAAGGGGACTTGGGGTTCCCGCCTGCATGCAGTGGGTGTCTGGTAGGGGAAGGAGAGATTACATTCGGTCCATCCCGCCCACAGTTTTCTGACTCATCTTGTGAAGGCACCGTCCGGAAAACGGTACCATCTGAGCTGATCCTGGATGCTTCAAGATGGGGCAGGGTGGACTTTTGTTTCTGTGATAACACCTGATAACCCTTGCTACCTCCTGCCCCATTTTCAAAGCAAATGGCTCCGCCGCCTTGTTTGTCTGCCGTGGTATTGATCGGCGGCCTGGTACAGAGATGACTGTCCTGGGCCGTAAACAGCAAGGAGGGCGAGGAATTTCATTAAGACCGGAGGGCGTGATCGGCAGTTTCCGGGCGGGTGAGGGAGGGGAGGTGTTCGACTGAAAGTTCGGGTGGACAGGAGGAAACCCTCTCCGACCTTGCGGCTAAATTTTGCAGAAAGGATGGCAAGCCAGAAAAACAACACAATAGAAAGACGTGGAAAAGAATAAGGGCAGAGAGCGGATTGCGCATTGGACAAAGCAAGGCACACCTAGAATCAAGTTGAAACGACACGCAAGATGATACAGATACAGTGCAAACTCGAACTATTTGAAAGGGGAACTTGGTCAGATTTCAGATAAGTAGCAAGTCATAAACACTGGGGGCCAAGGTGCATTTTCAGATGAGTGAAGTTTAATTCTATTGGGCATTCAAAACTGAAAGTTCACTCGGTGACGTTCCTTCCGTCGGGACTAAGGTAAAAAATCTTTTGGAAACACTGTCATTCCTTTGTGAGATCCAAGAGACCTCCAGCGTTCTTCTAAAGATTGAAAATTTTGCTCTGGCGAAACAAGAGGCCCTTTCTTGAGAAATATTTCATCATCTCCTTCACTGCCCCTCTTTGTCTTTGTCTCGTGAAGGCCTCCGGTCGTGAGTTCAAATAAAAACTTGTTGGGAATATTCTGAAACGTTCAGACTTGCGGAGTCTTGTCGGCTCTCTGGCCCTCTGACCCAAGAGCTGCAACGTATTACCTAAGGGCCCCGAAGTCGGAGTCAGAGGCCGCCTCCGAGACGGCTACGATTCCCTTCCCTTCTTCTCCCCACTTGGCTCCCCCCGGTTTCATTTTCTCCTCTCCCTGTACAACTTCGATCAGTTCAGTGCCTTCTGAAAAATAATCTACAGTATTTACTCCACCAGAGTAAATTTTCCCCCAGTTAGCAGTGGATTTCTCTGGCCGAGAGCTTCCGTTTCATTCGCCACTGCCCCACTCCCCTGGGGCCGCCTGGTCTGAGGAATCTTCAATCAGTCAGTCAATCAATCGTGTTTATCGAGCACTTACTATGTGCAGAGAATTGTACTAAGCTCTTGGGAGACTACAGCGATAATTAATCCTGGGTGGGCTGTACTACCAATCAGGAAGACATACCCACCCCTCGGGTTGGGTTGATTATCTGTCCCATCAGGCCTGAGGCAGCCCAGGGGGGTGGGGGCCCCCAACCCCTCAAATGGCTCAGGCTGCCATCTTGCCCCGAGGCCACTCCGGTCCCCATCTGGGATCCGGGAAGGTGGGCAATAGGGTTGCAAGTCCCAGCTCAGGGAAGCTTCCAGACCCTTCCCTGACTAAGCCCTCCTTTCCTCTTGTCCCACTCCCTTCTGCATCGCCTTGACTCGCTCCCTTTATTCACTTGCCGCCGAACCCCCCAGCACTTACGTACATACCCGTTATTTATTTATTTCTATTAATTTTATTTTGTTAATGAGATGTACATCGCCCTGATTCTATTTGCTATTGTTTTAATGAGATGTTCTTCCCTTTCATTCTATTTATTGCCATTGTTCTTGTCTGTCCGTCTCCCCCGATTAGACTGTAAGCCCGCCGAAGGGTAGGGACCGTCTCTATCTGTTACCCATTTGCACATTCCAAGCGCTTAGTACAGTGCTCTGCACATAGATGTGCTCAATAAATACTACTGAATGAATGTCCGTCTCTCCCTCTGGGCTATAAGCTCAATGTGTACAGGGAATGTGTCTGTTATAGTGCACTCACTCAAGCTCTCAGTACAGTGCTCTTGTCACTGACACCACGGCTCCCTCCAGTTATCTCCCCTCTCCCTCCTACCATTCCTCTCTAAACTCTTTTTAAGTGAATTGTCTATACTTCCTGCCTCCATTTCCTCTCCTTCAATTTTCTCCTTTTACCCAGCCCCAGCCCCCTCTGGTTTCTGCCTCTTTTACTCCCAGGAAACCGCCCTCTCAAAGGTCACTAATGATCTCCTTCTTGCCAGATCCAACAGCCCCTACTCCATCCCGATCCTGAACTCTCAGCTGCCTCTGACCCTGTGGACCACCCCTCATCCCGGAAACATCATCCAACGCTCAATAAATACGACTGGCTGACGTGGGGGCACGAGAAGCCCCGCGGTAGCGATGCCCATCAGTTCTAGGAGAGGCCCCTGAGTAGCTCTGTCCATCGGGTCACTGAGGCTCTTGCCCAGGTCGGGGGCATCTGTGGCTGTTCTTTACAGCCCTGTCTACCGCTCCTGCTGGTATCCCCCAAGCTCCACAGCAGAGCGGAGCTCGAACCTGGCTCCGGAGGCAACGGAGGCACCGAGGCCTCTATGATCCATAGGTGTCTTGGTGGGGTTCTGACGTCACGCCACCTCCCCGAGCCCTCCATTAGCAGTGAGTTGGCTCTACCCAGTTTTCATCTGGAAAAGCCTCAAGGCCTAACCACCGACTTGTGGGCTGACATCAAAACATCTACCTGTGTCTCCTCCGGTGGCCGTAGCAAGCACTCAATAAATAACATTAAAAAAAAAAAACAGTTCAGTCACGGCCACCGTTCCACCTTTTGAGGAAGTCACCGTGCGGCCAAAGCCATGAAAAACGGGCAGTACTCCTGGGCCTGGTGGCAACCTTGCTGAGAAGTACAAGTAAGGACTAATAATCAAAATAACGATGGTATCTGTTAAGCGCTTACTATGTGCCAAGGACTGTTCTAAGCACTGGGGGGGGGGGGGATACACGGTGATCGGGTTGTCCCACTTGGGGCTCACAGTCTTAATCCCCATTTTGCAGATGAGAGAACTGAGTCACAGAGAAGTGAAGTGACTCGCCCAAAGTCACACCGCTGACAAGCGGCGGAGCCGGGATTAGAACCCGTGACCTCTGACCCCCGGGCTCTTTCCACTGAGCCACGCTGCTTCTCCAGGAAGCAATGCTACATTTAAGAGGCGACAGATGGAAAACTCGGGTGAGGCCCTAGCATCTCCAAGTTACTGCACTGCTATCATTACCATTCTCGAGAAGAAAAGCGAGAGGAGTCTGCGAGAAAAATTGGGTATTTCAATGCTCTTCTTCATCGGCAAGATCCTGGCCGGTCTTTCTGGTTCACTATCACTAACATCACTAATGGTGCCCTTCCAGAATTGTGACGTAGTTCTAGTCCGTTGTGAGGCACGGTGGACAGTGTGATCTTTACAACATGTCACAGGGCCCAGTGAAAAGAACGCGGGCCTGGGAGTCAGAGGCCCTGGGTTCTAAACCTGATTCCGTCCACCTGTCTGCTGTGTGACATGGGGCAAGGCCCTTCACTTCTCTGCATCTCAGTTCTCCTATCTGCAAAATGGGGAGATTTAATACCCGTTCTCCCACCTGTTTAGACTGTGAGCCCCAGGTGGGACCTAATTATCCAGTATCTACTCCAGGGCTTAGTACGCTGCTTGGCATATAATAACAATTATTATTATCCACGAGAAATACAGAGATCAGCACAGTCCCTGTCTCACACAGGGTTCACAGCCTAAGTAGGAGAGAGAACAGGCATTTAATCTCTGTTTTACAGTTGAGAAAACTGAGGGACAGAGAAGTGAAGAGACTTGCCCAGGGTCACCCAGCACGCAATTGGCAGGGCTGGGATTAGAACCCAGGTTCTCTGCCTCCCAGGCCTCTGCTCTTTCCACTAGGCCACACTGCTTCTCTGTTCATAGACTTGACTAAAAAATTTGAAACCCTGAGTAGACTCGGGCTCTAGTTACTGTTAAGTAAATGCGGCTGCGCTGAGAGTCTTAAAGATGCTACGATACTTGACGGTGACTGAAATGACCGGTCACGTCACACCTGAAGGTGCCTTGCCTGACTCCCCATCACCAACAGGCTGGGTTAAAAGTCCAATTGATTTCCAGATCCTCAGCAGCACTGAAAGAGTCATCCAGCAGCTGCTCTTCATGCCGTACTTAAAGGTGCACCAACATACCCGACCTCAAGGCAGGCAGAGGAGTCTGCATCCTTTTCCAGAGTCAGAACGGTACCGTGGCCTGGCAATGCCCGTCACTGGGCAGAGACTGTCTCTATCTGTTGCCCAATTGGACATTCCAAGCGCTTAGTACGGTGTTCTGCACATAGTAAGCGCTCAATAAATACTACTGAATGAATAAACAGGCACTGAACCACCAGGGGACCCCGACGCTCACGAAGGGCAACGCGCAACTCAACGTGGCCAAAAAATCTGGCATTCTCGGCCCCTCGCGGACACCCAAGGAAGCAGAAACCCTAATCACCCTCGGGAGACAGCTGTGGCAATCCTCTCCCCGGTTGCGACAACCGGGCCCTCCACAGGTATTGCTCAGGCCTGATTTCTTGAGCATTTCTATTATCGTCACCTGAGGGCCACCCTTAACACGAGATCTCAAACAGGGTCCTGGAATGCAGTTAGTCGACCAACATCCAAAAGGTCACATGGCTTCGCTGGGTGGAACCGACGAAAACCGGAGACCTGAAGGCCGCGGTGTGACAGACTGCAGCGGAACTCCTGGAAGTGGGGTGGGGGAGGCTGGGGGGGTGGGGGCAGAAAGAAGCCATTTCAGGGCTGCGCCAACGTGTCATCTCAAGCGGCAGAATGCCGGGAGACAACTGCGGCCGTGCAGTTAAGAAAGGAGTCACGGCTTTGGAAGGATTACAGGTCTGGACGCAACTCCCAACGTAGCGCCGGGTGCCGAAAACAGTAAGCACATCCGTACACCCAAGGAAATTCTCTGTGTGCACTGGGTACGGGGAACCACGTTCGCTGCTTCAGCTCCAACCGTTCACTGGTAAATTCTGTGGTCAGGAACATCTCTTTTGACTATGAGGGACAACTGTGTTTGGGGGAGGGGAGGGGTGCATTCGCTTACTCCCCCCTCCGACCTCCTCCTACAGTTCAGCAGCCCATCCCCACCCCAGCTGTTTCCCATAACCAGGCACCCCCCCCCCCAACCCCATTCACCCCTCATTCTCCACGACTGTACCTAGTCTGGGCCGCTCTCCACAGTGTGATTCTCTCTTTCTCTGATCCACCCCCCTCCTCCTGGCCTTCTCACCAATTCAGTCTTCCTCCTATTCTTCCCTCTGGCCCGGAGCTGCCGCCCTACCGAAGACATCCTATCTTTTAAGTACAGCTGCTCTGGCATCGGGGAAAATATTTAAAAGACCGGCGGTACTCCTATAATGGCCCCGTCGATCAATCGATTGTATTTATAGAGCGTGTATTCTGTGCGTAACGCTGTACTAAGTGCTTGGGAGAGTACACGAAAACAGAGTTGGTAGACGTGTTCCCATCCAGGAAGCAGAGAAACACACGCTGTTGGGTTGTCCTCTCCCAAGTGTTTAGTACAGTGCTCTGCACACGATAAGCGCTCAACAAATGTCATTGATTCTTTATTTAGGGTTTCTCTACCCACTTAGCTGAGCCCGTAGGAGGAAGAAAGCTAAACAAGAGGACGCCGAATCCACCCCGGCATTTAGTACAGTGCCTGGCACATGGTGAGTGCTTAAGTACCATCATTATTATTATTTCACATATTAAGGCCCCTTTCTGTGGGTCAGACCAGTAGGTCAAAGGCCCCTGCCGGAGTCTGGGTCACTGCTGACCCGGTCCAGTTCCACGGTCTTGGGTGTTATAGGCTCACTGGGGCCTACAAACAACCTCATATTTCCTTCTGCTACCTAGGCAGTATTTTGGGCAAACAAGTAAAAAACCAAAAGCGAGAACCTCCTTTAGGAAACTGACAGTGAGGTAGGTAACAAAACAGTATCAAGCTTTAGACCAACTGAACTGTCCAAGCTACTTCACGGTTGATATTCCTGGGGCTACACAGTCCCTGTATCTGACTTTTTGAGCAGTTTTATCTGCCTCGCCACCATGTCACACTAATCAAATCATAAATGGAGAGCGAAGACGGCAAAAGAACGATTCATAACACAGCTTTTGTTGCCTGGGGCATGAAAGGAGAAAGACTGACAGCAGGATGCCTAACCAGCTGCTCTATGGTGAGCTGAAATGGGAGGAGAGAGGAATTGTATTCAAAAAGAGCAGAGGAAACATTTTAAAGATATGTGAAGAACTGAAGGCCAATGGCCAAGGACTTCTGCGAGTCGGCGGGAGCGGTAGCAAAGAAGCAGAGAACTCAGCCTGGCATGAGACAACCAGGAATGGGATGTCTTTAGATCACAGATTTATTTTTTTTATGGTATTTGTTAAGCTCTTTTTATGCACCAGACACTGCACTAAGTGCTGGGGGAGATACAAGCTAATTAAAGTTGGACACAGTTCACGTCCCACAGTGTTAATCCCCGTTTTACAGATGAGACCCAGAGAAGTTAAGTGATTTGCCCAAGGTCACGCAGCAGAGCCAGGATTCGAACCCATGTCCTCCTGACACTCGAGCCTGGGCTGGATCTACTAAGCCACCCTGCTTCTCTAGAGAAGAGACTTGGGCAGGGAGTCAGAGGAGACGGTACATAAAAAATGGCGCCATGAATCAACTCGGGGAAGGACAACCTCGACAGGTGCTCAGGATCGAAGGGACTGCTGGTCGGCCCGTGTGCCTTTTCAGTCCCACTTGCAGGCACGCACCAAATTTCACCATCAGAAGCACAGCCTCTGAACATGAATGGCAGGCATATTTAGTCCGTGAATACCAGCTCTGACGACTCTTTCCGAAGTCTTCAGTGAACGGGGCAATTTATTTTGAATCCGAGTCACCGTTTTAGATGATAAAACAACATCGGCCCACGTGAAACGCCCCTTCCATAAGCCACTTGAGACTGACAAATATCAAACCACTTGTCTGGTAACAGCAAATATTTTGCACGGAGGAGACGGGAGTTCAAATTAGTCTGCGTTAATGACGCCAAGTTCTGTTTAATAATCACCTCCTCGGATTCCCTTGTGTGAAAGGTAAAGCTCTGGAACCTGAGCTTATTCACTGTTGAGATTAGTGCGTCACGGGTGGTTACGATCTGTGCCACCGTGAGCGGCGACTCTTGGAAAAAGTCAAGGACCAACACTTGCGATCTCGTCCCTTTCCCCTGCACTAACCCCCGCACCTTTTACAATCGTTTCTGAGGCTTTGTCAATTCTTTTGGGAATTGGAAAAGATCTGGTTGGAAGGTTTTCTTTCCCAATTCCTCCGCTCGGATTTTCGTAACTGCAAGTGTTTAGGTCGTTCATCCGTTCTCTTTGTTCCAGCCAACAAAGCGGGGTTTCTCAATTTGCTCTCCACTTCCGACAGAGACGTTCTGGGAAATTCTGAAGTGGGATCTCTGGCTGAGCAACCCGAGGCGGTGTTCGCCTCGTGCCCCAACCGCTGCCGACGCATCCGCCTGGACTCTCTCCTTGCAGCTCCTGGGGGCGTCAAGCCTCGTCCTGGGAACGCTGGGAATGAGGAGAAGGGGGGAGGGCAGAGAAGCAGCTCTTCCACCCCTCTCTTGTACTTACTCCAACGGGCCTTACACGTCTTTCCCAAAAAGAATCTCTCCTCAGGCAACAGAAGTGTACGCCGCCACTTGCAATGAATCGCCCACGGGCGTCTTTACCCAACACGCATGGCAGCATCGTGGGGGGAAGTCGGAGGGAAGGAGATGAAGTCCTCACTTCTGCTCAACTACTGATGGGGACACACACCTGCTGAGTGAGCGCTGCCCTCCGAAAACAAGCGGCTGGGGAATGTGCTCTTGGAGCAAGGGAGACGTGCGGCATTGCTGAAAGACCTTAGGCTCCCGGTACGGGGATTAGGCTAATGCCTCCATACCGGACTATGTAGTTCATGGATTAAAAAAAGTATTCTCTCCCTCCCAAAAAAACCTATGGTTTAAAAAAAGTAGTCTCTCCCTCCAAAAGAAAAATACCGTTAGATTATCATTACAATAATTACCAATTATTACTTTTTTATAATTAATAATTATGAGCAGCGGTAATGATAACGATGACGATAATGAGAATGGTATTTGTTAATCACTTATTATGTCAAGCACCGTACTATGCACCGGGATAGGTTTTTTTAAAAAATGGCATTTGTTAAGTACTTACTATGTGTCGGGCACCGAATCGGGCACTGGGGTAGGTAAAAGATAATCAGGTTGGACGCAGTCCATTTCCCACATGGGGCTCACAGCCGTAATCCCCATTTTTACAGATGAGGAACCGAGGCACAGATATAAGATAAAGAGATTGGTACAAGATAATCAAGCACCTAATGGGGCTACCAGCTGAGGGAGAACAGGCACTGAATTCAATTTTGCGGATGAGGGAACGGAGGCACAGAGAAGTTTAATGACTTGCCTAAGGTCTCCCAGCAGAGAATTAATTAATTAATTATGGCATTTAAGCGCTTACTATTAGCCGAGCACTGTTCTAAGCACTGGGGAGGATACAAGATGATCAGGTTGTCCCACATGGGGCTCACAGTCTTCATCCCCATTTTCCAGATGAGAGAACTGAGGCACAGAGAAGTTAAGGGACCTGCCCAAAGTCATACAGCTGGCAAGCGGCTGAACCGGCATTTGAACCCATGACCTCTGACTCCCAAGCCCGGGCTCTTTCCGCTGAGCCACGGCGCTTCTCTAATTGTCCTCTTAAAACTTTAGACTCTACTTGTTTTGGTTTTTTTTGAGGGGGGGAGAGGGTGGAAAGGCGAGAGTAGGGAGATGATGACCCCATCCAACTTCCCTAGGGTTGTGAAGAGACTCACTGTTTCCAGGATGGCTCGGACAGCCTCGCGTGACCCCAGGAAACCCTGCTCCTACAAGCCCCGCGGGGAATCAAACCGGAGCCTCCTTCCGGCTTCGGCGGCATCGCCACCGGAGCCGTCCGGGGAACCGGCGATGACCGTCGGACTGAGGGACGTCTCGGGGAGCGTCCTCTGAAGCCCCGCCGGGGGACCCCTCCCTCCCCACCGAGGTGACCTCTGGCTGGAAGAAGTCATCAGGCCCCTACCTACACCGCCAAGTGGTCTCGGTGACCATTCTACTTCAAACCTATTGTGAATGTGTTGGGGGGTCCGAGCCAAAGGTAAAATTCTGCCACCGGAAGGCCCCACTGCGGGTCCGCAAATGGAACAGTAGGTCCGGTTCGGCATCTTAGGAAGGTAACGAGCAAATGAGAAAAAGCGCAGAGAAAGTCCCCATTAACGAGATAATGGGGGGGGCAGTGAGTTGGAGCAGCTTCTGTTGGAGGCTCAACCCAAAAGAGAAGCAGCTTGGCCCAGTGGGAAAGAGCACGGGCCTGCGTTCTAATCCCGGCTCTGCCCAAATGCTTGCTGTGTGGCCATGGGCAAGTCACTTTTCTTCTCCTCAGTTCTCCTGTTCTCGCCCCTTAGACTGTGAGCCCCACGTAGGTCAGGAACTGTGTCGAACCCAGATCACTTGTATCTACCCCAGCACTTAGAACAGGGTTGGACACACAGTAAGCCTTTAACAAACACCGTAACAGACACAAACGCCTGAAAAGAAGCAGCCCGAGAAGACGACAAAATCGTGAAGGGTGCGTTCAGAGGAACGCAGGATCACTCTGCCCCAAAATCCTACGGAACACCCACTGAGGTTCCAAGATGGTTGGTTCAAAACAAAAGGAGAAACCTTTTCATGAAGTGGATGCCAAGGAAACGGGACTCATTACCAAAGAAAGTTCTGCACGGAGGAACTATCGACAGGTTTAAGAAGGGGTGGGATGAATTCCTGGATGATAATAAGGAATTAGCAGGGAAGAGCTAAGGCTATAAGGAAGGCCTTCCATCATCCTAAGATTGGACGGTAAAGAAGGGAGTCAATCACTTTCCCTCTAAGCATTTTTTATTCTAGGTAGGATGGACCACTGATCTACACTCAAATGGCAATTTTTCCGGCCTTCAGAAGCTCCGCACTGCCATGTTCAGGAGGTAGTTTCCCGTCGCAGACTCAAAACGCATTCCTCTGCTCAGAAATCCTGGCGCCTTAAGGACAGGAGTCCTTTTGCCAGACGGATATATTTTCACTAACAGGTCAGAACATGTGTGTGATGGGAGAGGAAGAGTAAAAAGGGGTAAAACTGCTAATGCACAAATTACATTAATGTAACACAAGGATTGAGAAAGAATTCACAATCAGGAAATTCAAAGCTAAACTTCCTACTGCAACCTAAGTTCAACCACACTGGGCTTGTTATTTTCTATTCCTGTTTTGGAAAGCCCATCTTAATATTTAATAGTTTGTATATTCAATTCGTACTCAAAATATTTGTGTAAAACACGGCTGTGCTCACGCTGCTTGAGAAACATCAAACTTTCTTAGTTCCTGATGATTTCTCAACGAGTTGATGCGGTCTCTGGTTCTTCTTGTTAAAAAGAAAAGTATCACTTTATACAACACTACCGCGCAGCAGCTACTTCATTGTCCAGAAAAACTAACACTTCAAGTTTCAGGCAGAAAGGGAAGAATACAGCATTTGAAACTGCGGGGACGAGGATCTGAGAACCGAAATTACCCCGCAAATGGGAATCCGGAAAGAAAACCGGGGCCGACAGCCCAACTACGGGGAGCAGAGCCGACAGACCTTCAAAATGTCTCCTGGAAGACCAGCTTTCATAGCCCTTAATTCTGGAAGCCCAGTCAGGAAGGGCTAGTCTCTCAATCAATCGATCAGCGTTATTTCATGAGCGCTTACTGTGTGCAGAGCACTGCTCTAAGGGCTTGGGAGAGAACGATAATGATAATAATGTTGGTATTTGTTAAGCGCTTACTATGTGCACAGCAGTGTTCTAAGCACTGGGGTAGATACAGGGTCATCAGGTTGTCCCACATGAGGCTCACAGTCTTCATCCCCATTTTACAGATGAGGCCACTGAGGCACAGAGAAGTAAAGTGACTTGCCCACAGTCACACAGCTGACAAGCGGTGGAGCCGGGATTCGAACCCATGACCCAATACAACGGAATTAGCAGGCACGTTCCCTGGCCACAGTGAGCTTACTCTCCTTGGGGCACACTGTAAAAAGCAGCTTTGGAAAGCGTGGTTCTTCTTAACCATTTTCCTTGCACTTGTTCCTGAAGGGTTTTCTTTCTCATCCCTGAAAGTAAGTACGAATCCACCCTCACTTCGCGTTGAAAGAAACCACCGGGGTAGAGATTGGGTCGCCCAACTCTGTTTTGGTGTACATTCCCTGGTATGAAGGGAGAAGCGCATGACATTAGGAGCAGCACGGCGCAATGGATAGAGCGTGGGCCTGGGAGTCACAAGGTCAGGGGTTCTAATGCCGGCTACACCACTTGCCTGCTGTGGGACCTTGGGCGAATCGCTTAACTGCTCTGTGCCTCAGTTGCCTCATCTGTAAAATGGGGCTTGAGACTGTGAGCCCCAAATGGGACAGGGACCGATTTGCTTGTATCCACCCCAGCGCTTAGTACGATGCCTGGCACATAGTAAGCGCTTAACAAATACCGAAATTATTATATTATTATTACAGTGCTCTGCCTACAGTAAACATGAAGCAGCGTGGCTCAGTGGAAAGAGCCCGGGCTTGAAAGTCAGAGGTCATGGGTTAGAATCCCGCTCTGCCACTTCTCAGCTGTGTGACTGTGGGCGAGTCACTTCACTGTGCCTCAGTTACCTCATCTGTAAAAGGGGGATTAACGGTGAGCCTCACGTGGGACAACCCGATGACCCTGGATCTCCCCCAGCGCTTAGAACATGCACATAGGTCTGCACACAGTAAGCACTTAACAAATACCAACATTATTATTATTAAACAACACCACAGATTGATTGATTGATTCATCGATTAAAGTGGAGCCTGGGTTGGGGAATGGTAGGAGGAGAGGATGGGGGTGTTGTCCAGAGAGGGATCACCATCTCTGAGGCCTGAAGTGGTCCAGACTGGCCTCTAGAGAAATGGTTACCTGGAGTCTCAAAAGTCCCTTTGGGTCGCCTCACAGACAACTGATCAAATCCTTCCGATGACTGTTTTTAACACAGGTGGTCAAACTGGCTACAGTAGATCCATTCCACATTCCAACTCAACCCTTTCTTTATCGCTAATCCCCAGTTTGAAGCCTGTCCATGGACAAAGACGTCACGCAGTGGAATCAGAAAGGAGAAATGAAAAATGAAATGTGTCGCTGAGTGTCTTTCGCTTCTGTTGAGTCGGTTAGGTTTGGCCTAGGGCTTGTTGTTGGCCGGCTTTGAGTGGGGATGGCTTCTTCCTCTGGGTTTTATTTCCTGCAAAGAATACCAAATCGTTGGTATCCAAACAATATATACTGGAGAGAAGCACTATAAATGATGTTATTTCTACCCAATACTTTCTTCCTGTAAATTCTAAGAGTTAGACGGGCAGATAACGAGCTTTTTTGAGAGGCAGCGTGGCCTAGCCGGGGGGGGGGGGGGGGGAGGGGGGGTGGCAGTCAGAGGACCTGGGTTCTAATCCCAGCTAGGCCAGTTGACCTTGGGCAAGTCACTTCACTTCTCTGTACCTCATTTTCCTCATCTGTAAAATGGGGATTAAATACCTGTTCTCCCGTCTACTTGGACTGTGAGCCCCAAGTAGGACGGGGACTGTGTCCAATCTGATTAACTTGTATCTACCCCAACGCTGAGAACAGTAAATGACACATAGTAAGCACTTGACAAATACCAAAATTATTAATTTTTTTGGTTTTTCACGGCTTCTTAGGGCACGCCCCAAAGGAAGTAAACGAAACAAATTCTACTCTGCTGCATACACGCCCGCTTTTGCTTGCTAAAATTAAATTCCCATCCAAATCAGAGGGGAACCATTTCTGTTTGGCAGGTCAGAGAAGAAGAGAAGTGATTTAACCTGCCGATTGTAAGAAAACCCATTCTGGAATTTGTAAGCTATGAAGTTTGACGTGTAAATGGCTGAGGAAAGCAACACGGCAACAGCTGGAAATCGATCACGCGGTCGGCAAATCAGTCTTTCATCATCATCATCACTGGTATTTATCAAGAACTTACAGGGTGCAGAGCACTGTACTAACCGCTTGGGAGAGTACAATACGATTAAGATGGCAAGGGACGTTCCCTGCCCACAGCGAGCTCACAGTTTAGAAAAATAGTCTTCAGAAAGAAAGACCCACTACAACCAGGTTTAAGGTTGTGTTTCCCTTTTTTTCCCGGGGGAAAACAAAAAAACCGGCTAAGAACACCCAAGTTTCACCCCTAAGGAGTTCCCCAGCTTTTCCAGGCAAGTGACAGCCTCGAGGTTGAAAGGGAATCCAGTCTGTCTACCCTACGAAGGCATCTAAATCAAGCACACACCCTGGGGGGAAGGTCCCGACCGTGGAACCTCATTTTTGGAAATCCGGAGACTATTTCACATTCCACTATTGCTCCTTTCAAATCAAATAGCAGCTACGGCTGTTAAAATGCCCCCCCGGATTCCTCATCTCCTTCTTGGTGACCGCAATCCAGGAGCGGGTTGCTAATTTGCCCGCCAATGTTATTAAAAGGCCTTTAAACCAAACGCCCTTATTTACGGTCACAGTGCAGATTCTCCGGCGGTGGGTATGTGTGCTGGGCCAGTGGGCCAGAGAAGGATGCAATTTAGTCAATCGTATTACTGAGCGCTTATTGTGTGCAGAGCACTGTACTATGCGCTTAGGAGAGTACAATACGACAATAAACAGACACATTTCCTGGGAAGTAGCTTTGGTCCCAAAAAGCTAAAGCACCTCAGCAAGAGTTGAAAAGAGGGCAGGGAATGTCATTCTTTATTGTGGTACTGTACCTTCCCAAGCGCTTAGAACAGTGCTCTGCACGCAGCAGACGCTCAGTAAATACGATTGAATGCGTGAGTTAATGAATGAGTGAAAAGCGTACCCTCTTCCTAGGTATGAGGCCCTTTTGCTAGTAATTATCTGGTGGTAACGAGTACAGAGAGGACAAAATAAGGGCGAGAATGAACAACAGATACCCTATTATTAGTCTAATTAATTGTATATTAAATGCCGACCATGGGTTTCTAAAATTATAAGCTGCATCCCCTTCAGTGTCGCTATAAGAATTCAGGAGAAGTTACATCTCTCTAGACTGGAAACTCCTAGATGGCAGGAAACACGTTTGGCTCAGTGGAAAGAGCCCGGGCTTGGCAGTCAGAGGTCGTGGCTTCTAATCTCGGCTCCGCCGGCTCGCCAGCTGTGTGACTTTGGGCAAGTCACTTCACTTCTCCGTACCTCAGTGACCTCATCTGTAAAATGAGGATTAAAACCGTGAGCCCCACGTGGGACAACCTGATCACCTTGTATCCCCCAGACCTTAGAACACTGCTTTGCACATAGCGCTGAGCAAATACCACCATTTATTTATTTTTTAAAATTTTATTTTAACTCTAGTGCTCTGCACGTAGTAGGCGTCCAATAAATACTATGGCTGGATTTCTCTTCTTGGTAGTCAGAGAGAGACAAAAGATAAGCTGGAAGGCTGAGTCAGAGGCAGGATGGGCAGGAGCAAAAACCAGGAGAGGATTCACAGAGATCCCCTCCCACCACCTAAAGGGCCTGACAGAGACTTATCCCTGGCGTCACTTCTGGAATCAATTACGATCCTGTCAAAGATCGGTTCCTCCGCAACTGAAATGCTGCCATCTCTTGGGTGCGAAAAGACGGCTGGAGAGCACGTGAACAAAAAGGACTCCATTAGAATCCAAAATAAAGGGCATTCAATTCAGTGAGAATCGTATGTCTCTCTCCTTGGAGACTATCCGCTCTTTGTGGATAGTGGAGAAGCAGCGTGGCTCAGTGGAAAGAGCCCGGGCTTGGGAGTCAGAGGTCATGGGTTCGAATCCCGGCTCCGCCACTTGTCAGCTGCGGGACTGTGGGCAAGTCGCTTCACTTCTCTGGGCCTCAGTTCCCTCATCTGTAAAATGGGGATTAAAACTGCGAGCCCCACGTGGGACAACCTGATGACCCTGTATCTCCCCTAGCATTTAGAACAGTGCTCTGCACATAGGAAGCGCTTAACAAATACCAACTTTATTATTATTACTGTGGGCAGGGATCACATCTACCAAGTCTATTACCCTGTCCTTTCCCATGCCCTTAGGACAGTGCTCTGCACACAGTAAACACTCAGTAAATACCACTGATTGATAGAGTGACCAGGCTCAATGGAATATTAGCTCCCAATCTTGAAGAAAAAATAGGACACTCTTAATTTCATAGGAGCAGATACTCTAAACAAGTCTGGGCGTGCTCCCGCACCACCTCCCACCCTCTCACGATCCCTTGATTTCCTCTGTCCTGAAATAATAATAATAATAATGGCATTTGTTAAGCGCTTACTATGTGCAAATCACTGTTCTAAGCGCTGGGAAGGATACAAGGTCATCGGGTTGTCCCACGTGGGGCTCACGGTCTTTATCCCCGTTTTACAGAAGGGGTAGCTGAGGCCCAGAGAAGTGAAGCGACTCGCCCACAGTCACCCAGCTGACAAGTGGCTGAGCCGGGATTCGAACCCATGACCTCGGACTCCCAAGCCCGGGCTCTTTCCACTGAGCCACGCCGCTTCTCTAAATCACGTGTTGGGGATGCAATCGTACCCTTACGCCATGCACAAGATGGGTGCCCGCTTCGGTCACGCAAGTAGAATACACGGTTCACTGTATCTGATGTGCAAGGGAAGCAGCATGGCCTAGCGGATAGAGCACACGCCGGGGAGTTAGAAGGACTCGGGTTCTAATTCTGGCTCCGCCACTCGTCGGGGTGACCTTGGGCAAGTCGCTCAACTTCTCTGTGACCGAATGACTTCATCTGAAAAATGGGGAATAAGACTGTGAGCCCCTTGTGGGAAAGGGACTCTACCCGACCTATCAGCCCGTATCTACCCCACAGCTCAGAAAAGGGCTTGACACATAGTAAGCGCTTAACAAATACCAGGTTCCTCTACTTCCCGAGCACGACAGCGCCGGCCAAAGCGGGCCAGGGCCGGGGACCTGAATCCCTCAGGATTCCAGGCCAGCTCCAGGGAGCAGTCCGCTCGGCGGAGGCGACGAGAGGGGGAGGTGCAAGTTTCCCTTTCTGCAGCTGGCACTGGGTCCTCGCTAACGCGATCGGGTCGGGAGCGCTTTGGAGCACCGGGCCGTCGGCCGCATCAAACGTCCCCACGCCGTCTAAAACCCTCTATCTGGGGGAGCTGCCCATTTCCCCTCGATAAAAATCTGCTTCCTCTCCAGTTGCCGCCCAAGGGTCTCAAGGAAGAACGTCGGGGCGCGGCCGAAGTCGCCAGCGCCTCACTCTTGCCCGGCCGGCTGGCGAAGGTCGCCGGACAGAGAGGGCTTCCACCTAGCAGCGACCCACAGATCTCTGTCTGACGTTCTTCATCTCCTCCGCTCGCTGGAATGCAGGGTAGGAACAAACTGGGAATTTGGTTTCCTCAGATTGGCCCGAGCATCTGAACAAATTCTTCCTCCGGTTCCAGGCGCTGGGAACAGCATCTCCTCCGGGCCTCTCGGCTCGGCACGTTCAGCCGGTGCATAAAAGCGGGCTCGGAGGCAGTCGCTCTGTTTTCGTCTCCTGATTGGCGGGCACGCTGCCCACACTAACGAAAGGGGAAAATTAACTTTCAAAGTAGACTTGGCATTGATATTTTGTTTTGCAGGTGACAGGTCAGCACATTCAGTGTTTGGGACAGGCTAAATGGGGAGCAGCGAGAGGAAAAAAAAAAAATAAAAAAGAATGCTCTGAACCAGACTACAATTCTTCCTCCTATTCTGTATATTTAGCATCGGTTATGGAAAACTTGACGGAACTCTGCAGGGATGGAAAACATGAAAACGCATTTCTCCTTATTCTAAAGAAAGTTACACTCCCCGGATTTTTTTTCATCAAGCGCTTACTACGTGCCAAGCACTGAACTAAACGCAAGTTGAACAGATTGGACACGGTCCATAATAATAATAAATTCACAGTCTTAATCCCCAGTTTGCATATGAAGTGACTGAGGCCTAGGGACGTGAAGTGACTTCCCCAAGGTCACCCAGTGAACAAGCAGCAGGGCCTGGATGAGGATTCAAGTCAGAGGACTTCCAGGTCCGGGCTTTTTCCACCAGGCCATGCTTCTTCCCAGTATTTCAAACACTGCACAGAAGCTTTCCCTAAAGGGCTTTCTAGAATGTGAGAAACAGCAATAGGCCCTGACTTCATCCTGGTAATTAAGATAATGGCGCTCCCATTGCTTTGGAAAAATCCTGATGTTTGCCATGACTGGTGGCGATATAAAGGTGACTCTTTAGTGGGAAGTGGAGGGAGGAAGTTACTGGGTGTTTCAGAGCTGTTTGTCAGACCCATTCACATCCTCTCGACTTCAGCCGCAAGGATGTTCGTGTCAATCAGACAGCTAAACCTCTAGGGCACCGAGAAGGAGCATTATTGAGCCCTTGCACTTTACAAGAAAAAGAGTTTTAAAGTCGCGAACCCTCAGTTAATTTAAAATCTTTGGGCGTCAGCCCTGAAAAGCCTAATGTGATCAATACGATTGATTTCCAGATGAGGTTTTGGCCAAACGCTGGCAGTCGGTCTCTTTTTGCGAAGGGAAGGCCAATCTCTGAATGCCAGGACAGTGTCGTCCGGGGGTGGGGGATAAAGGAAACGTTCTCTAAGCCACACTGAAGTGGAATGGCCACCCTGGACCTCTCCATCCGACAGCCTCCCCTGCAAAATGAAGTGACTAAGAAAATCTACGATGCAAACGCATTGTAATGTGGGGGAGGCTCACGTTGCTAGGAGAACTGTAACTTTGTATTTCCTGACCTTCGTGTGGTTAAAAGCTGCAACTTGAACATTTCATTACCGGAGCCCGTGCGGACCGTTAAGAGAACGTGCAGCGGGGAAAGAGGCACGGGAAGCGGAGACGGCGCTGAAGTCGCCGATTTTCTGCCTACTACTTAGAACCGCTTCTTAGCGGTCCGATGTTGCGGTGTTCTCATCCTCACCAACCCAAGACGATCTTGGAAGGGGAGGGAACTTTTGCCTTAAACCTAATGCAGAAACATAACGCAAAGTGAGCGACTATCCGGTAACCTCATCCTCTTCTGGAAGGAATGACATTTACATTGCCTCCCGGTACACTTTTGAGGGTCGCACAGTGAACCAACAGCACGTTTACTCGTACTGCTTGCCCATCTATCTGCTGCTTTCTCCTTCTCTGGAGTCGGGGGGACGCGTTTGGGGGCGAGAGGAAGACTTACTACTGCTCTGGCATTAACATACTTCCTGTGAGCAGAAGGGTCTCCCACTAGACATTTTAGAAAAATGAGTTAGGCTTGTTTACTGCACAGTGATCCGGCCATGCAGCTCTCTCCTCCTCCACCTCCTCCTTTCCCGAGCATGAAAATAGCCAGAACTAAAGTAACAGCTGGGGATCATTAAACGGACAGAAATAGCTTAGGAGACTCCGACGGGGGAGAAGAGAGAAGGAGGGAGAGAGGGAGACGGAGAGAGACAGAGTGTGTGTGTGTGTGTGTGTGTCCCCCGGAGAGAGACAGAATGAGAATCAGAGAGAGCGCGTCACATTCAAAAAACTAAAGGGCAACAGGAAGAGTGTGGGGAATTGAAGTTCGCGGAGCCTGACGCCCTCGCTCCCCGCCCCCTGACCCCTCCACGGAAACGCGACCGTGAGGCCAACGCCCTCCAGCCTAACGGCGACGGCTGCCGCTTCGGTCCCGCCTCCTCTTCTCCTGAGAGTTAGCTTCAAGCTCAGTGCCACAGGTTTTGGCCAGGGCATTCCCAAGGGGTTGGCTTGAAGGCGAGCCCTGGGTTATCTTCAGACTGGAGGCCCCTCAAGCTGTCAGGTCAGTCACAGGGTCATACTGGGAGTCTGCATTTGCTCCAGAGGGGTCCCTGGACTAGTCCAGGTGCACGTGAATCTCCGAACCCGGACCAGAGTGGCTCTAAATGCCTGAACTGATAGAGAATCGGTCCTGCAGTCCTCTTAACCAAGGGTGACCGAGGTTGGGTCTGGCCTCCCCGAGCTAATCTGGGCTGGAGCAACGCTACGCTGATCTGGACTCTCGCTACCAAGGCTGGACTAAGACCAGGTTGGGGCTCAGGCACCGTGAGCGCTTTGTCTCTTCACTTCTCCACCCATTCTTCATAATGCACGGAATCAATCGATCGAGTGTATTTACTGAGCGCTTCCTGTGCACAGAGCCCTGCACTAAGCGCCTGGGAGAGTGCAATATAACAGAGTTGGCAGCTACATTCCCTGCCCGCACCAAGCTTACAGTCTAGAGGGAGAGAAACCTAGCGCACAGACACCCGCCCTAAATTACGCCAAGAGAGCGGTCCTGGGCTTCCTATAATAATAATAATGTTGGTATTTGTTAAGCGCTTACTATGTGCCGAGCACTGTTCTAAGCGCTGGGGTAGACATAGGGGAATCAGGTCGTCCCACGTGGGGCTCACAGTCTTAATCCCCATTTTACAGATGAGGGAACTGAGGCACAGAGAAGTGAAGTGACTTGCCCACAGTCACACAGCCGACAAGTGGCAGAGCTGGGATTCGAACTCATGAGCCCTGACTCCAAAGCCCATGCTCTTTCCACAGAGCCACGCTGCTTCTCTTAGCCCGTCACATCTGCCCACCTCCCAACTCCCTCGGGAACAAGCCCACGTACTGTATCTACAGGCAGCAAGGAATGGGTGAAACATCCGGTCTGCCAGCTGGGTTACCTCCCCCAAGGAGGTGGTTCGTAGAGCTGACCTGTCCGGCGGGCAGCCTCAGAGGGCACACCCACCTCCTGCCCCACAGCAGGAAATGATCTGATTGCGACCAGAATGCCTGCAACCCTCTTTGGCAAGTGGGTTTTGAAATTCCTGTGGTTGCATGAGCCCTGCCTACCTATGTTGGACGTGCGTGCCGGGTTACTGGCGAAGGCCGATGGCTTCGGTTAAGAACCAACTATCCCTTTTACTGGTTCTTTTTATGGTAACTGTTACGTGCTTACTACGTGCCAAGCACTCTGCTAAGCTCTGGAGAAGACACGAGCTGATCAGGTTGGACACAGGCCCTGTCCCTCATAATAATAATAATAATTGTGGTATCTGTTAAGCGCTCACTATATTCCGGGCACTATACTAAGCACTGGGGTAGATTCAAGCTAATCAGGTTGGACACGGCCCCATGTCCCACATGGGGCTCCCAGTCTTAATCCCCATTTTGCAGTTGAGGGAACTGAGGCACAGAGAGGTGGAGTGACTTGCCCAAGGTCTCAGAGAAGACAAGTGGTGGACCTATGATTAGAACCCAAGTCCTTCTGACTCCTGGGCCCATGCTCTACCCACTAGGCCCCGCTGCTTCTCTTCTCTCCTTCCAACAAATCTCCCACCCAGAGTAGACACGGGGAACGGGGGTGAGGGGAGAAGGGACGATTAAGAGAGAAGAAAGGTGTCCACGCACTCTTCCAGACCGTAACAGCTTTGGCATTTACAAACGGAGCCCGGCCACTCTGCTCTACAAAACTGGGCCAGGAACCTTGAAGTATTTGGTTATTTCGGTGACATTTTAAGAGCGCATCCGGAAGGACGGGGACAACGGAAATGGTAGAGAGACCTGACGAACAGCAAAGAAAAGTTCGTCGTACCTGGTTCGTTCAAGAGATGGATGAAAATGGAGGTGGGGTGAAAATTGGTTACCAGGCGTTGCGGCTGAGTTCAGGTGCTCCACCCGGACCAAACAGACGCCACGGAACCACCTGTCCCTTATCTAAACGTAAGCCAATGGGCATGTGAGCTACATGTATAGATATAGATATACATATATGTTTTATATTTTACTTTAAGTGATATCTGTTAAGTGTTTATTATGCGCCAGGCACTGTACTAAGCACTGGGGGAGACACAACCTAATCGGGTTGGACACAGTCCCTATCCCTCATGGGGTTCACAGTCTTAATCCCCATTTTACAGCTGAAGGAACTGAGGCAGAGAAAAGTCAAATGACATGTCCACGGTCAAACAGCGAACAAACGGCGCCGCTGGAATTAGAACTCAGGTCCTCTGACTCCCAGGCCCGGGCTCTTTCCCCTAGGCCCGTGCTGCTTCTCTAGAACATGAAAAACAGTCAATGAGTCGCTCGCTTACTGGTGGCCCTCTGGGTGTACACTAGCCGCTCTATGGGATTAAAAAAGAAAAAGACACGGTCTCTGCCCTCAAAAGAATTCGGCTGATATCTGATGCCTCGGGCTAAGTTTCATAGATATCTGCACCGTCGTACCTTCCCAGGAAGGGCCCCTGCTCTGGCCTGGACGTCTGTCCGGGACCCAAACTTGAGACAGTTGTGCCCAGGAAAACTTGGTCTTTCACGGCATGAGCATTCCCTTTCCAAAGGCAGAAGCATGCGGGACTGAGACCTATTAAAAGGGGCGTCGGGCAATGCGGACTGAGGAAAAGGTGCGTCCAGTTGCGTGTCCCCTGCCCTCTAGTAGATGAAGCAAAACCCCCGGTCTGGGGGTGAGCCGCCTGCTCTCTTCTGGCTGGAGGCGGTGGAACCCTCACCCTGCAGGCCATTTTTAAATTCCTGGTCGATCTGCAGCAGAGGTTTGTGAACTTCTCGCTGATGCTATCCCCTCATGACTTAATCAGCCTCTTCGGCACGATTACAAACTCGCTTCCTCAGACGATCCCGCCTCAAAGGTTGGGAACGTGCACAACGTCTTCGAGGTGGGTCGCCGGCTTCGGGTCTCGTCCCTGGCTGGACGGCAGCTCCGGAGGTTCTCCCCAGCCCCCGGCCGTTTCGATCGCGAGGAGGCCTGGACCCGCCTTTGAGAAAACCTGGGCTTCTCCTCCCCTCACACTTCGCGCCTCAAAAACGGACCTATTCACTGTGCCTCGCTCTTGCCTCATTCGTTGGTTCAGAGTTATTGAGCGCTTACTGTTCGCGGAACACCGTACTGAGCGCTTGGGAGAGTAGGGTATAACAATATAACAGACACATTCCCTGCCTCATCCGTCATCGAAGCCTTGCTCACGTCCTCCCTCCTGCGTGGAACTCCCTCCCGTTACCTATCCAACAGACCATCACTCTCCCTATCTTCAAAGTCCTCCTGAAATCTTATCTCTTCTAGGAAGCTTTCCCAGATTAAGCTCTCCCCACTCCCCCCAACCCGATCCCCTCCTCCTTTTTCCTCTCCAATTCCCTCAGTCCCACTCCCTAGCACTTAGGTATGCCCTCCACCATCCACCCCCACCTTTACGTACAAATCCCTATATTCTGTTGCTGGCCCTGCCTGAAATTCATTTTAACAGCAGTTTCTCCAGCCTGGCGGTAAGTCCCTTGAGGGCAGCGATCGTGAAAATAAGTCCCCAGTAAATACCACCGATTGACTCCTCAGTACAGGTTACCAAATGAAGGGATGCTCCTCCGTAAAGGGAATACAGATAACGGAAGGGGTTAGGGAAATTCTCCCCCTCCTCCTGTTTAAACAAACCTGCACGAGGAATGCTTGCTTTCAAAGGAGGAGGAATGAAAAATCTAGCAGTCTGAAATTTCCCAGACGAGGCAGCAAAGGGATGCCGAACGAAGACACAGAAAGAGAATCGAGAACGCTCTCCACAGAGGTTTGGCCAGACTGATCTCACGACTTGCAGCGGACATACAACGGGGAATTCCAAGCACTTCCAAAGGGGATTCAGTTGTCTGGAGAGAAGACTCAAATTCTCCAGGTCTCGGAGCCCCTTTCGAAATCAGAACTCTGGGTGGGCAGTTGCTCTGGGAAGGTGGGGAGGGGGGTGACCACGCCATGAACCCCGTGTGATACTTATTCCTGAAAGATATATATATATATATATATATATATATATATATTTCTGATTTCTCCTCGTTTTACAGGGAGATGGGAAGTCTTAAGGCCACATTCAAGGCCGATGTACGTGCTTGTGTGTAATCCACAAGTTGAATCCATGGTCCTCTAAAGCCTCGATCTGCTTTGTCCACTGAGCTCACAGGTCTCCACAAATGAAATTCTGGCCTTTCCTGAGGTAAAGCTGTTAAGCCAGGAGGTAAAGCCAGGCTGACTGCCAATTAGCCAGGTCGTGAGTCTATTCCTTTTCTCGGTGGACATTGATCCAATCACTAGTGCACCCCGCTGGGCAGGCAATCATTGCCAATTGCCCATGTTCAAATCATCCCGTCAAGTGCCAGGAAAAAAATCCCAAAGAAGCGAGAGAGCAATTCCAGGGCACGCTTTTCACGCTTTTGGATTACATGCTCCACACCGGTTTATTTGGAAGTCGGTGAAGTACCCCGGGGTTTCCACCTAAAATTCACAGCTTCTCCCCCTTCTCGACAGCGCTGCAGGAGTGGCAGGTCTATTTTCCCTTTATCAGAACTCGTAACTCAGTTTAGAGGGCTTTCCTCGAACGTGAAATTCAATCCCACGCCCAGTGTCCGCTATCCCAACGAGCAATCTCTTTGCCAATTTTAGCCTGAGAGTCCACGGACGGATTGGTCCCGGAAAATAAACCTTCCACGGTCTGCAATCCAACCAGAGGAGGTTTCCCGATCCCTACGCTCTCCTGTCACGCGGGATGTCTCTATTGCTCTGAGAACGCAAAGAAGATTGGTAATTTCAGGCCAACCCGCAGACCCCACCGCAAAATATCTCCCCTCCTCTAGGCTCACAATATTCCTTTCTCCGTCGGCCGGGCTCAAGGCAGGTATTTACGCAACAACGTTCACACCCGGGCAGGTTAAAACGGCGTAACTCTGCCACGCGAAGAGGAAAAGGGAAGTTGCCCGTTTAACCCCCAGACGTGGGCACCCGCAAGAGTCCTCCCGGACAGCTGAAATGACAAGGACGGGGACGTGGGCGACCGAAAGGATTCCTGAAGAGAAGATGTCCTGAACGGAGTGCCGCCGGCCACACGTGCTCGTCACCTTTTCCCATTCTGCCAGCGCCGGAGGGGGTGGGGAGAGATCTGGGGCAACCCGTTTGAGCTCCTGCATCGGATGAAGGGGACGGAGATAATGCAGGTAATATTAAGTGGAGTGGGGGGTGGGAGAGGGAAGGGTGGGGGGCGGGGAGAGGAGGATGGAAAAGGAGGGGAGAGAAGCATGCAAATCAGACAGGGCTGAATCTGCTAACCTTCCCTCAAGCTGTGGTAGGGGTCCTGGCATACAGCTGGGTGGATTTCCTTCCCCTGCTTCAACCCAATCCCTGGGAGGGGCAGAATCCCAGAGGTGGACTGGAGGATGTTAGTCTTCTCCTCCAGCATGCTGGAGCGGATTCGAGGCTCCAGAGCAGAGAGGGCTGCAAACCAGACTCCCTCCGGCCTGCAAGAGGGCAGGTCACTCCTTGCAGAAGGCCCGGCCATCATCCCCTTCCATCCGGGGCGTCATTTCTGCCCGGCCCAGGGCCGCCAGCGGCCGCAGCCCGGGCCGACTCGAGCGGCGGCGGGGCATCGGAGGCAGTGACTGCGGAAGGTCAGAATCGGTAAGTCTCCTGGCCGGGCTTTCTTTCCCGTCAGCACTGGGCCCTCCAACGGACACCTCCCTCCTCCACCCAGACTCCAACAGGCGGGACCGGGAAGCTCTCGGTTCGAAGAGCCGCGCGCACTGCCGCAAGATAGGAGGGCTCCCGTGGAGAAGCCGCTCATAGCAACCGACCCACCTCATCCGCCCAAAATAGTAAACGCAGTTGGTTCCTCGGCTCAGGCCCCGAAGGCTCCTGCCACTCAAGTGGGATATCACATGACCGGTTTCCCTTCCCCTCTCCTCCTGTCTCCTCCCTGGCCTTCACCGGGGCCTTCGGGAGAACAACGAGGCTCACCGTTTGTCGGGCTTTCTTTAAGCCCATTTCAGAACGCGCCCGGTCGAAAGGGGCCGAGCCTACGGAAATCGAGCTCTTCCATTTTACGGAGGAGAGAGCCCGCACCCGGCCTTTCCCCTGCCCTCGGTCTCTGCCCCGGCCGCCGAGGCAGTAACGCCAGCGGGGGCAACAGGGAAAGGATTCCTGAAGAGAAGATGCCCTCAGTGGAGTACCGCCGGCCACACGGGCTCATTGGCTTTCCCGGTCTGCCGGGGGCCGGGGGGGAGGGAGGAGTAAAATCTGGGGCAAACCTTTTGAGCTCTTGTGGTGGACGAACGGGACGGAGATGACGTGGCCAATACTAAATGCGGTGGAGGGCGGGGCTCCCCCTGGGTGGAGAACAGCAACCAAAGGACTTTGCTACCGAGTGTCATCGCCGACGTGGCATTTGGGGACACAGATGCGTTCCCAGAAAAAGCCAGGAGTCGTAGTGGTAGCGTTTATTACTATGTGCGGAACACCAAGCACTGGAAAGGATATACAGGTGGGAGTCAGACACGATCCCTTTCCCTTGTGGGGCTCGAGACCCGAGAGTGTAAGTTGGGAGAAGGGACTGAAGTCAGGCACATCAGGAGTGACGAACCATTATGGACAAAAGCCCAAAATAGGCTCGAAATCTAGGCGGGGATGGAGGAGTCCGAGACCGTGCGAGGAGCACGCTGGGAGCGGGGATCCTCCGTGGCGGGACGGAAGGGGGCGGTTACCACGGTGCTTTTCCCAACAGGGTACGCGCAAGCCGGTGTACCCAAGCCTCTCATCCGTCATCGCGTTTAAGTGATATCACCGCGAGCCCGTTATTGGGCAGGGGTCGTCTCTGTTGCTGAACTGTACATTCCAAGGGCTTAGTACAATGCTCTGCACATAGTAAGCGCTCAATAAATACTACTGAATGAATATCAGCACATACTGCCACCGTGGACCGAGTCAACTGTGACGTCCCAATCGTCCGACCTTACTTACGGTAAAAGCCTTGAGTCAGAGGTCAGGGAAGGCATCCTATGAGAATGTACTTACAGTTCTCTGGACTCACACAGATTTTTTTTTCCCCCCAAGAAAGTTGTCGTGGCAGGGCTGGGAGAACCACACCCCCAAGAAGTTTGCAAAGCCAACATCTCAGCTTTCAGATAGCCAATACATAAGATGAAGCAGTGCAGGCAACCCAACGGGCTTCACAAGCATTGATCTCCTCACTCTTCCCTTGCTCTAGCCTTACTCCGCCCTCCACCGCCTCTCCACTGCACCACCCTCAACGGGGGCAAATAAGAAACACGCAATGAAGAAGGGCTAGGGAAATCGCAGTTGAGGATGAGGAAGAGAAAGCAAGAAACTCAAACCGCTCCACAGCACCGCCTCAAACGTGGAGGTGCTGAGACAGGAAGGCAGACAAATTAAAGGTCCGGGGTGGGTAAATCATTTCTTTTCCTATCTGCAAGGCTACATTAAACCACTAATAAGATCGGGGAAGTTAAATACCGGGCTCAAAGAAAAGTCACTTGTCTTTCCAAATAAATGCCAGGTTGAAAGAATCTCGCTTCCCTTCCGAATCAACGTGTTTCAAGAGGTCGGCTTCGATCTCCGGGGCCGGCTGTGCGTGGCCAGCCAGTGCCAGCAAGAGGCAACCAACTACACATGTCAGTCCTCCCTTAGAGCACTCACTTGGTGGGAACCGGCCCATTTAATCTTCTAATCTCATAAAATCAAGACTCCATATAGTAAACATAAATACAAACACACTTCTCTCCTTTGGGGCAACTATCATGCTCCAATCACTATCAATCAATGGTATTTGTTGAGCATTCACCCTGTGCACAGCACTGAACTATGCATTTGGGAGAATGCAATATAACAGAGTTGTTAGACATGTGCCCTGCCCTCACTGAGTTCAGAATCTCGGGGCCCTCAACTCAAGCGCTGGGCCCTAACCCTACCCGGGATCTATCTTCTTCAACGATAATAACAGCTGCGGTATTCGTTAAGGATATGTGTCAAGCACCATGCTAACTCCGGGGGTCGTCACGAGATAATCAGGTCAAACAAAATCCCTGTCCTACTTGGGGCTCACAGTCTTTAGCAGGAGGAAGAACAGGTGTTTCATCCTCATTTTACAGAGGAGGAACCTGAAGCACAAAGAAGTTCAGTGACTCGCCCCAGGTCACACAGCTGGTGGGTGGCGGTACCGGGATTAGAACCCAGGTCTTCTGTTGCTCATGCTCCTTCCATTAACCCCGGGGCAACCATGAATTAAAACCAAAAAAGAAATTAAACAAAATTAAATCTCTTTACTATTACTAAAAACTTGTGGTTTCCGACAAAGTGGCCATGCTAAGAAGTAACACTCCTATGTTCCACCGCCCCAGTACGTGGCCTAGAAAATAAAGAACCCCACCAAATTCGTCCCATCATCTCCCATCTCAGGACAACTTTCAAGATTATCAGTCCTGACACAGAGTTTGGAACCAAATCAGATCAAAACTGCCCAAGTACACTCTGAGGCAATCACGGTCTCAGTTGTCTCCTGCATTTACTTGTAAGCAAGATTCCGTGAAAGCCCAGGACTGCAATGGACTCAGAAATGAACGGGGTGGGGGTGACAGGAGAGAGGCGCCTAACTGACTTTGTGAGATCCTGTCTGCCAGAGGGAACTGAGGTACCCGAAGCTAGGAAACTGATTGTGGCCATGGGCAAACATCAAATTCATCTTTTTTCCCCTCTTGAGTATGCGATTTATTCTTTGCAACGTTGCCTCGGAGAAAATGCTGTTCTTACATGAAACGACTGACAGGCAGCAAGACTCCAAAACAATTTCATCCCCCCTTAGATTCAGAACTAGGGTAATGGTCTCATTTTACTCATTTCTGCCCTCCACCAGATCTCACCTGGATTTAGACTCGGTTCGGACATTTCCAACCAAATGGAAGAATTTTCTAGATGTTGACTAGAAACCCACTGACCCAGACAGCGGGATGGAGTGGCATTCTTGCTCTGAGCTCTTCGGTAATTACTTCTCGAGAAAACCAAAGGCAAATAAGAGGCTTGAGAGCTGGGACTCTGATGGAATTGTCAAAATGTCCTCTTGCACGCACACACACACACACACACACACACGCACACATGCACACAAAGACATTTCTCTCACAAGCAGCCCTCGGTCTGCCGCTCCAATTGACTGAAAAGCAGGCTAGAAATGAAAAATTAGCCCACTCGGATCTTTCCTCCCCCTGAGAACCAGAGAAGAGCCGCCCGTCCCCTCCCCTCCCCGCTCTCGGCAGCCCCCGGCTCCCCTGAGAACTCTGGGACTGGGCGCGTCTGTCTGCCTCCAGTTCTTAGGAAAGCCTGCGACTTGTGAACCCTCTAAACGCTCCTGCCAAGCCGTTCACTGCCGCTCCAAACAGTTTAAAGGGCTCCAGGCTATGTTACAGAGATGGGCTTGGGTAAACCACAAGGGCAGAAGGAAAAATGTCAAGCGGCTAGAAATCTAGATGTTTGTCAAGAAGCCAAACTCCTTGAGGTGGCCCCGTAATATGCCACCAGATTAATCCTTTTGGGCAGTCAGATATTGCTGGCTAATGAAACTCAGTTGGTGGCAAAAGAACTGCCAGTTGGTGGCAAAAGAAGAATACAGGCAGGCAAAACCAACCCGTGACGTCACAATTCGTCCTTGGACCTCCCTTAGCCCTCTTAATTTTACGAGCCACTTTTTCATTAGCTCGTGATCAACACGCTGCTCTCTGCGCAGTTCGCAGCTGCCTCTTCACCCAGTGCGAACTCCAGATCTCTTCCACCCCTCATACACTTCTCTCCTTCTTCCTCTCTTTCTCCAAAAGGTGTGGCTTGCCGCTCAGTCCCTCTCTGCATCACACACACAGTAAAAGCTCTCTGAAATGTATGCACTCTCCCCTTTAAGGCTGTGTGGTCTAGCCCACTTTGATCCAACTTTTGAAAGACTCTCTTGGGTCGTGCCCAAACGAGGGGCACTATATTATTATTTGTTTCTTATTATGGCATCTGTGAAGCGCTTACTATATGCCAAGCACTGTTCGAAGCGCTGGGGATAGATACAAGATCATCGGGTTGGACACCGTCCATGTCCCACTTGGGGCTCACAGTCCAATCAGGAGGGAATATATAATCGTATAATAGAATTCTCATTTCCACATGAGTTAGGAATCCAACTGGCAGCAACTATCTGTAGTTTGGGAATTCCCTAAAAGGCTTGAAAGGAGTACTCTAAATCTCCTGGAAGAAAGGGATTACCATCACCTCCTGATTATTCAGGGATGGATTAACTTTCGCTTCTTCTCCTTTCTACTCTACAGCCCTTTCACTACTCAAGAGCGCATCATCCAGAACTGGAGCAAGGGAAAGGGAGAAGGATCTAATTCAGACTAGTCAATGTCACCATTTGGCAGAGACAAAAAAAGTTGGACCACCCAAAGACCTCATTTCAGCTGATACCTGAGCATCTTCTATTTTTCAATCAATCACTCGGATTCACTGAGATCTTACTCTGTGCAGAGAGCCGTACTAAGCGCTTGGGAGAGTAATAATAGAGTTGGCAAACGTGTTCCCTGCCCAAAGCGAGCATTCCGTCTAGCCCGTCTCTCTGTGTCCTTCCTCTGTGCTGACACTCCGCCTTCCCTACCTTGGAAGATCACTAAAAATCGGCTTTATTTTAACTCTACGTATAAGTGGCGACCAGTCCAAAGGGTGGGGAGAATTAAATGGGCTACTCATCTCCCTGAATCGATTAAAGCTTCCCAAGGAAAAATGTAATTCAACTCCAAGACGGGAACCATCGATCTCCGAGAGGCTGTGAATTTTATCCTCCTTACTGGACACGAGATCCATGATTAAATCCAACAAAAACAAGACTTTAGAAGCAGCATGTTAAAAAGAAAAGAGATTGTGAGTATTGTTTCTGAAAGAGGCTTCTTGGTGGATGGTGGACAAACGTGTAACCTATGTCAGGTTCATGCGAATCACTAGGAAACAGTTTGGCCAAGCACCCCATTACTAAATCTGGAATCATCAGGCGGAAATCCATCTTCTTGTATATGACAAGCCAGTTAACAAGGCCCTGTAAATTCATCTGTTCTCTCAAAAATGTTCGAGGAACGAAAACTGGACACTTTTCACAACAGATACATGGAAATTCTTTGCATACCGATGATGATCTTATTAATAAGAATAACAAAACCCAACAACAATAATAATAATGATATTTGTTAAGCTCTTACTACATGCCGATCACTCTCTTAAGCCTTCGGGTAGATAGCTTAATCGGGTCGGATACGGTCCCTGTTCCATACAGGGCTCACAGTCTAAGTAGGAGGGAGAACAGGTACTGAATCCCCATTTTACAGAAGAGGAAACTGAGGTCCAAAGAAGTGATGAAACTGACCCAAGGCCACACAAAAGGCAAGGGGTAGAGCTGGAATTAGAGTCCAGGTTCTCTGACTTCCAGGCTCGGGCTCTTCCCACTAGGCCACGCTACTAATCCTGAAAAGGCCAAAGAGCCCCCACAAATGAAGTAAAAACATAAGTATTAGGTGCTTGCCGCATTGTTTGCGTGGCTCAGTGGAAAGAGCCTGGGCTTCGGAGTCAGAGGTCATGGGTTCGAGTCCCAGCTCTGCCAACTTGTCAGCTGTGTGACTGTGGGCAAGTCACTTAACTTCTCTGGGCCTCAGTGACCTCACCTGTAAAATGGATATTAACTGTGAGCCTCACGCGGGACAACCTGATGACCCCGTATCTACCCCAGCGCTTAGAACAGTGCTCTGCACATAGTAAGCGCTTAACAAATACCAACATTATTATTATTATTATTACTACTGTTTCGGTAAGTGAATTCTGACTTGTCGCCAAACTGACATCTGAAACATCATCAACCAATGCCTTTCCTTAAGTCCGTCCTCAGCATTTTTGTATATATGATTTATTGAGTTATACATTCAATTACTTTGATGACTCTGGCGATAAAAATGACCTGCCTGTCTTCCCTGTTACAATGTAAGTTGCCGGTGGGCAGGATATGGGTCACTTTTTCCTGTTGTATTTCCCAAGCGCCCAGTACAGCGCACGGCATCCAGTGGATGCTCAAATGTTCTTACCACTATAACCACCTAACCCCCTTATTGAATTACCAAGCTCGAGCTGCCATCAACCGGTAAAAGTCTTCGATCCCCAGAGTTCCCGAAACGGCCAAAACTCCGCAGAATCTCAGAAGCGGCACTGAATGGGTGTGCAAAAAAACTTAATGTTAACATTAGCTCACCCTAGGTTTTATAGGCAAAAGGAATGGGAATTCGCTGAAAATTGAAAAGGACTGCACCCAGCAGAGACAACTGAAAGCTACTGGGAGGATCTGAAATCTATATTTCATCACTCCTACTACTCTGAGGAGCCTCGGGTTATCAATCAATCAATCAGTGATATTTATTGAGCACTTACTGGATGCAGAACACTGTATGGCTCAGTGGAAAGAGCACGGGCTTTGGAGTCAGAGGTCATGAGTTCGAATCCCAGCTCTGCCACTTGTCAGCTGGGTGACTGTGGGCAAGTCACTTCACTTCCCTGGGCCTCAGTTACCCCATCTGTAAAATGGGGATGAAGACTGTGAGCCCCATGAGGGACAGCCTGATCACCTTGTATCCCCCCCAGCGCTTAGAACAGTGCTCTGCACATAGTAAGCGCTTAACAAATACCAACATTATTACTAAGCAACTGGGACAGTCTGGATATAGACACATTTCAGATTCAAACTGCTTCGCCTGGCCCAGTCGAAATGGCAGAGACATTTCAACTATCTCTACGGCGAACACAAAAAAGCCAGAACGGACTCTCAAATCTCATTTAAGATCTGGAAATTTCTTTGAAAGCAGGTGGCGAAAAGAGAAGTTCGCCTTCCCACAGGGTTTGACGAGTCTGAACTCTAGGAAAAGTTTTGTAAATGTTTGTGCGTTTGCTACCTAGCAATATTCCCCTTTCCAGCCTACGAACACCCTACAACCGAGATTCCAGGATTTAGAGTTCCCTGAGAACCGGCAGAGATTGGAGGATTAGGGAGAGAAGGGAGGAAAATCGTTCAGGAAAGCTCTCTTCCCAAACGAGCAACGGGCATAACATCTGCTCTCTCCTGGAGCCTGGATCTAGTAGGATCAAGGGGACGAGCACGCTTCCCCTAAGGTCTCAGAGACGTACTGCCCAGAGCGACTGCGGTCCTGTCTAGGGAGAGAAGCAGCATGGCCTAGTGGGCCTGGGAATCAGAGGACCCGGGTTCTAATCCCAGATCCGTCGCTTTCTTGCCGGGTGACCCTGGGTAATAATAATAATAATATTGGTATTTGTTAAGCGCTTACTATGTGCACTGTTCTAAGCGCTGGGGTAGATACAGGGTAATCAGGTTGTCCCACGTGAGGCTCACGGTCTTAATCCCCATTTTACAGATGAGGGAACTGAGGCACAGAGAAGTGAAGTGACTTGCCAGTCACACAGCCGACAGGCGGCAGAGCCGGGATTCGAACCCATGACCTCTGACGCCAAAGCCCGGGCTCCTTCCACTGAGCCACGCTGCTTCTCTTAACAGGCCCAACCCAGAGCCGTGCATATGTGCTGATGACCTTAATCTGGAGTTGAGAAGTCTGGAGAGATAGGCTACTAATCAATCAATCAATCATAATAATTTATCAATCACTAATCGCTACTACCAAGAAGAGCAAGCTGGAAAGCATCTCCGAACTAAATGTGTGCAGTGAACTCTTCACTAGAATTAATCGATCTTATTTACTGAGTGCTTACTATGCGCAGAGAACTACACTAAGCACTTGGGAGAGAACAAGAGACCTATTCCCTGCCCACAAGGAGCCTACAGTCTAGAAGGGGGGAGAACGTAAGTTACAGAAATGAAGTATTTTTTACGGTATTTGTGAAGTGCTTACTAGGTGCCAGGCACCGTACTAGACGCTGGGGTGGGTACAAGGTAATCAAATCAGACACCGCCCCCGTCCTACATAGGGTTCACTGTCTTAATCCCCATTTTACAGCTGAGGTAACTCAGGCACAGAAAAGTTAAGTAACTTAAGTCACACAGGCGAAAAGCGGCAGAGCCGGTCTTGGAGCCAAGGGCCTCTGACTCCGAGACCCGTGCTCTTTCCACTGGGCCACGCTATTTTTTCCGAGAAGCCACCGCAAAAACCGGGCGTGCTAATTAGGAAGCTCATCCTCTCCCTGATAATCAGGCTGTGGCTCAAGAAAAATTCTCCTTGAGATAAATGACTCCTCGACAAATAGAGAGAAACTGAGAGACCGTTGTTGGGCAGGGACTGTCTCTCTCGGTTGCCGAATTGTACATTCCAAGCGCTCAGTCCAGTGTTCTGCACGCAGAAGCGCTCAGTGAATACGACTGAATGAACGAACGCGTCCTTTCCCAGGAGAAGCAGTCTCCTTTAGAATTCAATTTCCTTCAGGCAAAACCCCGCACTTACAAAATGGGAGCCGACCGCCGGGAAGCAGAATGCAAAAGTCGGACGGCTCTTCCGTTCGCCGAAATCCCGAGGCCAGATCCTGGGGACTGGGATCGGTTGGCCGGGGCCTCCCTTGAGGGAGACCATTCCTGTCTGCGAGAGGAAAGGGTCCAGACAGGAACCTGAAGACCTCGGGGCCTCAACAGTCTAGTGACACAGGCTGATTCTGGGTGCCTTCCAAGGGTTGGAGTCGTTCTTGGGTGGGCCCAAACGCACCCCCGTCCTCCTCGGGAGCCCCCCAACTCTGGCGGGTTCTAGAATTGACCCAGGCTCCCCAAGATCCTCAGGTCCGACACTAATGTGGGGCGGGGCCGGACGCCCTCCGGCCACTGCCGGCAGGAACACACTTCCAGCCGTTTTTATGGTATTTGCTAAGAGTTTACTATGTGTCAGGTGCTTGGTAGTGCTTTCTCCATTTTACGGATGAGGGAATGGAGGCCCAGTGAAGTGACTTGCCCGAGGTCACACAACATACAAGTGGCTGGATTAAAACCCAGGTCCTTCTGACTGCCAGGCCCATGTTCTATCCGCTAGGCCACGCCGCTTCTCTGTGTCAAGCCTGGTCGAGGACAGAGCTTCGGATTCACAGGGCCTGGTTCATTCGGCCGGCTGGAGTGCCGCTTGTCAGCTGTGTGACTCTGGGCAAGTCACTTCACTTCTCTGGGCCTCAGTTACCTCATCTGTAAAATGGGGATTGAGACTGGGAGCTCCACGTGGGACAACCTGATCACCTTGTATCCTCCCCAGAGCTCAGAACAGTGCTTTGCACATAGGAAGCACTTAATAAATGCCATCATTATTATTATTATTATCTGAAATCCATGCATCCTTTCGTGTTTCATCCATCTATTGCATTCAGAGCCACTTAACCAAGTTCAACATTACAGTCAGTCAGTCAGTCGTATTTATTGAGCACTTAGTGTGTGCAGAGCACTGTTCTAAGCGCATTGGAGAGTACGAATAAAGGGTGGACAAATTCCCTGCCCAAAACGCAGAAAAGGGGGAGGGGAAAAAAAATCTGGTATTCGAATACCCACTTCTGTAGACTTATTTCGTTGCAGAACCATACAGGCTGGCTTATATGGCTCACGAGTCATCCTTTCGGCATTTTCCCGCTCCAGGTTTTGTTAACTGAAGCAGGATATAACGAACCCTTCGCTCCCCCATAAGCGTTATGATTAAGACTAAGGGGGAGAAGTCACCGGAAGGATTATAATCTATTATCGAAGTTTCCTTCTGAGCAACTTCTCAGTTCTGAAACCGTGTCCACCGCCATTCTGCGCTCTGAGGACTGAGTAAAATCAACACCAACTCGAGAACGGGGAGACGGTGTTTCCCGGGATTTGCTGCAAGCCTTTCCGGTGCTAGGAGTCTCACCTTGATCTTAAAAATAAGGCCCAACTCCTACTACGGCCAGAGGAGATTCTGTTTCCTGGAAGAGATGCCCGGAACTTTACTAGTCCGCTGGACACCGTCAGTTTTCTGAAACCATTTCCGCCACGGCTCCAATTTCCAACTCAGCTCCCAAGCGGAATCAGAACAAAAGGAGAAACAGCATGGCCTAGAGGATGCGGCACGGGTCCGAGGGTCGGGAGGGCCTGGGTTCTAATCCAGGCTCTGCCATTTGTTTGTTGGGCGGAGCAAGTCACTCCTCTGTGTCTCGGTCACCTCACATGTAAAATGGAGATTAGGGCTGTGAGCCCCACGTGGGACGTGGACTATGTCCAATCCGATTAGATTGTATCTACCACAGCCCTTCATACAGTGCCTGGCACAGAGTAAGCGCTTAAAAAATACCTTTGAAAAAGCTCCGTCGGAGAGAGCTTGCATAACCTTGAAGGGCCAAGCTTTTCTCAATCAATAATGGTATTTATCGAGTGCATACTGTCTGCACAGCCCTGTCTTCAGCGCTTGGGAGAGTAATAATAATGCTGGCATCTGTTAAGCGCTTACTATGCGCAAAGCACTGTTCTAAACGCTGGGGATATACAAGGTGATCAAGTTGTCCCTCATGGCGCTCACAGTCTTCATCCCCGTTTTACAGATGAGGTAACTGAGGCCCAGAGAAGTGAAGTGACTGGCCCCAAGTCACACGGCCGCCAAGTGGCGGAGCCGGGATTGGAACCCATGACCTCTGACTTACAAGCCCGGGCTCTTTCCACTGAGCCACGCTGCTTCCATCCGGTGGAGTTGGCAGACATGATCCTTGCCTTCAAAGTGCTTACAGTCTGATGGGGGAGATGGACATTGAAATACAGACAGGGAAAGCGGCGGAGTATAAGGATATGGGCTCTATCAATCAATGGCATATACTGAGTGCTCACTGTGTGCAGAGCACTGTAATAAGAGTTTGGGAGAGTACGTTCTAAAAGAGCTAGTGGACACGTTCCCTGCCCACGAGGAGCTTAGAGTCTAGAGGAAATAAATGCTGAGGGGGCTACGGGTGGGGTGAATAAAGGGTACAGATCCAGGCGCAAGAGTGACACGGAAGGGAGAGGGAGGAGGGGAAATGAGGGCCTAGTCGGGGAAGCTTTGAGGGAGGCTTTGAAGGAGGGGAAAGTGGTGGTCTGGGCTGCTGGGGGCTTTTATCCCAAGGACTTCAAAATGCTTCATCTTGGAGGGGAGGGAGGGAATCCCTCAGTATCTTTAGTGCAAATGGCTGCAGCAAAGAATGACCGCAGAAACGCTCTGAGCCTGTCACTCCCCTCCTTAAAAACCTCCAGTGGTCGCCGATCAACCTGCGCAGGAAACAAAAACTTCTCACTCTGGGCTTCAAGGCTCTCCATTCCCTCGCCCCCTCCTACCTCACCTCCCTTCTTTCTACCGCTCACCCCGCACGCTCCGCTCCCCCGCCGCCCACCTCCTCACCGTCCCCCGTTCACGCCCGTCCCGCCGTCGACCCCCGGCCCACGTCCTCCCGCGGTCCCGGAACGCCCTCCCTCCTCGCCTCCGCCCAACTCACTCTCTTCTCCTCTTCAAAGCCCTACTGAGAGCTCACCTCCTCCAGGAGGCCTTCCCACACTGAGCTACCCCTTTCCCCTCTGCTCCCTCCGCTCCCTCTCCGCCTTCCGCTCCCTCTCCCTTCCCCCTTCGCCTCCACTCGGCTAAGCCCCCTTTCCCTCTCCCTTCCCCTCCCCTCAGCACCGTGCTCATTTGTATATATTTTTATTACCCTATAATGAGGTGTCCATCCCCTCGATCCTATTTATCGTGATTATGTCGTCTTGTTTTCGTCCGTCCTTCTCCCCCGATTAGACCGTGAGCCCGTCGTTGGGCAGGGATGGTCTCTGTCTGTTGCCCGACTGTCCATTCCAAGCGCTCGGGACAGTGCTCTGCACATAGCGAGCGCTCAATAAATACGATTGAATGAACGAATGGATGACTATTTTCTCCGGCAAAATTTCCCCGAGACCTTTTGGTTTTGTTTGCCACCGCACGCCCCCTCCTCCACGCCCCAACCCTACTGGGCCTACGAGGAGGGGAATTTGGGGGAACGAACACTGCCAGCTTCTAGTTCCCTTAGGCAAGTTTCCAGCCTCAGTGCAAGGCCGCAAGGTTAAACATTTCTCAGTGACGCAGACTCCCTAGGAGAGGAGGGAGGAGGAAGACGTCCAAAAAGGCTAGTCTTCCCAGCACAGTAAATCAAAAAAGAGAAGCGGATCCAAGTCTTCGCCCTGCGCCGAGGAAATGGACGCGGACGAGCCAGGGACTGCCGTGCCTACCCGGGCCCCAGTGTGGAACGGAGATGCAGAGGGATGTGAGCCGCGGGAGAAGGGACGGGAGAAAAGCAGAGACGCGCAACGCCGAGCCTGATCCACAGGGCTCTGGGCTCTTTATAGGCAGGGAACGTGTCTACCGCTTCTCTTCTCCCCCGCGCGCTCGGTACAGTGTCCTGCACATAGTAAGCGCAGCAGAAGCAGCACACAGCACGGGCCCGGGAGTGAGCAGGTCATGAGTTCTAATCCCAGCTCCGCCACCTGCCTGCTGCGTGGCCTTGGGCAAGCCACCTCACTGCTCTGTGCCTCGGTTACCACATCTGCAAAATGGGGATTAAGACCGTGAGCCCCAAGCAGAACAGGGACTGGGTCCGACCCGATTTGCCTGTATCCACCCCAATGCTTAGTAATAATAATAATAATGTTGGTATCTGTTAAGCGCTTACTATGTGCACAGCACTGTTCTAAGCGCTGGGGGAGATACAGGGTCATCAGGTTGTCCCATGTGAGGCTCACAGTTAATCCCCATTTTCCAGATGAGGGAACTGAGGCACAGAGAAGTGAAGTGACTTGCCCACAGTCACGCAGCTGACAAGTGGCAGAGCCGGGATTCGTACCCATGACCTCCGACTCCCGAGCCCGGGCTCTTTCCACTGAGCCACGCTGCTTCTCTATGCGGTGCTTGGCACATAGATAGCACTTAAAAGATACACAATTATTAACAAATGCCACTGACTGATCGATCGACAGATTCCTTTCACGTACAAAGATGCTAAGATCTGAACCGTAAGCAGCCTGGCCTAGTGGAAAGAGCCCGGGCCTGGGGATCAGAGGGCCTCGTGGCTCAGTGGAAAGAGCCCGGGCTAGGGAGTCAGAGGTCATGGGTTCTAATCCCGGCTCCGCCACTTGTCGGCTGTGTGGCTTTGGGCAAGTCACTTTACTTCTCTGTGCCTCAGTTAGCTCATCTGTAAAAAGGGGATTAAAACCGTGAGCCCCACGTGGGACAACCTGATGATCTTGTATCCCCCCCCAGCGCTTAGAAGGGTGCTTTGCACATAGTAAGCGCCTAACAAATGCCATCGTCATCACCCGAGTTCTAATCCCAGCTCTGCCAACTGCTGGCTGTGCGATCTTGGGCAGGTCACTTCACTTCTCCACGCCTCAGTTCTCCTGTTCTGTTTCCAATTTAGACTGGGAGCGTCACGCGGGGACAGGGACTGTGTCCGACCTAATGAAGCCTTATCTACTGCAGAGCTCAGAACAGTGTTTGACACACAGTACGCACTTACATACCATACACCCAAAAAAAAATATACAAAGCTATCAGTCACTCTTGGGAGGGGAAGGAGCCCGCCCAACTGTAGGTGTTAGCGTGGCTCAGTGGAAAGAGCACGGGCTTTGGAGTCAGAGGTCATGAGTTTGAATCCCAGCTCTGCCACTTGTCAGCTGTGTGACTGTGGGCAAGTCACTTCACTTCTCTGTGCCTCAGTGACCTCATCTGTAAAATGGGGATTAAGACTGTGAGCCCCACGCGGGACATCCTGATTCCCGTGTCTACCCCAGCGCTTAGAACAGTGCTCGGCACGTAGTAAGCGCTTAACAAATACCAACATTATTATTATTATTATGCTTTCTTTTCGGTAACTGGAAGACTTTTGGAAGTCAATTCAGACGGTTTGCTGATACCTCTTTCTCTAATCGCAGGCCACCTGGCTGACGGTTCCAGAAACCTGTGGCACCTCTTTTAGAGAGCAACCTCTCCAGCAGAGATTCCCTCAGAGCAAAGAAGGTCTCTCCTATCCCGGTCCACGAGAACTGTGTAGGAAAGAGACGATCGGAGCCTTCGAGAAGAAGCCGATGATTTCCCAACCTCATTCCTATGGCGCACGTCACGCTCGGGAAGGGGGGACTTGGAGAAGGCAGTTTTCGGGAGCTGCCAAAAACCATGTCTTGGGCTCAGAGGAGGGCAACCAGCGAGAGCCTGGGGTGGTGATGTAATGCTGGCGGTGCCTGGTGTCTCACTGGTTGAGCATGTTGCCTCTTGCTCTCTGGCCAAAGGCAAGACGTTCTCTCAGAGCCAAGAATCTCAAATCCCTTGCAATAAGACCACTTAACAATTTTCATCCTAAAAGCAATCTGTAAACTTGAACTAATCTATCTCTTCTGTGAGTGGTTTATAGGAATACCGGAATTAAGCTCCAACTTCTTCAATTCTTGCTTCACGTGATAATCCTCTTGGTGGACCAACTTCCAAGGAACTTCCACAGAACACCGGAGACCCGACGCACGGTATAAAAGAAGCAGAGAAAGGGGGTACGGGAAGAGGAAATTTCCAATCGAGGAACTGGCTTGAACGATTTTTAATTTCCCTACCCACGCGATGAATTCGGAGCTTGCTGCCATCCCATTCGCGACCCACGTGGACGATGCTAAAGAAATGAGCCCCCGTTCTAGCAGTATCATAAAACAATTGCCGATTTCACACTGGAAGGGCCCCTTCAAAGTTAGGATGCCGACGATGCAGCGAAAGCTGAGGTACACACTGCAGAGAGGACCAAGACGGCACTGTGACAACACTGAAACAACTTTGTGGCCAATACTCCCGCAGTCCTCCACCAACTTACCAGTGAGGAATTTCTCTTTCCGGGACCTCTCCCACCATCTTTAAGCGGGGCTTTACTTTGGACAAGGGGGCGAGGGGCGGAAGAGGACAAACAGCTCAGGTCTTGTGCTTTTTTTAAGGAGTAGAGAAAAAGCGATTGAAAAAAAAATATTATTTGTTAAGCGCTTACTACGTGCTAGGCTCTATAGCAAGCACTGGGGTAGATACAAGGTCGGACACAGTCCGTGTGCCACATGGGGCTTGCAGTCTTAATCCCCGTTTGAAAGATGAGGTAACTGAGGCACAGAGAAGTGAGGTGACTTTCCCAAGGTGACAGAGCAGACAAGTGGCGGAGGTGGGATTAGAACCCAGGCCTTCAGACTCCCAGGCCCGTGTTCTATCTACTGCTTCCCAATGATTTGAAAATTTACCCAGAGAGTTCTGGGCTGCCAGTGCAGAAGATGCCCCTTCCTACTCACCTCTTAAGATGTACCAAATACCAACCTGGTATTCGCCATTAACAAGGTGCTTAGAGGAACCGTGTTAACGGTGTCCATAACGGCCAACCCATCTGTTTATTCGTCTAATCTCTTGGACTAACAATCCATCCTTTCCCCGGGTCGTTCTTTTTTTTTTTATGGCATTTGTTAAGCACTTACTATTTGCCAGGCACTGTTCTAAGCGCCGGGTTAGACACAAGTTGATCAGGTTGGACGTCGTTCCTGTCCCACATGGGGCTCACAGTCTCAATCCTCATTTTACAGATGAGGTTACCGAGGCGCAAAGAAGAGAAACGACTTGCCTGAGGTCACACGACAGACAAGTGGCGGAGCCAGGATTAGAACCCAGGTCCTTCTGATTCCCAGGCCCGTGCTCTATCCACTAAACCACACTGCTTCACATTCTAAAAAAGCCCCCACTGGGCCCCGCGGCTCTCTCCGGCTATCCGCTCCTGCTCCAGGCTCCAATTCCTATCCAAACCCCTTTTATCCAAATCCCTCAGTTATCTCATCTTTCAAACGGGATTAAGATTGGGAGCCCCATGGGGGGCAGGGACTGTGTCCAACGTGATTAGCTTGTATCTACCCTAGCGCTTAGAACAGTGTCTGGCATATAGTGAGCACTTAACAAATATCATTAAAAAAAAGTCACGATTGGACAACAAAGAATAATAATAATAATGTTGGTATTTGTTAAGCGCTTACTATGTGCAGAGCACTGTTCTGAGCGCTGGAGTAGATACAGGGTAATCAGGTTATCCCACGTGAGGCTCACAGTCTTCATCTTCATTTTACAGATGAGGTCACTGAGGCACAGAGAAGCGAAGTGACTTGCCCACAGTCACACACAGCTGACCAGTGGCAGAGCCGGGATTCGAACCCATGACCTCTGACTCCCAAGCCCGGGCTCTTTCCACTGCGCCGGGCTGCAACGTGGCTTAATGGAAACGGCACAGGCCCGGGAGTCAGAGACCTGGGTTCTGCTTCCGTCTCCAACACTTGCCTGCTGTGTGATCTCGGACAAGTCGTTTAGCTCTTCTGGGCCTCCGTTTCCTCAACTGTGAACTGGGGATTCAAAACCTGTTCTCCCTCCGACTTTGAGTCTGTGGGCCCCAGAAGGGACAGGGACTCTGTCCAACCTGGGTAACTCTGTATCCACCCGGTGCTTAGAACAGTGTTTGACACATATCGTTTTAGAGACGCCTTGAGAAAGGTAACTCCGTGACGGAAGAGACCAAATTTTCTCCACTTTCATATTCCCAACCCATGACGCCTTGTGCGGTATCAGGCATCCCGTGGGGACTTGATAAAAAAGCAGATTTCAACAGAACTGGGTCTTTTTTAAGTCATTAAAACTCAGGCGACACTAACCCAAACACAGCAGCGGTGACCTCTTTTATAAAGAGCAAACCTGGGTTTTGAAGAGGACGCTGTGGGGATCACTCTGTGTGAAGGGACGACTGTTTCCAGGTAACGTCAGTCCTTTGCCAGGCCGAGTTGTTTGCTCTCGACAATGCTTGTTGCAGTTGTGAGCAATAAGTCCTCAGAAACTTGGATTTCGTGGCAGCCCAAGGTAAAAATAAGACAACATAATAATAATAATAATAATAATAATAATGTCGGTATTTGTTAAGCGCTTACTATGTGCCGAGCACTGTTCTAAGCGCTGGGGTAGATACAGGGTCATCAGGTGGTCCCACGTGGAGCTCACAGTCTTCATCTCCATTTTACAGATGAGGTAACTGAGGCGCAGAGAAGTTTAGTGACTTGCCCAGAGTCACACAGCTGACAAGCGGCGGAGCCGGGATTAGAACCCATGACCTCTGACTCCTAAGCCCGTGCTCTTTCCACTGAGCCATGCTAGCACGCTATTACGAGATCAGGCCAATCGAGTCCATATTCTGTCTCCGTAGGATGATCGTACCTTCTACTATCTCTAGCTTTTCTCTCTACATCCTTCCTTTTCCTCCCGGAAGCCCTTTCCGGGCTGTGCCCGGCGAATTTATCCAACCCACCTTTCGAACTGCCGATCTCCTCTGCTTGGTTCGAATCTGCCGCCCTCGGACAGGGGCAGGCACCGATGCGCTTCTGGAGCTTCCCGAGCTGCCGTCCCCATCCCCCTCGGGGAGAAGGCGGGGTCCGAAGCTGGGACCCCAAGAGGGCCACCGACAGCTGCCGCTCTCCTCCCCGACTTTGGGGGAAACCGGCGTTCTAGGCTGCACCGGCGGCACTAAGCAGCCAACGGACACTCTCCGCCACGGAGCGGGTCCCCCGTTTACACGGGTGTCCACCTCTCCACTCCCGGATAGGTCTGTACCCCTTTTATCTTCCCTCTCTTCTCCCACTCGATTCTGTAATAATGATAATGTTGGTATTTGTTTTTAAGCGCTTACTATGTGCAGAGCACTGTTCTAGGCGCTGGGTTAGATACAGGGTAATCAGCTTGTCCCACGTGAGGCTCACAGGCTTCATCCCCATTTTCCAGATGAGGGAACTGAGGCACAGAGAAGTTAAGTGACTTGCCCACAGTCACACAGCTGACAAGTGGCTCTCTGTGGCCAGGGCACACGCCTACCAACTCTGTACCCCTCCAGAGTGCTTGGTCCGGGGCTCTGCACCTCATGAGCGCTCCAGAAACGCGACTGATTGAACTCCGCCCCTCCGGGACTCCCCACCGCCATGTCTTGTCCCCACCCCAAGTTTGTCTCCACGCTTCCAAGGAAAAACTACCCCTCGTCCCCCGCCCCATCCTCAGGTTTATCCCCGGAGGCCGGCCCGGGAATGAGGACTGCCCGCCTCTAGGTGTCCAGGGGTCCCTCTCCAGGAGAGAGAGCCGATGGAAAGTTATGCTCAAATACCTCATGAATGGAATGACTGAGGAACGGTTATGACGCTTCGGAGCCGAGACGCCGCACCGACCGGGGAAAAGACCCCCCCCCCCCAAAAAAAGGAGGAGGTGGGAGGCCAAGGTTCCCGCTATAAAAGCTACCCAGGTTGAAATCTGCTTCCTATCCCGGGAGGCCAGTTTGCTACTTCGGAAAAACTCCCCGGCGCACGCTCACGGCGAACGTCTCGAGGGGCTCTGCTTCGCATCGGGGCCGTTCGAATGTCCAGCTCTGGTTCTAGGCCAGGGGAGGTGGAGTTAGTCTCACTTCATTGTAATTCCAAAGAGTAACCTCCCCGCCGCCTTGAGCTGATCCAGGACTCCGTTCTGGAAAGGGAAGCTGCCAAGGCCGGCTTTGTTAGAAGAGTAGATGATGGAGTGGAAAGAGCAGGAACAAAAACCCGACGAGAATGTTTTCGTTCATTAAAAAGACCGAAAAAGAAATTCACGCCCACTTCGGGCTTCTCAAGAACTCAAGACAACAGAATCGGGCCCCTTTTGAACGGAGCCGGGAGAGCGAAGGAGTCCCCGAAACCAAACCGTTTCACTGAGACCACCCTTCCAAGGAGTAAGGAGGTGGCAAAAGGATAAGTCCGTTGGCTGGAAGATTCTTTTCACGAGAGGGAGAGCTGAGCTCTGTTTGAGACGGTGCTCTTTTAACTCATCTGTGGCACGTAGAGAGCATTTCGAGGCTGTTCTTTCTTTAATCCTTTCACTATAAGCAAAGGAGCGATCTATTTAAAATGGAGAAGGGAAAAATGACACCATTTCTAAGAAGTGGAAACCACAGCCTTGTCAGTCACTGCTGTTTCAGTAGACACCGCCGACCCCCCCCCCCCGGGCCCCACCCTCTCTTCCTCCTCCTGGAGAGCTCAAACCTGGCCAGCTTTCCTTCCCTGGCCTTGAGGGAAGCAGAGCTCCCGGGCAGGGACTCTTCCAAGCCTACTGAACGGCCCCTCTCGACTGTAAGCTCGTGACGGCCGGGGAACGTGTCCACCATTTCTGTCGCATTCTACTCTCCCAAACATTTAGTACATCAGAGAAGCAGCGTGGCTCAGGGGAAAGAGCCCGGGCTGGGGAGTCAGAGGTCACGGGTTCTAATCCCGGCTCCGCCGCTTGTCAGCTGTGTGACCGTGGGCGAGTCACTTCGCTCCTCTGGGCCTCGGTGACCTCATCTGGAAAATGGGGATGAAGACCGTGAGCCTCACGTGGGACAACCTGATGACCCTTTATCAGAACAGTGCTCTGCACGTAGTAAGCGCTTAACAAATACCGACATTATTATTATTACATTGCTCTGTACATAGGAAGCGCTCAATAAATTCCACCGTTCGATTCAAACAAGGCCACTCTTAGACTCTAAGCTCACTGCGGGCAGGGAATGTGTCTCTTATGTTGTACTCTCCCAAGCGTTCAGTATTCATTCAATCGTACGGAGCACTGTACTACGCGCTTGGGAGAGTACAATATAACAATCAACTGACACATTCCCTGCCCACAGTGAGCTTACCGTCTAGAGGGGGAGACGGACATTAATATAGATAAATTACAGATACGCACATAAGTGCCGGGGGGCTGGGAGGGAAATGAATAAAGGGAGCAAGTCAGGGTGTCTCAGAAGGGAGTGGGAGAGGAGGAAAGGAGGGTTTAGTCAGGGAGGGCCTCTAGAAGGAGATGTGCTTTCAATAAGGATTTGAAGGCAGGCGAGTCAACGTCTTCGGATATGAGGGGGGGAGGCGTTCCAGGCCAGAGGCAGGACGCGGGCGAGAGGTCGGGGGCGAGACAGAAGCGTCTGAGGTACAGCGAGAAGGTTGGCATTAGAGGAGCCAAGTGTGCGGGCTGGTTTGGAGAAGGAGAGGAGCGAGGTGAGGTAGGAGGGCGCAAGGTGATTGCTTTAAAGTTACCTCAGTTACCTCATCTGTAAAATGGGGATTAACTGTGAGCCTCACGTGGGACAACCCGATTACCCTGTATCTACCCCAGCGCTTAGAACAGTGCTCTGCACATTGTAAGCGCTTAACAAAGACCAACATTATTATTATTATTATTATTATTAAAGTCAATGGTGAGGAGCTTTTGCTGGACGCAGAGGTGGGCGGGTAACCACTGGAGTTTCTTGAGGAGCCCGAACGTTTCTGTAGAAAAATGATCCGGGCAGCAGAGTGAAGTATGGGCCGGAGTGGGGAAGAGACGAGACATAGGGAGGTCGGCAGCTTAGGACAGTGTCCGCTCAAAAAATATGATTGATTTCTCCCCTCCCCGGCCTACAGCGCTTACGTACATATCTGCAATTTATTTATTTATATTCATGTCCGTCACCCCTTCTGGACCGTATGCTCATTGTGGACAGGGAATGTGTCTGTTGTGTTGATGCATTGTTCTCTCCCAAGTGCTTAATAGAGTGCTCTGCATGTAGTAAGCGATCAATAAATACGACTCACCGATCGACTGAAGAGGGAATCAAGTTAGGAGACAGTTCCCAGGCCCCACGGCCACTGTAACCACGACCTGTATCCTCCAAGGTCCGGGCCATTAACAGACCATGAGTTTTTGTTTGTTTTTTTCTTTCAGTGGCATTTCTTAAGGGCTTTCTATGTGCCAGACCCTGTAACCAAGCAGTGGGGGGATACAAGGTAATCAGGTTGGGCACCTGCGGATCACTGTCTTGAGCTCCACTTTACAGATGAGGGAACTGAGTCATGGAGAAGTTATCATCGTTGAAAGGTATTTAAGTGCTTATTATGTGCCAGGCACCGTACTGAGGGCTGGGGCAGATACAGGCTAATCAGGTTGGACCCACGGAGCTCACAGTCTTAATCCCCATTTTACAGAGGGAACCTAGGCCCCGAGAAGTGAAGTGACTTGTCCAAGGTCACACAGCAGACACGTGGTGGAGCCGAGAGGCGAACCTCGGTCCTTTGACTCTCAGGTCTGTGCTCTTTCCACTAGGCCAAGCTCCTAGTTCCTTTCTTCCAACAGCCCACCCAGAGGACAAAAGAACCTCAGTCAATCATCGGCATTTACAGGAAACCCACTGGGGGAAGAGTTCTGGACTGAAAGCATTTTTTCAAATATTTAGATTCTTGTCTTTGAACTTGAGCCTCTCCAGTGTTCCCAACACCCGGGTGAAATCATGTTTCTCCTTTGCCCATCTGATGCTCTCCCTAGGTGGGCGAGCCTCGGTTTTTATTTCGAGAGGGGCTCACCTTCCTGGCCGCCCCTCAACAATCCCTCTCGGTTGGTTGCGAAGCTTGGGAGTGGTTCACGCATCCACCTCCAACAAAACCAGCAGGATGTGGGACTCGTGATGGGGCGAAGGTCAGAACTATCCGCTTGAGCAGCCTAATTTCAGATTAACATAACATTTTTATTCACCGACCTTCACCCCAAGGTCCCCAAAGTAGTTTACAAATTTAGGAGAATTGCCCAGCACCCTTTCAGAAAGGTTTAAAGCAGAAACGAAGGAGAACAGGCAAGCCGACGGACACTGTAGACGACGTGCACAGCAACGGCCAGATTCGCTTCACTTCCCGGGACTCGCTGCCTGATCGTTTGCGGAGGACTGGTGCGAAGGGGAGCCTTAACTTTGAATCTGGGTGATTTGCCAGAGGGGAGGCGGGCCGTGCGTGTGCTATTTTGCACATTCCCCAACGATAAATAAAACCGTTCCACAGAAATGCTCTCTCAAGGAGTTCAAACGCTTCCAGAGTAACGTCACCATTTTCTGCCCAAGAGAGCTAAGATTATTCCTGCCCATCAAAACCAAAAAATAATCCCGTATGCTTCCAGTAGTTTACAAGAACCGCGGACCGGCCCAGCTCGAGGGCAAGCTGGTGTTCGGAGGAAGGGTCTCTGGTTCTGCCAAGGACACTGCCTAACACAAACACTGCCGAGAGACATTTCAATAAATCTTACAAAAGAGAAACACAGGCAAAAATGTGAAAGGGATTTATAGACGGCCGGCAGGGGCCATGGTCAAAGGAGACCGTTTAACGGGATGGAGTGAGTCCTTTTCTGTGGTGTTTTTTTTTAACGGCCGAGTCCAGCCTGGACTTCAAGGCTCTCAAACCAACAGACCCCTGCTACTACGCCAGGAGACTGGACAAAAGGCAAAATACAGTCATATGAGAAGCTACTCCAACATTCAAAGAAATGTGACTTCTATAAACAAGGTCCACCGGTAGCCATTTAACGGTAGGGCTGGCATCCGCCTCGTAGAGTATATTTATCCGATGCTCATTTGCCCCGGCTACCATTCTGTGCAGGCATTATAATAATAACGTTGGCGTTTATTAAGCGCTTACTACATGCAGAGCACTGTTCTAAGCGCTGGGGTAGATACAGGGGAATGAGGTCGTCCCACGTGAGGCTCGAAGTCTTCATCCCCATTTTACAGATGAGGGAACTGAGGCCCAGAGAAGTGAAGTGACTTGCCCACAGTCACACAGCTGACAAGGGGCAGAATCGGGATTCGAACCCATGACCCCTGACTCCCAAGCCCGGGCTCTTTCCACTGAGCCACGCTGCTTCTCTAAAAGTTACACGTTGTCCAGCAGATAGTACAACAAATATTTCATCCTCCGTGCACCCCCTCCTTCCCCCCATCCCAAGTATCGAGCTAGAGTCTCCCCAATCTGGTCAAGAAACCAGGGTTGGGTAGGGCAGGGAGGACGGAAATTATAACGATTATAATTAGGTGATTTCTGGGTGTTTGCATTTCTTTTGCCTCATTTAATCTTACCAAACTGAACCCCACCCCCTCAAAAACAATTGAGAACTACGCTCCTAAGGGGTCCGAATGAAGATCCCAATCCGTACTAAGCGCTTGGGGGAGCACAGTACAGTGGAGTCGGTAGACCGTAGACTAGACCGTAAGCTCGTTATGGGCAGGGAACGTGTCTGCTAATTCTGTTGCACTGTACTCTCCCAAGCGCTCAGTACAGTGCTCTGCACATAGCAAGCGCTCGATGAATACCACCGATCGACTGGCATGTTCCCTGCCCTCAACGAGCTTACGATCTGACTCTCGTCCCTAATATATACAGACTATGGGATCTTTCGCAGCTGAAGGCTTTCCCCCGCAAGCAGAACATAAAGCCTAAAGCCACGCCTCACCCCGTCTCCACACGCTTACCCCTCCCCGGGGTCCCGCGACGTGCCGCCCCAAAAGGCCGCGGCGAGCTGCACCCAGGAAATCTCTCCACTCGCTTTCTTGAGGCGCTCCGGAGGAACCCCATAGCCACAACGGCTACTGAGAAGCAACATGGCTCAGTGGAAAGAGCCCGGGCTTGGGAGTCAGAGGTCAGGGGTTCGAATCCCGGCTCCGCCACCTGTCAGCTGTGTGACTTTGGGCAAGTCACTTGACTTCTCGGGGCCTCAGTTACCTCATCTGTAAAATGGGGATTAAGACTGCGAGCCTCACGTGGGACGACCTGATTACCCTGTTTCCACCCCGGCGCTTAGAACAGTGCTCGGCACATAGTAAGCGCTTAACAAATACCAACATTATTATTACTGTTATTATTATTACTTGGAGCTTTGCCGCTAGCCCGCTCTGGGGGAGGCGAGGCACTGTCCTTTCCGGGTCACCCTTGCATTTGAATCTGCACCCTTCTGTCACCCCACCCTCAACCCTATGACACTTTGGTACACAGTCATTCATCCATTCGTTCAATAGTATTTATTGAGCACTTACTATGTGCAGAGCACCGTACTAAGCGCTTGGAATGGACAATTCGGCGACAGAGCGAGACGATCCCCGCCCAACGACGGGCTCACAGTCTAATCGGGGGAGACAGACGGACAAAAACAAGAAAATATAATCACGATAAATAGAATCGAGGGGATGGACACCTCGTATTAATGTCTGTCTCCCCTTCTAGATCGTAAGCTCACTGTGGGCGGGGAGGGTGAATACTGTACTCTTGTAACAGCTTAACGCGAAGCTCTGCACATGGTAGAGGCTCAATAAATACGACTGACTGAATGACTTAGCAGAGAGGACGAACGATGCCGAGAGAGAATGGAAGACTGGCGTAGGACTCTCGATCGGCTCTCAATACCCCCGCGGGAAAGGGAGGAGAAAACCATTTCGAGACAGCGGGGACACCAGCGCAATACGAACGCCACCGTTCCCCGTCTTAAACCAGCTTGCAGAAAGGGCTTGGCAAAACCTAGTGGCCTAGTGGACAGAGCACGGGCCTGCGAGTCGGAGGGATCTGGCTTCTAATCCCGACTCTACCACTTGTCTGCTGTGTGACCCTGGGTAAGTCACTTCACGTCTCTGTTTCCCAGTTACCTCATCTGTAAAACGGGCATGAAGACTGTGAGTTCGGTGTGGGATATGGACTGCGTCCAACCTGATTAGCTCGCTACGCGCCGTACTTAGCACTGGGGTAGATACAAGGTTGGTGACGGTCCCCGTTCGCCGTCTTCATCCCCGTTCTACAGATGAAGGAACTGAGGCCCAGAGAAGCGAAACGACTTGCCCAAGGTCACACAGCAGACATGTGGCGGAGCCGGAATTAGAACCCAGGTCTTTCTCACTTCCGGGCCCATGCTCTATCTTGATTCTATTTATCTTGATTCTATTTACTGCTATTGTTTTTGTCTGCCACCCCCCCCCACCCGATTAGACTGTAAACCCGTCAGTGGGCAGGGACTGTCTCTATCTGTTGCCGATTTGTACATTCCAAGCGCTTAGTACAGTGCTCTGCACATAGTAAGCGCTCAATAAATACTATTGAATGAATTCCAAGCGCTTGGTACAGTGCTCTGCACATAGTAAGCGCTCAATAAATACTACTGAATGAATGAATGAAGCCATACTCCTTAGGTCCTCCCTCAGGCCTGTGCTCTTTCCATTAGGTCACGCTGCTTCTCTGAGGGTCTTGAGTTTGCTCTCATGGTAATAAAGGTTCATCGACACATCGCTCACCTTGCAGCCCAGAATCGATTTCACCGGTCAACGCGTCATCATCGCTGGCTTCAGGCCACAGCTGGCCTTCAGCCACATTTAGGCGAGGTTTCATTCGGCTGGAAGAGGGCCCGAGCGCTCTTGTGGAGTTGTCGACGCGGAACCCGTCAGGGTTTACCACTTGAATCTCGCTGTGGAGGATGGAGTTGTCCTCTGGGTTCGAGGGGGAGGCTTCTGACGGTGAGTGTGGGCAAACGGATCAGGGGAGACCGATTTTTACCAACAGCCCTTACCCATTATCTGCACGGAAAGATTGTCGGTTGCCGCAGTGCGGCATCTGCCGGGCTTGGGAGTCGGAGGTTATGGGTTCGAATGCCGGCTGTGCCACTCTCAGCTGTGTGACTATGGACAAGTCATTTCACCTCTCTGGGCCTCAGTTACCTCATCTGGAAAATGGGGATTAATCGCGAGCCTCACGAGGGACAACCTGATTACCCCAGCGCTTAGAACGGTGCTGTGCACATAGTAAGCACTTAACAAATACCCACATTATTATCATTATCCGCCATCGTTCACTTCTCCCTCTGTGTTGCGATCTTCTCGGTGCTTCTGTTCCAAGAGAGCCACCCGACTCCTTCATGTCGTGCACTGGGCCGGTCTGTCCTCTCTCCCAACCGTCTGCGGCTATGCCGCCCGGGCTCTCTTTCCTTCTCCACGGGAGCCTCTGAGTGCCTCCTCATCCTAAATGCCGGTTTCCACCCCCAACGCAGCCCCCAGATTGAGTCCTCAGCAGGCCTTGAATCATTCGAGCGGCATTCTGGGCGTAGGAGTCGTTTCCCCTTTCAGGGTGAGTTCCTTCAGGCAAGCCGTCGCCGCCGTTCTCCCTCTTTCCCCAGGCTTGTTCCCCTCTTTTCTGTCGTTACATCTGAAAGGCAAACGATCGGATTTTCCCGATCGATTGCGCTCTTGGGCAGAGAGATGGGCGTTTGATGGGCCCAGCTGCTCAGGTGGTGGGGACCACGGGGACCTTTCTCAAACCCTAAGAGAGTCATCTCCTTCTTCAGTCGTCTGCTCTCGCTTCCATTTGGGACCGTTTGAAGACGAACTCACCTTGGAAAGTCACTGAAGTCACCCAAGCTATGGTGCGGCTACTTAGGGTAATAACAGTAATGTTGGTATCTGTTAAGCGCTAACTATGTGCCGAGCACCGTTCTAAGCGCTGGGATAGATACGAGGTAATCAGGTCGTCCCACGTGAGGCTCACGGTCTTTCTCCCCATTTTGCAGATGAGGTAATTGAGGCACCGAGGAGTGAAGTGACTTGCCCAGAGTCACACGGCTGACAGGTGGCGGAGCCGGGATTAGAACCCATGACCTTCTGACCTCCAGGTCTGTGCTCCACCCGTTATGCCATGCTGCTCCTCTACCTGTCTATAGGGTGGACAGGAAGCAGTGTGGCCCAGTGGAAAGAGCACGGGCCTGGGAATCAGAGGGTCGGGGATCTCATCCCGGCTTTGCCACTCGCCTGCTGTGGGCACCCTGGAAGTGAAGTCAGCGTGGCAAGCGGCGTGGCTCAGTGGAAAGAGCCCGGGCTTGGGGGGCAGAGGTCATGGGTTCGAATCCCGGCTCTGCCACTTGTCAGCTGTGTGACTGTGGGCAAGCCACTTCACTTCTCTGTGCCTCAGTTAACTCATCTGTAAAATGAGCATGAAGACTGTGAGCCTCACGTGGGACAACCTGATTACCCTGTATCTCCCCCAGTGCTTAGAACAGTGCTCTGCACATAGTAAGCGCTTAACAAATACCAACATTATTATTATTATTCACTTCTCTAGGCCACCGTTACCTCACCTGGAAAACACATCTACCAACTCTGTTGTATTCTCCCAAGCATTTAGTACAGTGCGCTGCACACGGCAAGTGCTCAGTAAATACAACTGATGGATTAAAGTGGGGATTGAGACCGAGAGCCCCCGTGGGACAGGGACTGCGTCCAATCCGCCTACCTTGCATCTAATCCTGCTCTTCGTACAGTGCCTGGCACGTAGTACGTGCTTAACAAATACCATAAAAACAATTAAGGAAACAGCAGCATCGGGCTGATTTTCCAATGACAGGCCAGGCCAAATTGTGCCCACCAAAGAGGGAAGAGTTTCAATCATTCATTCATTAGTATTTATTGAGCGCTTACTACGTGCAGAGCACTGGACTAAGCGCTTGGAATGGACAACTCGGCAACAGATAGAGACAACCCCTGCCCAGTGACGGGCTCACAGTCTAATGGGGCACAATCCGGACAGCATCTGTCTTTTCCGGCAACAATGGAACACAGCAACCACCTCACTGCCATTTCCGGGCGGGTCTCTGACGCAGACTTCTTCTCTAGACTCGCTGTGGGCAGGGAATGTCACTGTTTATTGTTGTGTTGTACTTTCTCAAGCGCTTAGTAAAGTGCTCTGGACTCAGTAAGTGCTCAATGAATATGACAATGAATAAATACAGGAGCATTTTCCACACCAAAGAAACGAAGGGCACAGGCGCGCATCATCCGTGTTTCATCTAGCCCGTCGATCGGATTTATTGAGCGCTTATTGTGTGCAGGGCACCCTACTAAGCGCTCGGCGTAAGACGACGTAACAATATAACAGATGCGTTCCCTGCCCACGACGAGCTTATACGCTAGAAAGATGCCACGTGAGTCAGAAGAACGACCTTTAATACGACGGTATCATATAAACACACATACAGAAATCCAATATAATAATAATAATAATGATGGTATTTGATAAGAGCTTCCTCTGTGACAAACACTGTTCTAAACACTGGTGGAGATACAAGGTAATCAGGTTGTCCCACGTGGGGCTCCCAGTCTTACTCCCCATTTTCCAGATGAGGGAACTGAGGCACAGAGAAGTGAAGTGACTTGCGCAAAGTCACACAGTTGACAAGTGGCGGAACCGGGATCGGAACTCATGACTTCTGACTCCCAAACCTGTGCTCTTTCCCCTAAGCCACGCTGCTTCCCTAATATATAGGGAGAATATGTATGGGAGAACTGGCTCTATTTCTTTTTTAAGGGTCTCGCGTAAGATGCCCCTACCCTACATTTGACCCATAAGGCACTCAGAGTGAGAGAATCTGTTGGGTGCACGGAACGGCCAAGGAGAAAACTGATTTTTGCTTTTAATGGTAACTTCGAAGCACTTCCTATGTGTCAAGTACTGTTCCAAGAACTGAGCTGCATACGAGTTAATCTCGCCAGATTCAGGTCTGTCCCAGATGAGGCTCACAGTCGAGTAGGAGGAAGAACAGATATCAAAACTCCATTTTACAGTTGAGGAAACTGAGGCTCAGAAGCTGTTACTTTCTCAAGGCCATGCAGCAGGCAAGTGGGGGAGCTGGGATTAAAACCTAGGTCTTCCGGCACCCAGGCCCATGCTTTATCCCCTAAGCCATGCCGCTTTTCAACAGATCTCAGATCTTCAGCTGCGAGACCTCGACCACAGAGTTTTCCGTCAAATTTGGAGGTCCGGGACGGACCTGAGTCCTGTGCTAAAGCAGGATCTCGCTAATCGAAGGATCTGAAAAAAAATACAGTCAAGATGAAAGTGCTGTAGAGTAGTCAACTCGATGAAAACACTAGCCCTGTGTGTTGCGGGCCTCTAGTTAGATGATCTCTGGATTGTCTGATTAATTGGACAGCTGGATAATTTGGCTGATGCATGTATTATTAGAACTCTGTCCTGGCTTTGGGATGTGGAAATTTTCTATAGATTGCCTTCCGGCAGCTCTGCCTGGCCTCTCGTGCCGCCTCCACGAACAGCTCACTAGATTATAAACTCCTCGAAGGCAGGAAACGGGTCGTTCATAAATGTCATTTTAACTTCTAGTACCCGCCCAGTGCACCACAAAGACTCTTACTAAGTAACTGATCATCTTGATTGCCTGCCAAGCCAATTCCTATTCCAGGGCTTCCCGAGCTCCGGCACTAAGTGTGTTTTCCCGCATTTCCTCTACTCTTTGCGGCCCCTAAAGCCTCGTATCCCACCTCCTTAGGCCGTGGGCTCCATGTGGGAAAGGGACTGTGTCCGAGCCGGTGACCCTGTATCTCTTCCGGGGCTTAGTATGGTGTTAGAAAGCAGCGTGGCATAGTGGATAATAACGTTGGTATTTGTTAAGCGCTTACTATGTGCCAAGCACTGTTCTAAGCGCTGGGGTAGATACAGGGTAATCAGGTTGTCCCACGTGAGGCTCACAGTTAATCCCCATTTTACAGATGAGGAAACTGAGGCACAGTGCAGGGCCTGGGAGTCAAAAGGTCATGGGTTCTAATCCCAGCTCTGCCACTTGTCTGCTGTGTGGCCTTGGGCAAGTCACCTCACTTCTCTCTGCCTCAGTTACCTAGACTGTACAATGGGGATTAAGACTTTGAGCCCCATGCGGGACAGGGTCTGTGACCAACTTGATTTTCTTGTATCCACCCTAGCTCTTAGTACAGTGCCTGGTACATAGTAAGCGCTTAACAAATACCATAATAATTACTATTATAGTCAGCACTTAAAGACGATTATAATTATTACCACCTCCTCCATTTGGGGAAATGGGTGCCATCCTCCCTCCCACTCCCGACTTATCTGGCTAGAGCAGAGAATAATAAAGAGCAAGTCTCACGCCCCAATCTGGGCCTAGAAGGCTTCCTATTTCCGGGAGGGACTTCTAGCCCGGATAACTGAAAGAGGGGCCGGGCAGATCGACTGTGACTTAATATGGGGTTGGAAACATCTTTTATTACATCGCACGACTGTTACATATAATACCGAAAAATGATAACACACCCAGTGGTCATAAAAGACGAGCTCCGACTGAATCGACACACCGTATTATCCACCAGATATTGTTAGGTGTCAAGAAACAAAGGGATCGCTTAACTCATCACATCAAAGAACAGTGGGATTTGGTTAATGCTGATAATATCCCAATTATGACCCGAGTCAGAGAACGCCTCCTCCCAAGGGAAAAATGAGGAAGAGACAAGGAGATTGAGGGAGAGACTGGAGGACGGCAGAATCTTTTGATCTGGACCCTAAAGTCTGATCTGAGGGGGCCCCGGATTTAAAAAAAATGAGTCAGAGAAAGGCCAGTGAAGCAGTGCAACCATCTGGTCGCCTACACGTGCGCCACGGGGCCTCGTCTGAGATCATCACCAGCCAGGACCGAGATGGCACAAAACCACAGCCTCTGCAGCGAGCCGACCCCAGTCCCGCCTAATCAACTTGTACCTACCCCAGCGCTCAGAACGGTGGCTGACCGAGTGAGCGCTTAACAGGTACCGTAAAAAAAAGACCGCTTTGTGTTGCCTCTCTTGTCAGAGCTGGACAGGCTGTACTATCGGAGAAACCCACAGGAGGAAGCCCGAAGGAAAACCAGGCCCTTGCCGAAACGACGGGGGTGATTCCACAGGCTAGAGCGGTCGGCCGTTTTTACCCGCCAGTAAAGTTCAAAATATGTGAAGAATTACGACAATACTGCGTTCATCTCAAACCAGGCATATCGCTTTACCAGCTACAGAGTCCCTCACTCCCTCTGTAGAGGCTCCTCAGAGGGAAATGAAAGCCGCCCTTTATTAAACAACCAATTTCAAATTACATATTTCTAAATATAAGCTACCGCTTCTATTGGCTCCTTCCCCAAATCACCCCTTCCCTTTCGATCGGTCCCCTGCGTTCTCCATTTTGAGTCTGCCGCCTACTCTCCTTCCTGCATTTGTTCCCACAACCCTCCCTGTAATGCCTGAGGGGATTGGTGTTGGCTAAACCCCCGGTCGGTGGGGAAGGACTGGGCCAAGGGATGGGAGTTGAAGGAAGCCAGAGCTGCGGCCATTTCTTTTGCTACGGGGCAGGGACGCTTCCCTCGGTTAGACTGGGAGTTTCGATTTCATCTCCTCAAGTCCCCCTGCATCATTTCACTGGGTCCGCCTCACACCACGGCCACCTGGAAGGCCAGGTGTAGGCTGCTGGGCTGCAGGGGTGGGGGCGAAGCATCGTGTGGCTGAAGCCATATAGCGAGTAGCGAGAAAGTGATTGTCCGCCGGGAGTGTTTTCAACTGGTAACAGACCGTCCCTCTCCCCGCATTACTAAGATCTCATCTCCTCCAAGAGGCCTTCCCCGACTTAGCCCACCCTCAGTCCTCCTACTCCCGCTCCCTTCTGCATCGACTACGTGAATCTGCCCCCTTTAAGCGCTCCGTAATTTATTTGGATGCCTGTCTCCCACTGTAGTCTACAAGCAACTGGAGGGCAGGGCATGTACCTACCAACTCTGCTGTTCCGTCCTCTCCCAAGCGTTTGATAGCGTTCTGCACAATGCAATGCTCGATACGCAACACTGCTCGATTGACCGAGATCGACTGGAGCCCCAACGTCACTGTGTTCTGTCATCTCTTTACCCAAACATTCCCTTCACCTGGGCTTTAGAAATCTAGCAATTTCTCTAATCATCTCCCCTTCAAAAACTTCTCCCTTTTTTTTTTTGGCCCTCAGGTCCGCCAGGATCCTTGGATATTCAATACCATTATGACTATGCATCCTGACAACTGGTTGACCATATGGCAAATGGAAGTTCCGACCGATTCCAATCGCTAAATGTTCTCATGTATATTTCAAGATGGGGTGCTACTGCTAGTATATCGGGTAATTAAATTCACCCTCTTACAGTTTGTATAACATATGCTTTTTCACTTCCTACGTTAAACTTCTGCAGCGCCTCACTGCAGCTGTTAAATAACTGCCACGTGTTGCAGGAGAGGCGGTTACATTTGAGGAGTGAACAAGGTGATGCGTTTACCCACTGGCGTTATCGACTCAGCCCTGTAAAAAAAAATAAATCCTCAATCGTGGTATTTGTGAAGTACTTACTATGTGTCAAGGACTGTACTGAGCGCTGTGGTAGGTTCCAGATCATCAGGTCCCCCATGGGGGTTCACATTCAAAGTAGGACGGGGCGGAGGTATTGAATTTCCCTTCTGCAGATGAGGGAACTGAGGCACAGTGAAGTCAAGTGAGTTGCCCAAGGTCACATAGCCGTGGCAGAACTGGGATTAGAACCCACGTCCCCCGAGGTCCAGATCCGTGCTCTTTCCACTAGGCCACGCTGCTGTAAATAACGGGAGCCGAAAGGCACTAGGAAAAGCAGCGTGGCTTAGTGGGCTTGGGAAGTCGGAAGGACCTGGGTTCTAATTCCGGCTCCACCACGTGTCTGCTCTGTGACTTTGGGCAAGTCCTTCACTTCTCTGGGCCTCAGTCACCTCACCTGTAAAATGGGGATTAAGAGAGGGACAGGGGTCCAACCTGATTAACTTGTATTTCCCAAGCACTTAGAAGAGTGCTTGGCACACTGAAGCGCTTAACCGGTACTGTTGTTATTATTATTAAAAAAACCATTTAAAAAAATCATCCTTCTCCCCCAGAGTCCGCCCGGTTTTATGAACAAGGTTCCCCTGCATAAGTAATAACAAACAGAAAAGTCACAGTATAGGTTCTCCTTGCTTCGACCACCACTGTCTTCAGCTCCACCCGCCATCCTCGGCGAGTTCAGCCGCACTAGATTTAAACACTATTGACCTTTGCAAGTTTTCGGAACTGGGAAGGCCCGAAACATGGACTGGGGCTTAATCCGACTCGCCTGTAAGCCCGTCATTGGGCAGGGATCGTCTCTAACTGTTGCCCAATTGTACATTCCAAGCGCTTAGTACAGTGCTCTGCACATTCATTCATTCAATAGTATTTATCGAGCACTATGTGCAGAGCGCTTAGTACAGTGCTTGGAATGTACAAATCGGTAACAGAGACCGTCCCTGCCCTTTGACGGGCTCAACAGTCTAATCGGGGGAGACGGACAGACAAGTACAAAAGCAATAAATAGAATCGAGGGGACGAACATCTCATTAAAACAGCAGCAAATAAATAGAATCAAGGTGATGTACATCTCATTAACAAAATAAATAGGGTAATGAAAATATAGTAAGCGCTCAATAAATACTATTGAATGAATGAATGAATCCAAGCACAAGTCACAGAGAAAACAGCTTCCAGGCCACAAAAGCAAAGATGAATCGAATGTGCACTGAGCACAGTGATGTTCCGAGAAGTCCCTTGTAAGAGGGACCTCCTTGCTGGCCATAATAATGATAATGTTGGTATTTGTTAAGCGCTTACTATGTGCAGAGCACTGTTCTAAGCGCTGGGGTAGATACAGGGTAATCAGGTTGTCCCACGTGAGGCTCACGGTCTTCATCCCCATTTTCCAGATGAGGTAACTGAGGCACAGAGAAGTTAAGTGACTGACCCAGGACGAGCCCTGAGCAATATAGAAGAGGGTTGGTTATGGCAGGCGAAAGTCAAGTGAGACAACTAGCGAAGGTTCTCAATCGATGGTATTTACTGAGCTCCTACTATGTTCAGAGCACTTTACTAAGCACTTGAGAGAGTTTGATAAACTGAATTAGCAGACAGGCTCCCTGCCCCTAACGATCTTACAGTCTACCCAGGGAGCCAGACATTTTGTTTTCCAGGACAAAAAAGCACCTTCCAGCCCAGGAAGCCAAGGACAGGCCTCCTGGCTTTAAAATCCCTTCAACGCAACCCCTCTCAAAGACAAAAGAAATGGTCAAATCCCCATTATCCCCCTACAAACGGGCTCCCGGTGGTGAGGGGGCACGGAGAGTTCAAAGCTACAAGCGTTGAACGTCCAATACAGTCATCTCTGGGGGAAAGAAAGGGAAGGTACACTGCAACTGAGATCTGGACCCCAGTATTCTAATTGTAGAAGAAAAACCGAAAGGAGGAAATGGGCGTGTTGGGCCCACCTTTCTCGCTTCCTTTCCTGCCGCACTCTGATGCTGAGTGGAGCCTGATCTGTCTCCGATGCTTGCATAAATTTCTCTCTCCAGGTACCGTAAGCACTTCTTAGGAAAACAACAGTACCACTCAGTCAGTCAAATATTTACGAGTTCTTGGGAGGGAACAATAGGTCAATAAACAGGTTCTCCTGCTTCAAACCCTTCCACAAGCAGGGGGACGGCACAGTGCTTTGCATCTGGGGATGCCTAGTAATCCAGGGAAGCAGTCTGGCCTAGAGGAGAGAGCCCGGGCCTGGGAGTCGGAGGACCCGGGTTCCCATCCCGGCTCTGCCACTCATCTGCTGCGTCATCTCAGGCAACTCACTTCACTTCTCCGGGCGTCGGTTTTCCCATCCGCAAAATGGGGATTCAGTCCTACGCCCTCCTACTTAGGACGGGGCCGGAACTGTGTCCAACGGGATTATCTCGTATCTACCACAGCGCTTAGAACAGTGCTTGGCACAAGGTAAGCGCCGAAAAGTACAGTAAAAAAAAAATCCACACGTATATTTATCGATTTTTCGGCATCTCCCTCGAGTTTGGAAAAACAACAACCTGCAAGAGTACATTCCAACCCAAGGGATGAAAAAATGGTTGAAAAGCCACCGCTGCGGAGATATGACTACAAGATAACGCTTTCTGCATCCACCTTCTCCTTCACTGTTGGGTGAAATGGGAAATTCAGAGCTATAAATATGCTTGTGCTTCCTTCTCTCTAATCCTCCGTCCCCACCCCTCTGCCCTCCCTCCCCCTCACTCTGGAGTCACAATCCTGTGTGTCATCCAGAGCACTTCCACAAAAGCCAAATGAGATCATAGGTAGAGGCTGACCATAATATAAGAGGAAGAGCAGGGACAGAAAAATTCTCGAGTTCCTTTCACAGAAGAGACACAAAGCAGAAACATCAGCCACCAAGGACAGAAATTCACACAGCAGCAGCAGTCGCAACAGCAGAAGCAATTTCATTACCCATCCTCTAAAACCCGTTCCCTTCGCTAAGAGACGTTGAGTCCAGTGAACGGAGCGCCGGGTTGAGGCCCCAAGCGGACTGGCTTCGTGACACGGTCTTCAGCCTAGCCAGCATCTGATTCATGCCCTCAGATGGGATGCCTGGCCTTTGCCGATCCACCGAGGCCATCTTTCAGGGGGTCATTTGGAAGAAAAGCCCGAAACGTCACTGAATCCCCTTAGATGGCTTGGGCTCTGGAACTTCAGGGCCCCAGATCCCCCCACCCCTTCCCCCCGAGAGGTGGAGAGAGAGCCCGGCCCAAGGGACCCAGGAAAGCACTTGGGTCTCCAGGGGGACTGGGGGGCTACCTGACTGCACCGCCATCATCAGAGTCTCGGGTTCCAGCAGAGTCATGGTCGGTCCCGTCTCAGGAGCAACGGTCGGCAAAAATACCGAAACAAATTTGAGAACGAGGAAACAGCCAGGGTCGTCGGGCGAGGGGTCCCGTCTGCAGAAGGCTCCCCAGAGCTTCCATAAAACCCACCCTCACATGCCTTATGCTCCGATCCGTCTGTGAGAACTCAGTCCCCTCCCTGGTGCCGTTCCCAGTTTATCCGCCCTTCGGGCAAGTTCAGATGGCCCAGAGTTGAATTACTGCCGACAGGAAGCAGAAAAAGCACTCAGTTAAGACTTATGAAGTGTGGTCAGAACAGGGAACTCCGCCCCCCTTGCTAGTCTTCTTTGGGGGAAGGGGTGAGAGACAAACAGCTACTCTAGAAAAGCAGATTAACAGCTTTTTCCCCTGTCCTTGGAGAGAAGAGGAGGAGGTTTTGTGAGAACTCTTGTCTGCATCCCCTAGAGGGATTCTGTCGATGAGACTTTGTTTCAGACACCCAACGGTCAACAATGCGTTCCATCTTACCGGGAACTGTCAGCTCCCTGACCTGACAAGTAAAAAAGACAATACACATTCAAACTTATGGGGGGTGTGAGGGGAGACAAATTATACTCCCGAGTGCCTTTTGGGTAAATGGTATTTAGGGAAAACAGGCCTAGGAACTTCCCTACCCCCTAGTGCAATTTAAGTATCTCCTTTGAAAAGTCATCTGAACGTATCCTGGATCCGGGAATTCACTCTACCCTTGAAAAGCAATAAACATAGGTGACGGCATATTTGATCGGGGTGTTGAAAGAGTTCTCACCATTGGAAATGTCCTAGAAACATCATTTAATACTCTCTAGCATCAGTAACGTGCTAAACTGCTGCCCACAGGATGCAGGGTCCTGATCTTCGTGGAATTTTTTTTCCAGATAAAATCTTCTACTGCTTAATTTTGGTTCCCCGGTGCCAACTTGTCTCCCGATTTTAACTACGGAAGAGGCGAACTGGGGGGCACTGAGTGCCTTTCGACCGGTAAAGATAAATCCAACAGATCAATGTCCTCCCTCCTGCCTCCGACGCCCCATTTTGTATCCAACGGAAGATAAATCCAACAGATCAATGTCCTCCCTCCTGCCTCCGACGCCCCATTTTGTATCCAACGGACCGGCACACTCCCCATCTTTAAAATCACATCTCCTCCGAGAAGTCTTCTCTGACTAACCTCTCTCCTCCCCACCCATTCTCCCTCCCTTCTGTATCTGCTAAGCAGTTGGGTCTCTACCCACTAACAACTTTGATACCCACACCATCCCCAGCCCCACAAAACTTAGGTACAAACCCTTAATCTCTGCTGCTTTAACTTCTCCATCCCGCTCTAGACCCCGTAACCTCCTTCAGGGCAGGGATGGAGCCCACCAACTCTACTGTACGGCCCTCTTCGCCAGTACTTAATATAGGGCTCTGCATTCGGTAAGCCCTCAATAAATACCATTGACATTGATGGATCGCATTTACTTCAAAATCCAACTCCATCCATCTGGGTGTGCGGAGGCGAAGCCAAAGGAGTAATCCAGCCTCTGCAAATGAACAGCAGAACGAGAGACCCCCAGAGAGATAAGAATCCCAGCACTGCCCATTTTAAAGGAAAATTCCTCAGGGCCGAGGGCGAGGGAGAACACTCGCCATGCGCGCGCGCGCACACACACTCCTCTCCCCCCTACTTCCCACCTCAAGAATGTACTGCTTGAGAGGAAATCGGGAAATCTTTGTTTAGAACAGAGGGAATGAATCAGCAACCCCATGCAGTGGGACCCAGGGTGGGCTAGAAGCCGCAGGAGATGGAGTTTTGAAACAACAGAAGTCTTACTGCCCTCCACTGGCAACCAACCTCATGTGGCTCTGTAGGAAGAAAAATGGTGAATTTTCCTCTCCCGGACCCAAGGCAGCCCCAAGGAGTTAGTATTCCAGAGGAGGCTCTCCCCAGAGCGTTGTTGACTCAGCCTCTTGTCCCCCTGCGGCACAGACGGTTTTGCTACGGGTAGCACGAAACACAGGTTTGATCTGTTCTGCGTGGGCAATGCAAATGGCGAAGCTCTAAGGGAATGGGACCGGGAAATGGGACGGGAAAGCCAAGCTTTCCCTCTCTTCCCAGTAAGCAACAGAGCGGTAATCTTCCTGCCCCGGAGGGAGACATGAAGACTCCTCTACGAGCACTTGGAAAGCACCGTGGGTTAGGCGCCACTACAGAAACGCGAAAGAATAATGCTGACCAATATCTAGAAAGGAAGCCATCGATGCCTACGGCGGAGAGGTGATGTTTTGTCTGCAGAGTATCCGCCTGAGCATGGGAGCAATAGTCCACCCTTTATAAATAGGTCTGAAGTTGTACTAAAAGGATTTGGGCTCTTGCTGGAGTAAACAGAGGGTTATCCCAAGATTTTTGTGAGAAACTTCAACCAGTGGGGAAACAATACGAATGCTCCACATATTTTTTCATTACTGTTGACCCTGAAATGCCAGGGGATGATTATTTGGACGTGGTAACGGAAAAAATGGCACATGATAAAAGTCAGTGTTCATTCCTGACTTAGCTGGGAACCCCTGAAATCTGTCACGGGGCCAAGAGGGGAGAAGTGAAGGTTTGCAAGAGGGGTGTTCAATCCCTGCTCCCAGAGGGAAAAAGGAATGTGTTGTGGGTCTCAGGAAGGGAAAGAAGGATTCCGTTGGGAACAGTGGGAAGGGCAGCCTTTTCTCCATAGAAAATTGGTTTTTTTCCATTTTGATTTAAACCATTGCAGCTTCTCTCCACTCTTTCTGGGTTTTTCACCTTCCCTGACACGAGATTAACTTCCAAAGACAACAAAGGTCCAGAGACACTCTGGGACCCTTGCAATGTGCCTTCTTAACTATGCTGACTTCCAGGCCGACTGATAAGTCAGGCACCAAAGATTTACTAAGAAACCAGAGGGCCCCTACCACTATACTGGACACCTGGAGCACAGATTAAAGAGGACAGGTTCCTGCCCCCTGGGAGTTGACAAACTTCCTTTACATGGACTTTGCTTGCCTTTACTAACAGCTTTTGATAGAGAACATTCCACCTAAGTACAAAACTGCCAGATTGTGAGGCATTAAGTAAAACCATGGTGTTGGATAGCCCTAAAGAGAAATGAAGAGGAGAGGGAAAAAAAAAGTCACTTCTAATGGTGAAATCCAAGAAAGGTAAGAGGAATCTTATCTGTTTTGGCTGAAAGTCAAGTGTATATATAAAATCCATCATCGCCAGGGCACCCATTTGTACTAAGCAAATACACACACGTTCGTCAGAACCCGCATCAAATGGGGCTGGGATATGAAAACTTTGCAGGGTACATTAAAATGCAGCTTCAGCCAATTCCCAGTTTTCCAAGGAAGGGGAGTTTATGGACTGTGTGGAGGACTAATCCGTAGATAAAGTAGCTCAACAACCTTTTAAACCCATCCGACCGCCTCCAGTAATCTTTTCTAAAAGCTACTAACAGGAAGGAAAATGGACTAGTTTGTCTTTCATCTCCTTTTATCCCCGCCCCCCCCACAAACACACACATACACATAGTGGGGTGGGACTGAGTGTGTGCAACCAGTACTGAAGTGGCAAGGAGGTAGGCATCGGGGACAAGTATGGGGGAGTGTTTTAAACACACACGCACTCGGAGAAAAGACTCCGAGCAATCAAAAGTTAAACGTATCTGCTAATAAGCCCTGCATCCCTCCACGACACGTAGCCACTCAAGCAAGAAATATTCTTTGCTTGTCTCAGTGGCGATCCAGACGCTTGAAATTTAACATGAACTCTATCCATTCTGATACGGGCAATTATTCATATGCAAACTCAGGACTTTGCTAATTACCGTTTCTGCAGAAATTCTAATTCTACTGAAATTCCACAGGTTCCCAAAGGTTAACATCTCTCCTCCAAACACCTGGGGTGCGTAAAGAGAAAGCAACTCCGAAGGTAACACCCTCCTAGGGCACAGGCAAGCTACTACAGGCTCTGGCCCGCCTCCATTTCCTGTGACCACAACTTTCTACTGACTAAAAACCCCGGCGCTTCACATAACCCTCTGAACACGGCTGTGATGCAGAACTGGGAAAACCACAGAATTCCACGGGCGGACCATTCCTAGCCTCGGGGATGACGAACAATAGATGTTTCAGCCTGCTCTCCAGGCAAGGCTGAAGGACAAAGACTTTCGAGGCCACAGCCTTCACCAGGAGGCTCTCCGATCTTGTTTCACGTCCCACAGAGGAGACATCGAGATCTAATTCAAAGTTTCTCTCTCGTTTCAAAATCTCTCACCTCTCTAGAGGGTTCCGTTTCCAGGACCGAAAGGCCTTAAGAACGTAATGCTATTACTCAGTCAGTGTGTTGGGCAACCCGGACTGGAATTTTATCGCCGACGGTGGCGACCAGATGCCGGCACTGGGACAACCGTCATTTCGTTCAGCGCACGGCATTGTCAAATGACGCTCATTAAGATCTAGGACTGTTACAAAGATGCGATGATGTACTTAGAGCTACGAAAGAGGTTGCTACCGTACTCTCAAGCTACAAGCTGTCCCCGTCTAGGTGGGGGCCGGGTGGCGAAGATCCCTGAGAAAGGTGATCCCGTCCACTTCCACTCACCATTCTTGCGCTCGCTGAGCGGGGGCAGGTTGGGATTCCTGCCGGGGTGGAGGCTGAGCGTCAGCTCGGGCTGCAGGGAGAGTTCCTGCAGCTCGTTGGCGACGGCTTCGCTCTGGGGGCTCGGCGCCGCGGAAAGGGCCACCAACACCGGTTCGTCGTCATTTTCGCCGGCCCCGCCTCCGTCCAGCCCGTTCACAGTGATGACGGAAGGGGGCAGGCAGACCACGCTGGAGAACTCCACTTTGGCTTTCGTGATGGCGACCTGAAAAGGGAAGAGAATGCATTTGAGATTCCGAGGCCCCGGGTACTTATTGAGTGCTGAGTGGTACTCATTGAGTGTTTACTGTGGGCAGAGCAATGTGATGATCATAATAATTATGGTATTTGTTAAGCGCTTACTATATGCCCGGCACCGTACTAAGCGCCGGGGTGGATACAAGCAAATGGGATTGGACACGGTCCCTCGTCCCACCTGAGGCTCAGTCTCGAGCCCCATTTTCCACATGAGGTAACTGAGGCACAGAGAAGTGAACTGATTTGCCCAAGGTCACACAGCAGACATGGGACGGAGCTGGAATTAGAACCCAGGTCCTTCTGACCCACGCTATATCCATTAAGTCAGGCTATCTCACATCCTACCCAATCTGCACACTTTGCTCCCCTAATGCCAACCTACCCTCCGTACGTCGATCTTGCGTATCCTGCCGACGACCCTTCGCCCAAGTTCTCCCTCTGGCCTGGAACTCCCTCCCCCTTCACACCCGACTGATCACCGCTCTCCCCACCTTCAGAGCCTTCTTAAAATCCCAACTCCGCCAAGCGGGCTTCCCAAGCCCTCATCCCCCCCTCACCCCACCTTCCCCTCTGCGTCACCTATGCGCTTGGATCCGTATCCCTTAAAGTATGTGATATTCACCCCAGTCTCAGCCCCAACCACACTCCTGTACATATCCTTATACTCTTCCATTTCCCCTATCTGGAATTTATTTTAATGACCGTCTCCCAATCTACGCTGCAAACTCCTTATTCTATTGCGGTTTTGCTAAGTGCTTACTGTGCACCAGGCACGTACTAAACGCTGGAGTGGATGCAAGATCCCCAGGTCCCACCTGGGACTCGCAGATTAATCAGGAGGGAGAACAACGACTGAATCCCCATTTTGCAGATGAGGGAACTGAGGCACAGAGAAGTTAAGAGACTCGCTCAAGGTCACACAGCACTTAAGTGGCGGAGCTGGGATTAGAACTCAGGGCCCCTGACTCCCGGACTCTGTGTTCTTTCCACTAAGCCAAAAAGTCATGAATTAGCTGGGGAAGGCTTCCGGGAGAGGCTACGTTTTTAGGCTTGCCCGATTATGCACCTCAAAATGCTCGTATCACCGGTTTTTCGCTGCAACAGTCGGGACCATGGAAGTGCACTGAGGCACCTGGAGGCAAATTTGGAGTCAGGGATGTCACACGAAACGAAGGGAGGATCCGATGCCGCCTTCTTTCTGCCTGCACGGCTCTTCTGCGCAAACTTATCTTGATTTATAGCTATCGACTAGGCTCTTCTGCGCAAACTTATCTTGATTTATAGCTATCGACTAAAGGAGACGCTATCAATAGATATGGTCCCCTGCCTTAGGGTTTGCAACCTAAAAGCTGACCACAGTGAAGAAGGTGAACACATGACAAACGTTTCGGCTGGACTGACACCTTCCACTCGGCAAGGCAAGTCAAAAATAAAGTCCCATTTTCGGTATGTATAAGCGTCGGTGTTTGTGGGCTCTGTACAGCCGAAGATGCATGTTGTTTGAAAGAAATAAGCGGGGAGAACCCTTACTTTCTTCATTTTTAAAGCTGGCTTTGTGGAGAAGGCAGTGTGGTAATAGGGTTTTCTTCACGAAGGACTCAATATATATCACGATTACTACTACGTACTTATCTGGAATTCATTTATATTAATATCTATCTCCCCCTCTAGACAGTAAGCTCATTGTGGGCAGGGAATGTGTCTGTTAACTGTTATTCTGAACTCTCCCAAGCACTCAGTACATGCTCTGCACACAGTAAGCACTCAATAAATTTCATTCAATAGTATTTATTGAGCGCTTACTATGTGCAGAGCACTGTACTAAGCGCTTGGAATGTACAATTCGGCAACAGATAGAGACAGTCCCTGCCCATTGACGGGCTTACAGTCTAATCGGGGGAGACAGACAAAAACAACAGCAATAAATAGAATCAATTTATGAAGCATGTTTGGTTTCCACCAGCTTCTGAAATAGCTATTTTTATTTCACTTCATTGATTAGAAAATGCCATGCTCACCAGGTTTGTCATTATGAGGTTTCCAAGTATTCTCAGTGAAATCTCATTTGCTCCCATTGAATTTTCTCACTATGTGTGACCTGAAATCACTAAGCACTGAATTCATTCATTCAATAGTATTTATTGAGCGCTTACTATGCGCAGAGCACTGTACTAAGCGCTTAGAATGTACAAATCGGTAACGGAGAGAGTCCCTGCCCTCTGATGGGCTTACGGTCTAATCGGGCGAGACGGACAGACGAGAACAACTGATGGAATGAATGAGTGAATGAACACAACAACAGAGCTTTGCCAAGGGGTCCACCTACACTTCCAAGAAATACCTCCACGGGGGCAAAGACAAGATCCACTAATAATAAAGATAATAATAATGTTGGCATTTGTTAAGCGCTTACTACGTGCAGAGCACTGTTCTAAGCGCTGGGATAGACACAGGGGAATCAGGTTGTCCCACGTGGGGCTCACAGTCTTCATCCCCATTTTCCAGATGTGGTAACTGAGGCACAGAGAAGTGAAGTGACTTGCCCACGGTCACACAGCTGACAAGTGGAAGAGCCGGGATTCGAACCCACGAGCTCTGACTCCCAAGCCCGGGCTCTTTCCACTGAGCCACACTGCTTCCCCCTAGAAACCAGCAGCCAACGTGCCATCAAGCCTTTGTCCATAGGTCAGGCCTGGGAGTCTGGGGTCTAATCCCAGCTCCACCACTTACCTACAGTGTGACCTTGGGCAAATCACTTCACTTCCCTGTGCCTCTGTTCTGTCATCTGTCAAGTGGGGATTTATTAATTCATCTCCCTCCCCCTGAGCCTGTGAACACCGTGCCGGACAGGGATTGTGTCTGACCTGATTATCTCTTGTATCCCCTCCGGTGCTCAGTGAAGTGTTGGGCTCATAGTAAGTGCTTACCAAATATTATTATTAAAGATGAAAAACACCTCTACAATCAAAGAACTGACAAAGGGAACGGGAGATGATTTAGGGTCAAGAAACATTTCTGCTAGCCTTTATATTCAAGCCAGGTTGGCAAAGGCAAGCCTCTGTGGGTTTTCTGTTACTTCATCCCCGCTCTCTCCTCCTCTAGGAAACCCTCCGCAAAGAGGAAGAGTAAGAAATGAAAGAAAGGAGAATCCTGGGCAAGGGACGAAAGGCCAGAGGTTGGCTTGTTGAATGGTAACACAGAGGCAATGGAAACAGCCGGCTACATCGGACACTATCCTTTACTGTAAAAGCGACACGGGAAAAATCAAAGTCACAAGCATTCAGGTGAAGAAAATGAAATATCTACACAGTAATCCAACCAAAAGAATATTTACAATAGTGATTCATTCAATTCAATAATGTATTTATTCAATACAATTAAAATTCTGGTGGTTTGTACAATATTTACAATAGCGAAGTCTTCTAACCCCAATAGAGGCATTCATTTAAAAAAAAAAAAGTGCATCAAGATCAAACTTCATCTTCCAAAATGATATCCGGTGTCTAACGTACTATCTGCTGATTTGACATCAGAGGGAGACAGGAGGAAAAATAAACCACACGAGGACAGGGTCATCTCCCACAATCTATATCTGCTTCTCCCCTCTTCTTTCTCCAGCCTCTCAATAATAATAATAATAATAATACCTGTGAAGCGCTTACTCTGCATACAGCCCTGTAATAAGCCCTGGGGTAGATACCGAAAAGGCAGATCTGACACGGTCTCTGCTCCACAGGAGGCTTCCTGTCTAAGAGGGAGGGAGGAGGTATTACATGCCCATTTTACTGATGAGAAAACTGAGGCACAATCAAGTTATGTGACTTGCGGAAGGTCACACAGCAGGCAGGTGGCAGAGCTGGCACTGGATTGTTTTGGGGAGCAACACGGAATTGTGGAAAAACCCAAAACCTGGGTCAAGGGATCTGGGTTGTAATCCTAGCTCTGCTACTTGGCTATGTGAACTTGGGACAGTCGCCTTAACTGCTCTGTGCCTCAGTTTCCAAAGCTTTAAAATGAGGAATCAATATCTGCTCTCCCTCCTACTTCGGCTGGGAGCCCAATGGGGCGATAGGGACTGTGTTCAACCTGATTAACTTATATCTCCTGCAGTGCTTGATACAGAGCAAGTGCTTAATAAATACCATAATACCTGAATATCATATTACATATCGACAGTGTAAACGCTAGTAGCGGGAGGCTCAAAGGGCACCGTGGAGGAATTGAACTGGGGCTCAATTTTCCAAACTATATTATGGCCAAAGCATCAGCTAAAGTCAAGAAACTAGTCCTGTCTCTATCGCTTCATCCTGAGAATCTTCATTCCTGATTTCTTTCTGGCTCCCAAGAGAAACTCTACAGTTAACGAACTGCCTTTCCACTGATCCTAAGGTTTTTCTAAATGGTATTTGTTAGGTGCTTACTATGGGCCAGGTACTGTAATAAACACTGGAGTAGGAACAAGATAATCAGGTTGGATTTTGGGGCTCGCAGTCTTCATCCCCATTTTACAGATAAGGTAACTGGGGCACAGAGAAGTGAAGTGACTTGCCCAAAGTCACACAGCAGTCAGGTGGCAGAGTCAGAATTAGAAGCCAGGCCCTTCTGACTCGCAGGCCCATAATAATAATAATAATAATAATTAGGGTATTCGTTAAGCACTTACTATGTGAAAGGCACTGTATTACCTCTTGTCAGCTGTGTGACTGTGGGCAAGTCACTTAACTTCTCTGTGCCTCAGTTCCCTCATCTGGAAAATGGGGATGAAGACTGTGAGCCTCACGTGAGACAACCTGATTACCCTGTATCTCCCCCAGCGCTTAGAACAGTGCTCTGCACATAGTAAGCGCTTAACAAATACCAACATTATTATTATTATCATTACTAAGCACTGGGGTGGGTACAGGCAAATCGGGTTGGACACAGTTCCTGTCCCACGTGGGGCTCAGTCTCAATCCCCATTTTACAGATGAGGGAACTGAGGCACGGGGAGTTAAGTGACTTGATCACAGTGGACAGGTGGCGGAGCCAGGATTAGAACCCATGACCTTCTGACTCCCAGGCCCATGCTCTATTCATTACGTCACGCTGCTGCCTTGAAGCCAGAGTACTATTAACAAACTGCCTTTCTATTAATTATAAGCGCCTTGAGGGCAGGGATCCCGTCTGCCAATTGTTTTCCAGAGTACTCTCCCAAGCACTCAGTACAGTGCTCTGCACACAGCTTTTAATCTTTAAGCAGCCACAGCATGCAGCTTACAGTAAAGTAAAATTAAATTCTGGTTTTCGTTAAGCGCTTACTATGTGCAAAGCGCTGTTCTAAACTCTGGGGGATACAAGGTGATCAGGTTGCCCCACGTGGGGCTCACAGTTTTAATCCCCATTTGACAGATGAGGGAACTGAGGCACAGAGAAGTTAAGTGACTGGCCCAAGGTCACACAGCTGACTGGCGGCGGAGCCGGAATTAGAACCCGTGACCTCTGACTCCCAAGCCCGCGCTCTTTCCACTGAGCCACGCCGCTTCACAGTAGGGACGGCAGACGGGCTGAGCCGCTGCTGCCTTTTTTGATCATCGATAAATGATTTCAGTCTTTTCTCGCAATGCCCCCGGGGTAACTTGGGAGCACTGGATCTTCTTTTCTACAGTTTTGGAACCCGGGGGAGTGTCAAGTTGTCATGGGGTATAAGTCCACTAAATTCGAGGAGCTCACAAAGGTACCGCTGAATACGGAAGCAGAGTGTCAAGCACTCTACTAAGAGCTGGGGGTAGACACAAGATGATCCGCACGGAGCTCACAGAGAGGCAGCGTGGCTCAGTGGAAAGAGCCCAGGCTTGGGAGTCAGAGGTCGTGGGCTCTAATCCCGGCTCCGCCGCTCGCCAGCTGGGTGACTTTCGGCAAATCACTTAACTTCTCTGTGCCTCAGTTCCCTCATCTGTAAAATGGGGATTAAAAGTGTGAGCCCCACGTGGGACGTCATCACCCTGTATCCCCCAGCGCTTAGAACAGTGCTTTGCACGTAGTAAGCGCTTAACAAATACCACCATTTATTTTTATTTTAAGGAGGAGGGGGAACAGGCATTGAATCTCCATTTTGCAGACGCGGGAAGTGAAGCCCACCCGAAGCCCAAGAAGAAGTGAAGCGGCTCGTCCAGGATCGCATAGCGGACGAGTGGCAGAGCCGGGATTAGAATCCAGGTCCTCTGACTCACAGGCCTGCGCTCCAACCAGGAGGCCACACTGCTCTTCCTCCTCTCCAGCCTCTCGACTAGAATCCCTCCCGTTGTGAAGCGGTCTCCCAACTCCTCTACAGGTTCCATTCATTCATTCATTCATCCAATAGTATTTACTGAGCGCTTACTATGTGCAGAGCACTGTACTAAGCGCTTGGAATGGACAGATCGGTAACAGATAGAGACAGTCCCCGCCCTTTGACGGGCTGACAGTCTAATCGGGGGAGACGGACAGACAAGAACGATGGCAATAAATAGAATCAAGGGGATGAACATCTCATTAAAACAACAGCATATAAATAGAATCAAGGTGATGTACATCTCATTAGCAAAATTCCACAAAGGCTATGCTCAGAATTCCCAGTTTCCCCTAGAGGAGGGAAGGAAGGGATTAGTGGTTGAACCTCTCCTCTCAAAAGGAATCACCTTTTCTTTCCTTCACTCATGAGCATTTATTGAGCACTTGTGTCCACAGCGCTGTACTAGACCCACAGGAACATTCGAGAAGAGTGAGAGACCCTGGGCCCACCCTCAAGGGGCTTCTACTCTAGCGGACGGGAACCTTAGCGCTCGCCTCTTTTCTGGAGAAACTGTTCCCTCTAGTATCGACAGCCCTGGGCCTCCGAGGTCCCGGAAATGGCTTCTTCTCCTGGGGATTCCTCCTCTTCCAGAAAGCAGTGCGGCCCGCTGGGCTTGAGAGTCAGAGGGAGCTGGATTCTAATCCCGTCCCCGCCCCTTGTCTGCTGGGTGACCCTGGGCAAGTCACTTAACTTCTCGGTGCCTCAGTGACCTCATCTGTAAAATGGGGATGAAGACCGGGAGCCTCACGTGGGACAACCTGATGACCCTGTATCTCCCCCAGCGCTTAGAACAGCGCTCGGCGCATAGTAGGCGCTTAACAAATACCAACATTATTATCATCACTTAACTTCTCTCTGCCTCAGTTCTCTCGCCTGTAAAATGGGAATTCGCTACCTGCTCTCCCTCCTACTTAGACTGTGAGCCCAGTGTTGGATCTGATTATTCTGTATCTGACTCAGTGGTTGGCACACAGTAAGCCCATAACAAACACCACCACCATTAATATTATTTACGGTTATTCCATCACCTTTTCTGACTCACTCTGCTCTGGACGACATTCCCAACCCCGTCCCGACACTCCACAGGGCCTTCACCTAGAGGAGAAGCCGTCTGGCCAAGGGATCCATGAGACACTTTCCCGGAGAGCCTTCTTTTCCTTGGGCCGGCCTCTCACCAGGCATGCGGGTGGCCCGACTGAAATTCCCTTTCGTTTGATCATCCTGTTTTCTACCTGAAGAATTACAGTCAGTCGATCATATTTAATAATAATAATGTTGGTATTTGTTAAGCGCTTACTATGTGCCGAGCACTGTTCTAAGCGCTGGGGGAGATACAGGGTAATCAGGTCGTCCCACGTGAGGCTCGCAGTTAATCCCCATTTTACAGATGAGGGAACTGAGGCACAGAGAAGTTAAGTGACTCGCCCACAGTCACACGGCTGACGAGTGGCAGAGCCGGGAGTCGAACCCATGACCTATGACTCCGAAGCCCGGGCTCTTTCCACTTGGTGAGCGCTTACTGCATGCAAACCACTGTACTGAGCACTTGGGACAGTACAGTAAAACAATAAATAGACACATTCCCTGTCCGCAGCAAGCTTAGGGTCTAGAGCGCTTGGGAGGGCACCATCCGACACAGTTGGTAATAATAATAATATTATGGTATTTAATAATTTCTGTTACCGATTCGTACATTCCAAAGGCTCAGTACAGTGCTCGGCACATAGTAGGCGTTCAATAAATACCACTGAATGAAATGCTATTGAATGAATAAGTGCTTACTACGAGCCAGGAATTGTACTAAGCACTGGACACGTCCCCTGCCTACGAGGAGCTTCCTCCTGCAATCAAACCAACGGCTGAAGGTTTTTTGGCAGCCAAGACTTAGCTGGAAGGTTGGGTGTCCCAACCCAGAGTGGCCACCCTCTCCGGCAGGCTCTCTGCAGCGCACTGGGCCCAATCTGCAGCTTTCCAGAGGCCTACACCCCAGGCAGCCCGGGCTCAGTGCTGGTTTCTCCTCAGCAGTTCCTTTCTGGTTGCCGCGATCCTCCTTCGGTAGGCCAGGGTCAGTGGCCTTTCAGCCCAGCTGTTCTCTTCCATTCTTGGATTTCTCCCGGCCAGTCCCGTTGTTGCAAATCCCACTTCTACCGCCACATGTGGCGGAGGGACAACTGGGCCAAATCCTGACGCTGAACGCGTTTGCTCTTTCACGCGGGGTTTCAAATTTCCCTTCTCCAGGTACTGAATTGCTTTTCTGCCCTAGCTGATCTGGGGATTGGAGGCTCTCAGCATGCCACGACGCTGCCCTGGCCTCCCCCGGGCTCTGTCTAGCGCTGAAAATCCCTCAGCCTCTTTCCCCCAAGTCAGCTTCTTCAGCTCCTTTGCAGCAGACCTCACGCTAAGGGCTTCCTTAGAGAAGCAGACCCGGACCAGATCCTCCTTAGAGGATCCTTAGAGAAGCAGTATTGCGTAGTGGATGGGCCACAGGCCTGGGAGTCAGAAGGTTCTGGGTTCTAATTCCAACTCCACCTCGTAGCTGCTGTGTGACCTCCGGTGAATCGCTTTACTTCTCTGAGCCCCACTTACCTCATCTGTAAAATGGGGATCGAGATGGTGAGCCCCACGGGGGACAGGGACCGTATCCGCGCCGGTGCTCAGTACAGTGCCTGGCACATCGTAAGCACTTGGCGGGTACCAGAATTATCGTTGTCGTTCTTTAGGGGGGCTCTCTCCTCCGAAGCTTCTCGGGTTCGGTTAGCAAAGCCGCTTCTTTTTGCTTGTTCCCTTCAGTCCTCCCGGCTTGCAGCTGTTCTCTCTTTAGAGGCAGGAGCTCAGATCAACTCCAGCTGGGAGTATTTGTTCCCCTCTCAACGGGGTAGGGTTTCCTTTAATAGGGTGGGAGACCCACCCTAACCCACCCACCCCCACCCACGCAGACAGCTGAGTATCTGAGTATGTCCCGGCGAGTCTATCGAACACCGGTTCAGAACCTCTACAAAACAGCATTTTTCTAGGCTCTCCAGGCCTGGCATCAGATAAGCAGCATGATGTAGTGGACAGAGGGGGGCCCTGGGGGTCAGAAGGTCATGGGTTCTAATCCCAGCTCCGCCACTTGTCTACTGTGTTACCTAGGTCAAGTCTCTTTAACCTCAGTTACTTCACCTGGAAGACGGGGATTGAGATTGAGCCCCCTGTGGGACGGGGACTGTGTCCAACCCGCTTTGCTTGTATCCACCCCAGAACTCAGTAGCGTAGCTGGCGCATAGTAAGCGCTTAACAATTATCACTATTATTATTATTATTACAGCATGGAGTAAACATGGACTGCACACAAATTTGCTTCTGGTGTCCCTCTAAATTTCTGCTTTAGTGAAGACACAGCTGTAGTTTTCTCCTTGTTCTTTCCTACACTGCTCAAGAAGTTGTTTTACCTTCATTCATTCATTCAATAGTATTTATTGAGCACTTACTATGTGCAGAGCACTTTACTAAGCGCTTGGAATGTACAAATCGGCAATAGATAGAGACGGTCCCTGCCCATGGATGGGTTTACAGTCTATAGATATCTCTCTAAGGGATCCTGGACATTCCCTTTCTTGATCTCTTGCTTGGAGAAGCAGCGTGGCTCAGTGGAAAGAGCCTGGGCTTCGGAGTCAGAGGTCATGAGTTCGACTCCCGGCTCTGCCACTTGTCAGCTGTGTGACTGTGGGCAAGTCACTTCACTTCTCTGTGCCTCAGTTCCCTCATCTGTAAAATAGGGATTAAAAGCGTGTGAGCCCCACGCGGGACAACCTGATGACCCTGTATCTCCCCCAGCGCTTAGAACAGTGCTCGGCACCTTAAGTAAGCGCTTAACAAATACCAACATTATTATCTCTTGAGTTGCACTTTGCCTGAAAGTAATAATAATAATTGTGGTATTTGTTAAGCACTTACTAGGTGCCAAACACTGTCCAAAGCGCTGAGGTAGATAAAGGGTAATTTAGTTGTCCCACATGAGGCTCCCAGTCTTAATCCCCATTTTACAGCTGAGGTCACTGAGGCCCAGAAAAGTTAAGTGACTTGCCCAAAGTTACACAGCTGACAAGTGGCGGAGCCAGGATTAGAACCCACGACCTCTGACTCCCAAGCCCGGGCTTTTTCCACTAAGCCATGCTGCTTCTCTAACCAAGCGAAACCAAGTCACCCCCTCTCTCCCTATCCCCTCTCTCAAAAGTACAGTCCAAGAGGCTCCACGAGAACTTTCCTTAAGGGCCACCTGAAAGCGCAGTCACTTATCAACCATTTGCCTGTATTTCTTAATAATAATAACTGGTATTTGTTAAGCGCTTACTCTGTGCCAGGCGACTGTACTAAGCGCTGGGGTGGATACAAGAAAATCGAGTCGTATGCAGTCCCTGTCCCACACGGGGCTCACAGTCTCGATCCCCATTTTCCAGATGAGGTAACTGAGGCTCACAGAAGTGAAGTGACTTGCCCAAGATCAGGTTGCGGAGCTGGGATTAGAACCCATGCCCTTCTGACTCCCACGTGTCTACTCGGACATTACATTCCTTCTTAGGGGCAGTTTTCAAGCTAAGACTTTATCCTTGCTCCCCTTACGGTTGCGGCTTCTCCGATCCTTTCTATCCCCATCTCCTACGGCAGGCCCGTACAGCAAAACGGACAGACCCGCAGAGATGGGAAGCAGCGTGGTCTGGCGGAAAGAGCACAGGCCCGGGGAACCGAGAGGACCTGGAGTCTAATCCCGGCTCTGCCACTTACCCCCTGTGGGACCTCGGGCAAGTCACCCAACTTCCCTGGGCCTCAGTTTCCTCATCTGCAAGTGAGGATCCAATACCTGTTCGCCCTCCTACTTAGGATGAGACTCCCACATGGGTCCTGATTATCTTGTATCTATCCTAGAGCTTAGCTGCTTGGCACATAGAAAGCAGTCAATTATTTAGCACTTAGTTGGTGCTAAGCACTATACTAAGTGCTTGGGAGAATACAATAAAACAGAGTCGGCGGAGCCTTTCACAAGAACTACGATTATTATTATATGGAAGGGGGCACCAGGGCAGGAGGGCCAGCAGAACCACTGCGGGGCCCGAGTCCAGAGGCTCTGGCTGCGAGGATGCTGCCCAGCCTCCAAGACTGTACATCTCTGAACACGCAAACGTTGGAATGAGAGACCTGTTCGGACAAACCTCACCCGGGATGAAGAGAGGCAGCAATTGAGGGAGGGGGTGGACATTTACAGGTACCGCTTTGTTTGCATCGACCAGTTTAATTACTCCTCTTACAATGGGGCCATTTGAAGCCGAGCCCTACTTTCCACAGCCAGAGGCCTGCTCCTCATCTGCTTTCCCACGCCTCCTCCCGCACTACAGACCTGAGAGAAATGCTCTCCTTCGGCCCAGAGGCCGGTTGGATACAAGCCGGTGAATATTTAGAAGCTGATTCCATTTTTAATAAAGTCCTGATAATATTACGTCCTGCTTTATGAAAAGACTATTCCCCGTTTTTCTGCAGAAACTCATCGAGAGAGACTCGCCCAGTGGTTCTCCTAGGCCTACGCTCGGGCTGGAGTTTCCCCCTTTGGGCCTCGACCTCGCGGGAGCCATTTCCCTTTCCCGTTCCGACGCGGCAGAGCCCTGCTCCTCATCTGCTTTCCCACGCCTCCTCCCGCACTACAGACCTGAGAGAAATGCTCTCCTTGGGCCCAGAGGCCGGTTGGATACAAGCCGGTGAATATTTAGAAGCTGATTCCATTTTTTAATAAAGTCCTGATAATGTTACGTCCTGCTTTATGAAAAGACTATTCCCCATTTTTGTGCAGAAACTCATCGAGAGAGACTCGCCCAGTGGTTCTCCTAGGCCTACGCTCGGGCTGGAGTTTCCCTCTTTGGGCCTCGACCAAGCGGGAGCCATTTCCCTTTCCCGTTCCGACGCGGCCTGCCAACCACCAGAGGGGCCTCTGGCGTCCCGGGATGGGGACTCCCGGTTCTCCTCAAACTCGGAGCCGTGCTCCGGGACGGGAACTCCTAGTTCTCCTCAAAGGCGGGGCCGCGCTCCGGCCGGGACAGCTGGTGGCGTGGCGCTCGCCGTATCCGACCACGGAGCGGGGTCTTCCGACGCCACGGCGGGCCGGGTCCTGAGGGGGCTGACTAAGATCGCTGAGGGGAAGTGTGGAGAGAGGGGGATTCCTGCTCGGGTGACATGAGGTCCTTCAGCCAACCATACATCCTCCAGAAAAAGTGTGAAGAAAAAGGGGGGGGGGGCACTTCCAGCTTTAGGGCAAAAGAGGACCCTGCGAGGCAGGGAACTCGGTCGGGAGTAACAATGAGCAAAAGTTTGAAAGGCGCAAAGGAAACCGGAGGAGCCGTGTGCAGGCGAGAGAATCTGGGGAGGGGCCAGCGGGCCAGCCTCTGGTGTTCAAAATGGACTCACTGGGGGCAGGGAGGAAAGCATGAAAAAGATAAAAATCGCTCACACTCCCCCACACCAACGTGGGAGCCGGAGTTAGCCGATGAGGAAAAAATAGTCATGGAAGGGTGTCGCGGCTCTAAGTGAATCAGGTCTCAAGATGAATGAGCAAGAGGCGAAGAAACGTCTCGGTGACCTGGGCCCCAAAGCGGCAGAATCACTAAGAATCAGTGACTCAGAAGAATGAGGGGGAAGAGGAGAGCAAGGAACACGCTGACATTTCCAAATAGCAGAAGCTGCTAAAGAACCAGAAAATAAGAAGGTTTTTCCCATTTACTTGTGGGTTTCAGCATTTTCCTAGTGATAAGCGCCGGACTGATCCGTGATGGTCTCGAGCACCGTTTCATCCAAAGGCCTCCCCGCCGCCCCTTTCCATTCCATCTGCATGGACCTGCGGGGGTTACTGAAGTCCTCTGGGAGACGCCCCGAAATATAAGACCCCGATTCATCAACGTCATTATAGCGCTCTGGACTGTCTCAAAAGAATAGAAGTCTCAGGGCCCCTGCCCGGGACAAATTCAAAATAGAAAGTTTATTTTAATTAATTCTCCCTGGCACAGTGGATAAACCAAGGGCCTGGAATTAGAAGCTCATGGGTTCTAATCCCAGCTCTGCCACTTGTCTGCTCTGTGGCCTTGAGGAAGTCACTTCACTTCTCTGGGCCTCAGTTACCTCACCTGGAAAATGGGGATTAAGACTGTCAGCCCCATGGGGGACAGGGACTGTGTCCAATCCGACTTGCTTGTATTCACCCCAGTGCTTAGTACAGTGCCTGGAACATAGCGCTCAAAAAATATACCAGAATAATAATAATGTTGGTATTTGTTAAGCGCTTACTATGTGCAGAGCACTGTTCTAAGGGCTGGGGTAGATACAGGGTAATCAGGTTGTCCCACGTGAGGCTCGCAATCTTCATCCCCATTTTACAGATGAGGTCACTGAGGCCTAGAGGAGTGAAGAGACTTGCCCACGGTCTCATAGCTGCCGAGTGACAGAGCCGGAATTTGAACCCATGACCTCTGACTCCCAAGCCTGGGGTCTTTCCACTGAGCCTAAAACCATATCACTCAGCTCTGCACGAGAAAAGTTTCAATTCATCTCCCCTCCTAAAAGCAGCAGTGGGGGAATCTATTTCATGCCACACGAAACCCCTTCTTCTCCGCTTCCTGGAGGAAGAGTGAGATGTTACTAGTTTTGTCTATTTCCCACCTGTGTATTCTTTCCCTGCGCTCACTACAGTGCTCTGCACATAGGGAGTGCTTAATAAACCCTACTTTTGCTATTTCTGTCGGCTCAGACGCTACCAGTCCCTCCACTGATCGAACTACAGGGCAACAGAAGCCCAGCCCAGGACATCTTTATGTGACTTTACCTCCCGGTCCGGAGAACCAGCACGCAAACGCAGGAGCTATTCACTAAATGTAGCCGTTGACGACTAAATCACTCGATTAAAATATTAAATATAGCAAAAAAAAAAAAAGCCCACTAAAGCAGCAGCATTCCTGGTTTTAGGGTTTGATTTTTGCTTTTGGGTGGGGTCCCAGACAACTTCTCCGGGAACTTGGCCTAGAGGTGGGCCAACCACAGGCCCGGAGAGGGAGAACCTGCCAATGAGAGTCCCGTAGGAGGGTGGAGAGAGTTGCCAACGACTCCGGAGAGGGTGGAAGGTGAAGTTTCGGCAACGTCTGGGTAGAGGGACAGGCCGGGAACCCTCCCAGCCTTAGAGGGGGGAGAAGTTCCCGGCTCCTCTCATTCCCTCCGCGAATGCCGGAAAAGTAGCGACGGAATACGGGGGGAAAAGAGGGGGGCCGCAGGGGCGGGGAGACGGTACCCAGGGCCAAATCTGCCACTTGAGCCAAACCCGAAGGAATTTCCGAGCCACCCGGAGACATGCAAATCTAGAGTCACTTCTCTATGGCTAATTTTAGGTAAGGACCACAGCCTGACACAGTACACTCATCATCTACCCCCACACTTCCTGGGCCCCCCGCTCCCCCCAAAATACGGTTCTGTCCCAACCCTCCACAAGTACACTTTGTGGGGCTCTTTATACGTCAAGCGATAACGACAGCAGCCACCCTCAAGTCCTAGGAGCTGGCCAGTGCCTCTTTCACTCTAGTTTTGCGGCCTTTAAGCACGAGCGTCGAGCTGCGGGGCACATGGCATGACGATTATTCACGCTTGGGTGAGGAGCTAAGGCCGTTGAGATGCCAGATAGAGGCAGAAGCTCCGGCTTTAAGAGGAAAGCCCACAGATCTCAACATGGAAGCTCCTTGGGGGCAGGGATTGTGTCTTTTTTATGGTATCCGTGAAGCGCTTACCGTGCGCCGAGCACTGTACTAAGCGCTGAGGTCGTCAAGTTGGACACAGTCTCTGTCCCACGTGGGGCTCACTGTCCTAATCTCTATTTTACAGATGAGGTAACTAAGGGCCAGAAAAATAAAGTAGTTTGCCCATGGCCACAGAGCCCACAAGGGGTGGAGTCAGAAATAGAACCCGGGTCCTTCTGACTCCCAGACGCGTGCTCTATCTACTAGGCTATGCTCTTTCTCTAGAGTGCACTTTCCCAAGTGCTTAGTACAGTGCTCTGCACACAATAAACGTCCAATAAACACCACCGATTGGCTGATAGACGCTTTCATCGCAAAGCAGCATGGCATACCGGATTGAGCGCCGGCCCGGGAGCCGGGGGTCACGGGTTCTAATTCCAGCTCCACCGCTTATCCGCTGCATGACCTCGGACAAGTCATTTCACTTCTCTGTGTCTTAGTTACCTCATCTGTAAAATGGGAACTGAGACAGCGAGCCCCACGTGGGACAGGGACTCCCTCCAACCCGATTTCTTTGTAACCACTCCAGTGCCTAGGACGGTGCCTGGCACGTAGTAAGCACTCGAATACTATTATTATTATGGCAAACATCATGGAAAATTACAATTTCTTTATCCCAGAAAATCAGTTCATGCCATGAAATAAGCTGGCTGGGCCAGAGCGGGGCAAGGGAAATCAGACATGAATGTAGATGAGAACAAACCGGAATGAAAATGTAAAATGCGACCCACGGCAGTGATTCTATACTCCTTCAGGAAACTGGTACTCACTTCATCAGCAGTACACCATTAAGTGCCGGAATGGTAATTGAAAAGTTTGCAGGCTGATTGCAGTTCTGAAACGATCTGCAGGGCTAATCGATTTTAATACAACATAGACAAATGCCTATTAGTGGATCCCTTTAATTCCCTGGTCTTATTCAATATCCCTAAGAAATCATCTTCCAGTTTAGCACTAAAATGGCAAGATACGAATCCTTCGGTTCAGCTCTCCGACCCAATTCTCTCCCACGAGCTGGACGGTGTGCGAGCCCGCTGGAAAAGCAGATCTTATTTGCAGGGGGAACGAGTTCAGTGGCATTTACTGAGCGCTTACTATGTGCAGAGCACTGTACTGAGCTCTTGGGAGGATACGATACCCCGGCAACTGGCAGACGCATTCCCTACCCACCACAAGCCTACAGTCTGGAGACATTCCCATCATTACACCAACAGCCTGGCTGCTTTGCCTTGGTTAAGCACAAGTTCCCAAACTTCATTATTAATAATAATAATAATAATAGTATTTGTTGAGCGCTTACTACGTGCCAGGCACTTTTCTAAGCGACAGAGTAGAAACAAGGTGATCACGCTGGACAGAGTCCCCGTCCCACCTGGGGCTCAGTCTCAATCCCCACTTCACCGATGAGGTAACCGAGGACCAGAGAAATGAAGTGACTTGCCCAAGGTCACACAGCAGACAAGAGGCAGAGGTGGGATTAGAACCCATGACCTCTGACTCCCAAGCCCACGCTCTTGCCACTAAGCCACGCTGCTTCCATATTTCATATTTCATTCTAACCCCTTGAACTGAACCAGCGGGGCTCAGTGGAAAGAGCCCGGGGTTGGGAGTCAGCGGTCATGGGTTCGAATCCCGGCTCAGCCGCTTATGAGCTGTGTGACTCTGGGTGAGTCACTTAACTTCTCTGTGCCTCAGTTACCTCATCTGTAAAACGGCGATGAACGCTGTGAGCCCCACGTGGGACCACCTGATCACCCGGTATCCTCCCCAGCGTTTAGAACGGTGCTTCGCACATAGTAAGCATGTAACAAAATGCCATTATTATTATTATTCATTCATCCCTCCACTCACCCTCTATGTGGAGTGAAAGCAAACACGCCTTCTCATGCAATCACACTCTGTTCTCTACAACGCGTTCTTGCCAAACTTTGCGTTGAGGAAAACGCATCTTATCCTACCGACGCTGCACGCATACACACAAACTACTTCTTCCAACGCGTGCTACGCTGAGTTCAAAGGGGCTCGAGCCATCAGCTGGACACCCCCTACTCCTCCCCATCGCAAGCTCGTTGTGGTCAGGGAACACGTCTGCCAACTCTATTATCCTGCACTCTCCCAAGGGCTCGGCGCACGATAGGTGCTCAATAGATACCACTGATTGATGACGTTCTGGCTAAAACTTATAGCGAAAACACACGTTATAGCAGAGCTGGGTGGACTAAATGGAATGATGTGGGAATTCTCCAACGTACGGGAGACCGTAAGCTCCTCGTGGGCGCAGCGCGGCTCAGTGGAAAGAACCCAGGCTTGGGAGTCAGAGGTCATGGGTTTGAATCCCGGCTCTGCCACCTGTCAGCTGTGAGACTGGGGGCAAGTCATTTAACTTCTCTGTGCCTCAGTGACCTCTTCTGTAAAATGGGGATGAAGACCGGGAGCCTCACGTGGGACAACCTGATTACCCTGTATCTCCCCCAGCGCTCTGCACACAGTAAGCGCTTAACAAATACCGACGTTATTATTATTATTACGAGCGGGGATCGTGCCTACCAGTTCCGGGTTGTACTTTCCCAAAAACGCTCTGCCAGGCATAAGCAGTCAGTAAATACCACTGATCGACTGAAGTACAGGTAGGGAGGCTAAACAACGGCCGCCAATCCAACAGCGACCATCAATGGAACTGAATCTTTTTCAGCTGCTCACGGTCTTTCCCCAAACCTGATAGAGGCCGGGGGGAGAAGTTAAACACACTCCCCCCGACCCCGACGTTCTCCGGCTTCATTCCAACTACATTTAGCACCCTCGAGGCCAGGAAAAAAAGCACCTCCGCACATCAGCACGGGAAGAAATCGTCTTCTCCAAGGCTGGGTAAAATAAAATGGACACTGGCCTTTTGCGGTAAACCATGAGGCTGACCACAGAGCAGTTCAAGGAGAGTGCACAGGAAATATCTGCGTCTCTGTGTCTTTCCGGTCACTACCGATCTAGGTGTATGGGGAGCTGCAGTTGGAAAACCGAAAGCAAGAAAGGCAGAGGAAATATTTTAAGGCCCTGGTAAGACAAAGCCTCAGGCAATGTTGCATCCCGGTTTCAAACCCGCGAGGGGGTGGGGGGTGTCCACTGCTCAAGACAGACCGGCCTGGCGCAATGCTACGGAGAAAGGAGGGGCTCTCTCGAGCAAAAGTCTCAAAAGGAACGGGAGGCAAGGAGGTGAAGGGGGAAGAACAGTGTCGACCCTGCAAACATTAAGCAAAACAACACAACAATAGTCAACCTTTTTTGTGTACAATGTAGCCAGGACTGTGGGTCCCGTGTTGGCCTTTTTAGCCACACGTGCGCTCGTAGGTGAAACTCATTATTAGTGGTGTCTTCCTCAGTACAAAGGATGATTATACACACATGTGTGGGTGAATACGCATATACATATACACATGCCTGTCTACACACGCGTGTGTGCACGCATGCATATATGCATGTACACAAATGGTAAGACACTTTGGTCTTACCAGGGACTTAAAATATTTCCTCTGCCTTTCTTACTTTGGGTTTTCCAACTGTTTTTAGCTGTATGAACATACGTGTATATATACACCCACACCGACATATGTGCACATATATATATATACACACACATATATAAAGTGCCTAGTAGTAATAATAATAATAATGGTATTTGTTAAGCGCTATGTGCCAGGCACTGTACTAAGCACTGGAGTGGCTACAAGCAAACCAGGTTGGACACAGTCCCTGTCCCAGGTGGGGTTCATAGTCTCAATCCCCATTTTACAGATGAGGTAACTGAGGCTCAGAGAAGTGAAGTGCCTTGCCCAAGGTCGCGCAGCTTTGGAGTCGGAGGTCGTGGGTTCAAATCCTGGCTCAGCCACTTGACAGCTGTGTGACTTTGGGCAAGTCACTTCACTGCTCTGTGCCTCAGTTACCCCATCTATAAAATGGGGATTAAGACTGTGAGCTCCACGTGGGGCAACGTTCACCTTGTATCCTCTCCAGCGCTTAGAACAGCGCTTTGCACATAGTAAGTGCTTAAATGCCATTATTATTCATGGGAAGCAGCATGGCTCGGTGGAAAGAGCCCGGGCTTGGGAGTCAGAGGTCACGGGATTGAATCCCGGCTCTGCCACTTGTCAGCGTGTGACTGAGGGCAAGTCACTTAACTGCTCTGTGCCTCAGTTCCCTCGTCTGTAAAATGGGGATTAATAAAAATAATAATAATGTTGGTATTTGTTAAGCGCTTATTATGTGCAGAGCACTGTTCTAAGCGCTGGGGTAGACACAGGGGAATCAGGTTGTCCCACGTGGGGCTCACAGTCTTCATCCTCATTTTACAGATGAGATGAAGACCCTGAGCCTCACGTGGGACAAACTGATGACCCTGTATCGCCTCAGCGCTTAGAACAGTGCTCTGCAAGTAATAAGCGCTTAACAAATGCCAACATTATTATTATTAAGTGGCGAAGCCGGGATTAGAACCCATGACCTTCTGACTCCCAAGCCCAGGCTCTATCCACTACACCACGTTGCGTCTCCAATGAGCTCCACACACTGTGAGTGCTCAGTAAAGGACTGATCGCATTTTAACACACCACTACAGGCGCAGTATTATTACTCTTTAGTATTTACAACAGCCTTGTACTTATCCACAGAACTTTATATTTATTTCTCTGAAAGATTTAATTCCATAATCCAGTGGGATAGGAATGATACCATCCCTCTTCTAAGTACTCGGAATACCACGGAGGGGAAAGGGGAGCGAAATCAATCCCCTGCCCCTACTCGGCTGGAATCACTAGATGTTGGCGGGAAAGGAGAGCCGACTGTGGGATCCCAGTCTCGTCCATAAGGAAGAGCGAGTGCTTTGTCGGGCAGTGGGGCGCACGCTTAAATGGGGATTAAGACTGTGAGCCTCCCGTGGGACAATCTGATGATTGTTATTATTATTAAGACATTATTATTAAGACATTATTATTAAGACATTATTATTAAGGTTCTCGTAGCACACCGGGCGACCTTTCCAAGGCAGCAAGGAAAAAAATCTACCTGTGCTTTCTTAATCGGGGGAAGATGAGGGAATTCAGCTGTACTGAACCGTTGAGTCTTTAGAACACGAAGAGGTTGTTTACCGTCGAAATCCACGTGTCGTTTACGGTCCCGTCGGCTTTCGGGCCCGCCCCCCCGGCCCAGCCTCACCTTGGCTTTCCGGCGGTCCTGCAAAGGAGCCAGGAGCCACCCAAGGGACACCACCACAGGCAAGGCTGGAAAGCACTGGTCAGTCAATACAACCAGAACTATATCGCGAAATCCTCCCATGGTCACGGTCCCCACTTCCCCAGCCAACCTCCCCAGACCTGCCAGGCAAAGGACTGGAGCCAATTCAAGTTGTTCTAACCTGACAAAAAGCTTGGCAACGTGGGCGCTGAGGTCATCGCAGAAGATTACATTATAATATATTCCATTATCCCGGGGGCCCGGAGAATGTTCCCGACACGTTAAAAGTCTTTTAACCTTTTAAACGGTGGCTTAAGTCTTGGGGCAGACCCCCAGCTGAAGTTCAAGAGATCAGAGAGCTTGATGCGGCTCCCTAATACCACCACATTAAGCTGAGGAGGGACTGGCCGTAACCGGTTTAACGGCATACGGATAAAACCCTATCGATCTGCCAAGAAGATCCATTACGTGCCTTACGAGAAATCCCGAGGCGGTACGTAGGCGTCACTGGAATCTTCAAAAACAGATAGCTCTGCTGTTTCTTCTACAGGATGGGGGTGGCGGTGGAGGGGAGAGAGAGGCAAATCAGGCCGGGAAGAAAACGGTCCCCATTTCCAACTGGTTTCTCCCCCACTCAACTCCACACTGACGATCGATCCGAGAAGGTGGGCGGGGAAAGGGGATGGGGATGGTGCTCGGCTGCTCCGAGGGAGTTCCAGCGTCGGCCCTGCTTTTGCATTTCCGGATTTGGGGGTCCACTAGTCAGGACGGGGTTGGAGAGGTGCCCTTCTCTTCGACGGTGACGAGATCGCATCCGGGAGCGCTTAAATACCGTAATTATCACTATTATTATTATTACTATTATAGTATTAAAACCTTTGGTACCCTTTGCCATCGAAAGTACAGTAGCGCATCTTTTCTGGACCCTTGACTTTCGGGGTGAGCAGAGCCAAATGGGGCCTGAAGCAGTGGCCTAGAGGAAAGAACTCGGGCCTGGGAGCCAGAGGACCTAGATTCTAATCCCGGCTCTGCCACCTGCCTGCTGCGTGTCGCCGCGCAAGTCACTTGACTTCTCTGGGCCTCGGTCTCCTCGTCTGTAAAATGGGGATTCAACACCTGTGCTCCCTCCTACTTAGAGACTGGGAACCCCATGTGGGATAAGGACCGACCTGATTATTTTGTATCCACCCCGGGGGGCTAAATGCAGTCCTTCAGACCGAGAAATCACTTAACAAATATCACACCCCAAAATGACAGGTGTGATTCAGGAACCAGGACGCGGTTATTGGCTCCCCAGCTGCCACCGGAGGCTGGTGTGCCACCCGGGAAGGCTTGGTTGACGCGCCACCCACTTGCCAAACATCTTTCGTCTTTTACCTGTCTCTTCCCCAGGATATACATTCATCCGGATGTTCTTGGTAAAGAAATTTATTCTTTTCTTTACACTAAATTGCTCCGAAGGACTCGTCTACAGAACGGCCTGTTCTAAGCAACCTCCTCCAAGGCAAAAGTGGAGAACACGTTCAACCACACCTCCAAACCTATACAAGAGTCAGATTAGCAGTCAGATAACCGTATGCGTTCTTAGACCTAGGTCAGAGTCCTACCGCGGGATCAGATCAACCTGCGGGTCAAAAGATGGTGGTGTACAAAAGATCCGGCCACGCTGAGGCCCGCTCACAAGACCTCCGGCGCTCCTGGCTCCCTTCCCCCTTTTGGGGGTATGGTGGGGGGCACTGGGAGGGGTTTCCCGCAGTATCTCCACATACCAGTTCTCAGTAAGATTGGTTTTTACGGCATTTGTTTCGTATTGACTACGTGCCAGGCACTGTACTAAGCGCTGGGGTAGATACAAGCTAATCGGGTTGGACACGGTCCCTGTCCCACATGGGGCTCGGTCTGAATCTCCGGGAACTGAGTCAAGCAAAGTGAAGTGACTTGCCCAGCACAGCAGACAAGCGCTGGAGCCGGGATTAGAACCCAGGTCCTTCTGACTCCCAGGTCCGTGCTCCGCCCGCTAGGCTACGCTGCTTCCGTGGACCTTGGCCAGTGTACTCTGAGGTGTTCATCTGCACTACTCAACTTGCTGCGGGGGAAAAAAGAAAAATTACCAGATTCCATTCTCTCTCCATCAGGTTGCTTTCTAAACCGGGCAGAGAATAACACTCACGGATACCACGATCGGCCAGGCTCTCCCGTCAGAGAAAAAGACGCCATTTCAATCTAATAAATTATCAACAGCGTCGTGCGGAATCCGGGAGGATATGAGCTGTCTTCAACGGCCCCAGAAAAGCCTTCAAGGAAGAAGAGCGTGCTCAGAGGATCTGAGAAAAGGCACAGAAGTGGCTGTTCTATAAAAGGGGACGGCCTGAAAGAGTACATATAGCTGTCCTTCGGATTCAGAGATGAAGCCACTCCGAGTGAGACTGCACCCGTGCGGCGGGTGGGGCTGAAAGGACCTCCGGCTGACCGACGGTGTATTCCACGCCGTGTGCGTGTAAAAAGAGTCGGTCGCCGGCTGTGCTGATGCATTTGAAATCTGCAGAACCTGGCACGGTTTCTAATGCCGCCTCCTGATCCCGATCTTCCCAAAACCCCCAACGGGAGGGAGGCAGCCGGGCCCTACGGCAGCGGCCCAGACCGACGGGCCGCCCACTGGTGCCTCTCGTGTCATTTCGGGGAGGGCGTCCCTCCATTAGTAGAAGTGGTAACGTTTGGCAACTACTTTTATTATTGTTACTACTTACTATCATTACCCTATTTATTTTGTTAATGAGGTGTCCATCCCCTTGATTCTATTTATTGTGATACGGTTGTCTTGTTTCTGACCCTCTGTCTCCCCCGATTAGACTGTAAGCCCGTCACTGGGCAGGGACTGTCTCTATCTGTTGCCAAATTGTACATTCCAAGCACTCAGTACAGTGCTCTGCACATAATAAGCGCTCGATAAATACTACTGAATGAACACTTCGGGCCGTACGCTCGAATGATATGTCCCAGGACAGTGGAAAGACGATCATCATCATTATCATCAAATGTATTTATTATTATTTTTTATGATATTTGTTAAGTGCTTACTAAGGACCAGGAACTGCACTAAGCACTAGGAGAGATACAAGCTGATCGGGTTGGACGCAGTTCAACTCACAGTTTTAATCCACGTTGTACAGATGAGGGAACTGAGGCCCAGAGAAGCCAAGTGACTTGTCCAAAGTCACACAGCAGAGAAGTGGTGGAGCTGGAATTAGAACCTGAGTCCTTCTGCCTCCCAGGCCCGTGCTCCATCCACTACGCCGTGCTGTTTCTCAAGGACTTTCAGGTCTTGGCTCGAAAATGCTCAGTGTCAGCTCGGTTTAGGCCACAGTTTTCAGCGCCTTGCGGTGCAGACGTCTCAGCACGGTTGGGGAACTTTAAATCCACACTCCCCCTCCTCACCCCGCCCTCCCTGTTGCGGAGAGAAAGTGGGAAGGTACCTAAGGTTGGGATGGCGGCCCGAAATCCCAGTAGCAAATTATATCATCGGGCCATTTAATGCATTCATTGAGAAGGAGCATGGCGCAGTGGATGGAGCACGAGCCCAGGAGTCAAAAGGTCATGGGTTCTAATCCCAGCTCCGCCACGTGTCTGCTGAGTGACCTTGGGCAAGTCACTTCACTTCTCTGGGCCTCAGTTACACCTCATCTGTAAAATGGGGATTGAGAACGTGAGCCCCATGTGGGACAGGGACTGGGTCCAACCCAATTTGCTTGTCTCCATCCCGGAGTTTAGTACAGTGTCTGGCACACAGTAAGCACTTAACCACCACAATTATTATTATTATTCCTTATGGCCTTCCTGCTTCCAGGCACCTCATTTCCACTCACCACCGAGCAGTCATTTAGATTCCCCTGCCATCGGCCACTTTACCCGCCTGACCAAACAAAGCTGTTTCACGTCTCTGCTGCTATACTGCTTTCCCACCGTTGTGGTCCTGACTCCGTATCTGACACCAAGTTGCGGGCAGGGAATGTGCCTGGCTATTGTTGTCTCGTACTCTCCCATGTGCTTAGTACAGGGCTCTGCACACAGTAAGCGCTCCATAAATATGAATATGAAATAAATACAAATAAATTAAAAAATAGGGAGAAGCATGGCTTAATGCAAAGAGCTTGGGCGTCAGAGGACATGAGTTCTAATCCAGCTCCGCCACTCATCTATTTCGTGACGGGGGGCAAGTTGCTTAACTTCTCATCTGTAAAATGGGGATTAAGACTGTGATCCCCCTTTGGGACAACCTGATTATCTTGCATCTACTCCAGCGCTTAGAACAGTGCTGGGCACATAGTAAGCGCTTGACAAATACCGTAATCATTATTATTATTATTACGATTGATTGAATCAAGTGTGAGTCATAGCTGTCTCTGATAAAAACTGTGTGAAAAGTTGGATGTGGTACTTCGGGTCAGTCCAAGGTTTTCAGCTCTGGAGAAAGTGGAATGCCAACACAGATTTGGGGATCTTCAATTTAGTATGAAGCTCGATTCACACCGTTACAGAAATCTGTCAGCCGCCCAAGGCAAATGTTGGCTTTTTCTGATTTAGTTTTCCAATTTCTCCCTCTAGAACACTGTTGTCCAGTGCTCCGACCAAGTAGGAGAATTCGGTGATATTCAGCTTCGTTCTCAATGGAAATCTAGGACTAGATGCTGAACTTCCCTCATAATAATAATAATTACGCTATTTTGCAAACTGTATACAGGTTTGGTGGAAGGAGGGTACAGAAAGGGCTAGAGAGAATTAGGTTGGAGAAAAGTAGGTGAGCAATGAAAAAAAAACCAGACAAAATAAGATATGCAACACGATAAGTTATAAGACTAGAGACAGAGCCAAATAGTTTAAATTGGTGTAGAATCAATCTGACTGACTGAGCATTTACTATGTGCAGACTGCTGTACTAAGTGCTTGGGAGAGTACGATACAATAATAATTATGGTATCTGTTAAACATTTACTATATATTTGCCAAGCCCTGCACTAAGGGCTGGGGTAGATACCAGATAATCAGGTCCCGCATGGGGCTCACAATCCCACGTGGGAGCAATGGGCTTGCTGTGCTCACAGAAACAGGAGAGAAAGACGCTACCGGCCGAGCCGCCGTCTGAACCAACTGGAGGGCTCAGGGGCAATTTAAACAATTCAAGCAATGGATGATCAAAAGATTTATGGGCTTTTTAGCAGACCAGGCGAAGAGAAAGGGCCAAGTAACGCGACGTCGACCGCTGTCCACCTCAGTGGGTAAAGTTCCTTCAGAGAACAACAGAGTCTCTTCAGGGTGCTCGGGATCACGCCTTCCCCAGAATGGGTTGCACGGGCACGAGCTCTTATTTGAGGAAAACAAGAGAGGGAAGAATGATCTGACCAAAGCCGGGAGGTGGGACAAGGAGAGAGTGCAAGCCAGGATAAACTCCCGGCACCGAGCAGAGGCTCTTCAAACACTGTTTGAAAGCCAAGATTATGTCACCTGCCTGAAAGATGGAGAGAAAACTCATCCAGCAGCGGGGGAAAGGGAGAAAGAAAAGGGAGGTAACCAGATGGTGGAGAGAAAGAAGTGGGGAGGGAGGCAAAATAATAATTATATTCATTCAAGCTTATTTGAGCGCTTACTCTGTGCAAAGCACTGCACTAATCACTGGGGAGAGTACACTACAACAACACCTTCCTGCCCCACAACAAGCTCACAGTCTAGAGGGGGACATTAATATAGATAAATTGCAGATATATCCAGATAATAATAATAATAATGGTGTTTCTTAGCTGCTTACTATGTGTCAAGTTACGGACCTAGCACTGGGGGAAATACCAGATATTCAGATTGGACACAGTCCCTGTCCCACATGGGGCTCACAGTCTTAATCCCCGTTTAACAGACGAGGTAACTGAGGCACAGAGAAATGAAGGGACTTGCTCAAGGTCGCCCAGCCGACAAGTGGCGGACGCAGGATTAGAACCCAAGTGTTCTGACTCCCAAACCTGTGCTCTTTCTGCTAGACCACCCTGCTTTCCAGCACGGAGAGTAGAGAGACTGGCAGATTCGAAGCTTGAGAGTTTCTGGTCGGTTCTTACCCTCCCTTCCTCCTTTCCCCAGAGAAGTTACGTTAAGAATGAGAACTCTGATCCTGCGCAACTTTTGAGAAAACCCAGTGGGAAACTGCAAAACTGTGTTAACCCTATTTTTACCCAAGCCAGATGTCCCAAATTTGCCCCCACTTCCCAGTAATAATTCCCCCAATTGGCTTGGGACTCTGAGAATTATCCTGCTCTGACCTCCCCCGCTCCAGCCTCAGCCACCCTTGGGTCAAGAGTCTCATTTTCCCAAATCAGCAGAGGGTCTCTTATTTCAGCTGTATAAGGGCCGGCACGCGCCCATCTCCTCTGAGCCGCTGACTAAATCTGGGCCAAACGTGGCAAAAAACAGCGAGACCTGGAATTATATTTCTTTCGTGGGCTGTTGGAGAATCTTTCCAGGGGCGACTTAGAGGGCTCTGCCGATGCTACTCTTTCGGACTATCTGGGAGTCCCAGGAACAACCCGTTAGGCTCCGACAGGGAAATAATTCACCATACACAATGGAGATTTGCAATTTTAGGCACTTTCTCCATTTAGCCTTCCCTTGCCTGCGATCGGGCTCCCTGACCCAATCATTCCCATTTCAGAAGGTGGAAAATTCAGCAAAGTTCACCTAACTTGGCGAGGATAGGAATTCCAGAGGTCCGGCCGACCCTTGCTAGACCTCGGAGATATTTCTGGCCGGTGGCTTGGTAGGCAGCCAGCCAGGCAGGTCTTCGGGGGAGTGAGAAGAGCAGGGGCTGGGGGACGGGCGGAGGACCTACAGCTCCAACTTCAACCTTGGACACCCACTTCTCCTCTTCCTCTCACTTCTCATTCCCGAGCCCAAAGCTGGAGACAAGCACCAGTTTCCGGGGTTCCCGTTCTGCCTCTCCAAGAGGGATCGGCTCCCTGCAGAAGGGACCACCCCAAAGACTCCTGATGATGGAGTCTCCCGTCGCGAACAGATGAGCTGCGGACCGAGGGTCATCGTGAAGGAACTGATTCGAGCACTTAGGGGTTTATACCACTCACGCCCTTCCCTGCCCGCAAGTGCCCACCAGAGTCTGGGGGCATCAAGCGAGGAGGCTCTAGGCTGTAAGCCCCCTCCTCTCTAGACTGTGAGCTCGCTGTGGGCAGGGAATGTGTGTTTGTTCTTGTAGTGCACTCTCCCAAGCGCTTAGTACAGTGCTTTGCACGTGGTAAGCGCTCAATAAATACGACTGAATAAGTGAGTGGGTGGGGCAAATTGCAAAGTGCCTGCAAAGACCTTTTAGGTGCCAATTGGTGGGTAGGACTTGTCTCTATTTGTTGCCGAACTGTACTTTCCAAGCGCTCAGTGTGCACAGTAAGCGCTCAATAAATACGACTGAATGAATTTAAACCCAAGTGCCCACAATGTAATGCCGACGCCGGGCTGTGGCAGAGCCCACGCGCCCGGGGATTGGTGCCGCCCTCTTCGTGCCCGGAGGGAGGGTGGAGCGAGGCCTACAAGCCCCAGCCACCTTTCGAGCAGACCTGCTTGTGGGACTCCTCAGCCAGTAGTCAGTCAATCGTAATAATTGAGCACTTACTGCGTGCGGGGCTCATCACTAAACGCTTGGGAGAGTAGGTATAACAATATTGCAGACCCATCCCCTGCCCACGGTGAGCTTACAGTCTAGAGGGGGAGAGAGACGGTGATGCAAATAAATAAATGAATTCCAGAAAGGTACGTAAGTGCTCTGGGGGTGGGAATGGGGGATGAATAAAGGGAGCGATTCAGGGTGATGCAGGAGGGAGTGGGAGAAGAGGAAAGGAGGGCTTAGTCGGGGAAGGCCTCTTGGAGGAGAGGTGCCTTCAATCACTAGAATTTATTTAGTGCTTACTGTGTCTTTGGGAGAGAACAATACAATAGAGTGGGTATACATGAGTCAGGACCTTGCCTCCACTGAGCACTGCTCAGTGTTGGGAATTGAGTCCGGCCCCATGTTCCAAGAAAGGGAGAGTTGGAAGAAGCCAAGGGTGGGTTCGTAAACCTGGCCTTGACACTCTCCCTTCTAGCTCGTGCGGGCTGCAGATGGGAGCCTCTGAGCTCGCGGGAGTCGGTCAGACCTCGGGGGTAGTTTCATTATTTCTGAAATCTCTGAGGCCCCACAACGCAGAGGCAAGCTGTCTGTTCAGCTCTAGCTCAACTGGCAGCGTGGCCTAGTGTGAAGAAGCGTGGCCTGGTGGACGGAGCACTTGACTGCGGTGTGACCTTGGGCAAGTCACTTCACTTCTCTGTGCCTCGGTTACCTCACCTGTAAAAGTTGGAGCCCAGTGTGGTCAGGTTGGACACAGTCCTTGTCGCTCATGGAACTCACAATCTTGATCGCCATTTTACAGATGAGGTAACTGAGGCACGGAGAAGTTAAATGACTTGCCCAAGGTCACACCGCAGACGTGTGGCAGAGCCGGGATTAGAACCCACGACCTCTGACTCCCAGAACCGTTCTCTTTCCATTAGGCCACGCTGCTTCTCTTAATAACACTAGGCGCTACCAGAATATTAGACACAGTCCTTCCCCAGGAGGCTAAACAACTCAATTATACAGCTCACCGGGAGGACGTGATGGGAATATCCCAAAGGAAGAAGGATCTGCTAGATGGGGAAGAGGTTAAGGATGCTTTCGTAAGCAGTTCTGAGGCCGATTTATTCATGCTGTATAAAATGTACGGAAGGGACGGCAGCAGCCACAAGAAGTGGGGAAAAGGCCATAGCGGCAAGGGCGCACCAACTTACCTCGCTTACAACTCCCACAGACAAACGCACTTCAGTCCCATGCCAAGCGCACCCTCCGACCACTGAAAAGCAAACGGAAAAATAAAAGTTCAAGACTTTCCGTCCTCCTCGTGCAGTTCTCCAACTCTCGGTCGGCATTCGGTTTCATAAGTAAAGGGCAAATCTCCTCTTCCTCCTCCTCCTATTCCAGCCCCTGCGGTCGAGTTCTGTCACTCACTGAAAAGACTTCGGGAAGGCCTGGGCACAGGTGGAGCCAAATGACAACTGAACTCTGCCTCTGTGAATACTGCTCTGGTCCTGAGCCAAGTATACCTTCCAGGCCGGCCAGGCGGGGGGGTGGGGGAGAGCCCTCTCAGCTATCAAGGCCGGATGGCCAAGACCTTTATGCTTATCAACTTCCACGCCCAGCCCCGCTCCTTCCTGCTCAGAGGACACTAACCTTGCACAATGAAATGGAAAAAAAAAACACAAAACCACAATCTGTTTGGGCGTCAGAGTACCATCCGAAGCTCACCTGTGTAACCGGGGCAGGTTAAAAAAGGAAAAAAAGTTAAAAAATGTTCTCATCGATACTCTGGAAATGACCTCAAAGGGGCGTGACAAGTATTCCCGGGCCTCGGTGGATGGGGACCCTCTATAGTGACCTAAACTGACCTTAGAGCTTATAGATGGAGGTGAGGAGGGTACATTTTTAGGAGCCCAATAAAAAATACGCAAGAACTTTCCCCCCTTTGAAGCCACATCTCCTCTAAGAGGCCTTCCCCGACTAGACCCTCCTTTCCTCTTCTCCCACTCCCTTCTACGTCGCCCTTGCATTTGGATTTCCACCCTTTACTCATCTCTCCCTCAGCCCCTCGGCGCTTATGTCCATATCCGTTAAGTATTTCTTTAAATTAATGTCCATCTCCCACTCCAGACCGTACGCTCACTGTCGTCACGTATCTTACCAACTCTATTATATTGTATTCTCCCAAATGTTTAGTACAGTGCTCTGGCCCCAGAAAGCACTCGATAAATGTACTTGATTGAAAAAGTGGGATGACAGTTTGGGATGATTCGACTGATTAGAGGAACCAGTGGCTGAGGTGATGGCCCAGACGGGGAGAAGAGCTCTTTCCTGACCCTCTCCTCCTGGGACTATTAGAAGAGAGGAAGGAATGTGTGGAGATCAGCCTGCCCATGAGGCCCAACTTCATGTCTTTTACATGAAAAAGATACAAAGATTAAGTACTTGATTCTGAGTTCTCCCTAGAGGGCTTTCGATTCCTTCAACCCCGCTTTAGCGGCTGGAAAACTTTCCAGTCCATCATCCTTTTTCTTGGATGGCTCAGTCCTTCACCTGCATGTAAGCCGGAGGCTGCCAGGCTCTCTCTTGAGGTTCCCTGACTCTGTGATTCCAGAGTTTCATTAAATCTAGCCTGGTCTTCACATATATTGATTCAATCCCTAGAAGAGAGCAAAAACCTCCCTTGTTAGACTACGGAAGAGTTCCAAAACACTTGTTTTTTTAATGATATTTGTTAAGTGCTTTCTATGTGCCGGGCACTGTACTGAACGCTTGAGTAGATCCGGGATAATGAGGCCGGCCACAGTCCGGTCTCACAGAGGCTCCCGTCTTAATCCTCAATTTACAGATGAGGCAACTGAGGCCCAGGGAAGTTAAGTGACTGCCCGAGGTCACACATCAGAAAAGCGGCACAGCCGAGATAAGAACCCAGGTCCTCTGACTCCCAGATCCACGCTCTTTCCACTAAGTCACTCTGCTTCCTACCTCCCACTTTGAGGAAAACCTTAAAAGAGGAAGCCAAATCCCAGTTGGAGAGAAGATACTTTTGAAAAAGAGAAACACAGCTTTACTGATCAATCTCCACCATTAATCTCAAGAGGGGCACAGAGCCTTTTGGCTTGGAGTGGAATCTTCTTAATACATTCCTTCGGGAGGGGCAACGGGGGACACTGGAATTTTGTAAGCCCTGGAAGTTTTGAGAATGCAGTGATGGAGAATCTTTAAAATATCTAAGGAGTTGAAGGAATGGCCACATGTGATTCTGGTGATTAAGACTTGGGAAAACAGGATTCTAATCCAGTGTCATCATCCTCCGAGGCAGTGTAAAATTGCTCAATCTACACCACCGCTGTGTTGTTCTTCGGGAAACTCGATGCACGACGAAATGCACGCCTCCTAATTTTAAAGACCTCCCTCTGCCCCAGAGACACGCTCTACAGAGAGGGTTCTATTAAAGTCAGGCCATTTTGCTCAATCAGGGGTATTTACTGAACACTTCCTGTGTGCAAGACCACTGGACTAAATGCTTGGGAGAGTACAATATAACAGAGTTGTTAGACCCATTCCCTGATCACAAAGAGCAGCTTGGATGGGGAGACAGATATTAAAATAAATGTCTATAGACATGAGTGCTGTGGGGCTGATGGTGGGGTAAATATCAAGTGCATAGGTGATGCTGAAGGGAGAGGGAGGCCTCTCTCCCTCTCAGCAGTCTGACATTTCCTCCTACCTTCAAGACATCTCCACTTGGATGTCTTCCCACCACCTCAAACTTAACATGTCCCAAACAGAACTCATATTTCCACCCAAACTCTGTCCTCCCGGTGACTTTCCCATCACCGTAGATAGCAACGCCATCCTTCCTGTCTCCCAACCCTGTAACCGTGGTGTATACTTGACTCTTCTCTTTCTAATTCAACCCACAGATTCAATCTGTTACTAAATCCTGTCAATTCAACCTCACGGCATCGCTAAAATCCACCCTTTCCTTTCACGGCATCGCTAAAATCCACCCTCTCCTTTCCATCCAAACTGATACCGTGTTAAATCTAAGCACTTATCCTATCCTGCCTTGATTCTGCTTCAGCCTCCTCGCTGACCTCCCTGCCTCCCGTCTCTTCCCACTCTAGTCCAGACTCCACTCTGCTGCTCGGATCATTTTTCTACAGAAACATTTCGTGCACGTTTCCCCACTCCTCAAGGACCTCCAGTGGTGGCCCATCCACCTCTACATCAAACTCCTCCCCACCATCGGCTTTACGGCACTCATTCACCTCACCCTCTCCTACCTCATCCGGCTACTCTCCTACTACAACCCAGCCCGCACACTTCGCCTCTCAAATGCCTCGATCCCGTCTATCTCGCCACCGACCCCTAGCCGACATCCTCCCTCTTCATATCTGACAGGGGATCACTCTTCCCCGCTTCAAAAGCTTATTTAAAGGCACATCTCCTCCATGAGGCCTTCCCTGACTGAGCCCTCTTCTCCTTTTCCCTCACTCCCTTCCGCGTCGCCCTAATTGCTCCCTTTATTCCCACCCACCCAGTTCCACGGCACTTATGTACATATCCCTAATTTATTTCTATTAATGTCTGTCGCCCCCTCTAGACTGTAAGTTCACTGTGAGCAGGGAATGTGTCTGTTGTTTTGTTGCGTTGTACTCTCCCAAGCGCTTAGTACAGTGCTCTGCATACAGCAAGCGCTCTGTAAATACGATTGATTCATCGAAAAGGGGAAAAGAGGACTTAGTTGGGAAAGGCCTCAAGGAAAAATTGGGCTGTGACGGCCGAGTGGTTAAGGCCTTGGACTCGAAATCCAAAGGGGTTTCCCCGCGCAGGTTCGTATCCTGCTCACAGCGGCCTTCTGTTTATCCTGTTTTGTTTTGTTCTATTTTGCGTTGCTGTCTCCCCCATTAGGCTGTGAGCCCGTTACTGGGCAGGGATGGTCTCTATCTGTTGCCGACTTGTACGTTCCCAGCGCTTAGTACAGTGCTCTGCACACAGTAAGCGCTCGATAAATACTATTGAATGAATGAATGAATTTTAAGCTGTCAGTGAAGAAAAAAAATAAATCAAAAATTTTTTTTTAAGCATGAACAGAAAGCAAGCATTTCTTCTACCCGAACGTATGGCCACGTTCGAGTGCAAACTGAAGAAGGTGGAGGAAGGAGGAGGGATTGGAAAATGAGTAACAGCGCCGAAGGGTGGGTGACCGGAACGCTAGGAGGGTGAGTGTCAGGAGGAGAAACTAGGATGGCAAGAGATTAGGAGGAGGGAAGGACAGAGAGAACTGGACCACAGATAGGAAGCGAAGTCGGCGTCCCACTGAGGACCGAGGCCTCGCCGGGCCGGAGGAGGGACGGGGAGCAGGGGGAGGTTGAGCTGGAACCTCTATCCCAAGCCAAACACCTGGCTTTCTTAGGGCCCGCCCTGCCTCCACTCCCAGCCGCCGCTGCCTTCGACACCGCCGAGGAGGAAATGTGGACAACAGGCCCAAACGGTATTTGTTAAGCATTTACTATGTGCCAAGCACGGTTCTAAACACTGGGGTAGACACAAGGTAATCAGGATGCCCCACGTGGGGCTCATGGTCTCCGTCCCCATTTTATGGATGAGGCGACTGAGGCACAGAGAAGTGAAGGGACTTGTCCGAGGTCACACGGCAGACAAGTCCCGGAGGGAGGACTGGAACCCACGTCCTCTGACTCCCAAACCCATACTCTTGCCAACAGGCCACACGAATGCGGCCAACGTCGCCAGCGGGCCCGGCTAATGGGCCTCGGGGCCCTGCCGCTCACGCCGGCTCCTCCGCTCCTTCCGCCACCCCATCGGGATAATAATGTTTGTATTTGTTAAGCGCTTACTATGTGCCGAGCACTGTTCTAAGCGCTGGGGTAGATACAGGGTAATCACATTGTCCCACATGAGGCTCACAGTTAGTCCCCATTTTACAGATGAGGTAACTGAGGCACAGAGAAGTGATTTTGTTAATGAAATGTACATCGCCTCGATTCTATTTAGTTGCCATTGTTTTTACGAGATGTTCTTCCCCTCGACTCTATTTATTGCCATCGTTCTTATCTGTCCGTCTCCCCGATCAGACCGTAAGCCCGTCAAACGGCAGGGACCGTCTCTATCTGTTGCCGACTTGTTCATTCCAAGCACTTAGTACGGTGCTCTGCACCTAGTAAGCGCTCAATGAATACTATTGAATGAATGAATGAATGAAAGTGACTTGCCCACAGTCACACAACAGACAAGTGCCAGAGCGAGGATTGGAACCCACGTCCTCTGACTCCCAAACCCATACTCTTGCCAACAGGCCACACGAATGCGGCCAACGTCGCCAGCGGGCCCGGCTAATCGGCCTCGGGGCCCTGCCGCTCACGCCGGCTCCTCCGCTCCTTCCGCCACCCCATCGGGATAATAATGTTGGTATTTGTTAAGCGCTTACTGTGTGCCGAGCACTGCTCTAAGCGCTGGGGTAGATACAGGGTAATCACATTGTCCCACATGAGGCTCACCGTTAATCCCCATTTTCCAGATGAGGTAACTGAGGCCCAGAGAAGTGAAGTGACTTGCCCACAGTCACACAGCTGACAAGTGGCAGAGCCGGGATTCGAACTCATGACCTCTGACTCCCAAGCCCGGGCTCTTTCCACTGAGCCACGCTGCTTCGGGCTCTGCATCTCGGTCGTCCCCGAGCCACCCGTCCCCACCCCGGGGCTACCCTCTGGGCACCTCGGCCGCTCGTCGGGCAGCGAGGTCCCCAGGGAGGTCCCGGCAAGCGGCACAGAACCCTGTCCTGTGCCCGGCCTCTTCCCTCTCTCTCCACCCTCCCTCCGCCTCCCAGAGTGAGAACTACGCAAAGACGCTGCTGAGGGGAGCCCTCGGCAAATCCAGTGGCAGAGAGGGGACCAAGAGCCAGTGGGCAAGGGAGGGGGAGGACGGCAAGAATGCCGATCTCCGCCTGGAGCCTCACGCTGCTGAGAGGGGCGGCAAAAAAGAGATCAAAATGGGAGTCGGGACGAAACAGCCCCACACGGAGCCCACAGTATATATCCTGGCCCCCCGAGACGCCACCGCATGGCGCTCCGGTCCTACCGGAGGAATAAATAGGCTGGGGAGAGACGCGAACATACACACGCGTTGACGCGCACCCTCGTACCCCACCGAACCCAGGCCCGCTCCTTAACGATCACACACAGCTTCTTTCTTGAGCGAGAAAAGAATTCGCTCAATCCCACTTAATAATAAGAATAACGTTGGTATTTGTTAAGCGCTTACTATGGAGCACTGTTCTAAGCGCTGGGGAGATACAGGGTCATCAGGTTGTCCCACGTGAGGCTCACAGTGGGTTTACCTTCTACCTACCTCCGCACTTAGTACAGTGACTGGCACATAGTAAACGCTTAACAATTGCCATTAACAAAAAATTGGGGGCTCATTTTGGCCTTCCTGCTGCCCAAGTACCCCTTCTTGGATACTTGGGTACGCAGAGAAGCAGCGTGGCTCAGTGGAAAGAGTCTGGGCTTGGGAGTCAGAGGTCATGAGTTTGAATCCCGGCTCTGCCACTTCTCAGCTGTGTGACTGTGGGCAAGTCTCTTCACTTCTCTGTGCCTCGGTTACCTCATCCGTAAAATGGGGATTAACCGTGAGCCCCACGTGGGACAACCTGATGACCCTGTATCTGCCCCAGCGCTTAGAACAGTGCTCTGCACATAGTAAGTGCTAAACAAATACCTACTTTTTTTTTCCTTTAAAGTCTGGAGCGGGTCCAAGGGACCCAAGTTTAATGTGACAGCAGACATTCTGATACAAAGAAGCGACTAGGTGTTGACTTCTTCTAGCTAGCTGTGCGTGTCGCGGAGAAGCTCCTAGGACTGAGGGGTACCAACCACCTCCAACCCCCTCTTTCCCCTGCCCACGTTAACGCCGGACTCGGGCCGTGGCCGCCATCCTCGCCGAGACACATTTCAGCGGCCCAAGCAGCTCAACAAGTCCCAGTTGGCCCGCGGGCAACACGCGTAATTCAACAGAATGGTTCCTGGGTAGCTTCCATTTTGATTAATTTTTAGTTAGAGAAGATTACATCGAAGTGTTTCGTTCCCGATTTTTTATCTCCATTTTCACCATTGGGTTTAATTTTTAACTTCTTGAGCCTCTGGTGACCTGAAAACACGAGAGACGAGGTGGCGCTTATAACTGAGTCATTCCTGTCGGTGAATTGGCCCTACCCTTTTAATTAGAGAAGCGGCGTGGCTTAGTGAAAGTGGGAGTCGGAGGACACGGGTTCTAATCCCAGCTCCGCCACTTGTTTACTGGGTGACCTCGGGCAAGCCACTTAATAAATGTTGGTATTTGTGACGCGCTTACTATGTGCAGAGCACTAAGCGCTGGGGTAGATACAGGGTAATCAGGTTGTCCCACGTGAGGCTCATAGTCTTCTTCCCCATTTTCCGGATGCAGAGTCACGCAGCTGCCAAGTGGCAGAGCCGGGATTCGAACCCACGACCTCTGACTCCCCAACCCGTGCTCTTTCCACTGCCTCATCTGGAAAATGGGGATTAAGACTGTGACCCCCCCACATGGGACAACCGGATTACCTTGTATCCATCCCAGCGCTTAGAACAGTGCGGGACACATAGTAAGCGCTCAATAAATACCATAATTATTATTATCATCCTTATTCCATGACCAAAATTTGAACATTACTTCCCCTTCCTTGACTTGGGATGGCAACTTTCAAAGACAGCAGAGGGAGGAGAATCTCAAATAATAATTAATAATAATCGTGGTACTTGCTAAGCGCTTACACTGGCCCAGGCACCGTTCTAAGCACTGGGGTAGACACAAGCTAATCGGGTCGGACGCAGTCCCTGTCCCACACAGGGCTCCCAGTCTTAAGCCTATTGTACAGATGGGGGAACTGAGGCCCAGAGAAGTAAAGTGACTCGCCCAAGGTCACTCAGCAGACCAGTGGCAGAGCCGGGATTAGAACCCAGGTCCTTCTGACTCCCAGGCCCGTGCTCTAACCACTAGGCACGCTCTTTCTCCTATCTCTACGGGTGAAGAAAACGGGTCTGCAATCACGGTGAAGAACTGTTACAATTTCCATTTATCAAGGCAACCTCTGAAGGAGACTCGCAAGCGCTTAGTACAGTGCTCTGCACATAGTAAGCGCTCAATAAATACTATGGAATGAATGAATGAACTCCCGATCAAAGAGGGACCACTGCTGTCCTACCCTTAACTCTCAAATGCCCCTCTGGGCAAAATCATTCGCCTTTGAAGCTAATCAGAAAAACAACCTTCTTAAGCCCCACTTATCTCTGAAACACATAAGTCTAGTATTTGTTAATAACCATCCGATGGAAACATTTAAGCCCCGCTGTTTATACAGTCCGGCCGAACTGCGGCTGTTCCAGAATTTATAATGCACTGTTTGCCTTCGGGTGTGACTCAGGCTTTGGAAGTGACTTAGCCACATGGAAACTCACCAGCTGGCACCAGGCACGAGCCTGGGATAGGAGTCGACATGGCGAGTGGACTTTTGAATTGAGTTTTGCCAAGAGCTAAGTAGCCCCTCTGATGGATTACACCGGATTCGGGAAGAGTGGGAAACGGTAGTTTGTGGCGGGACGGTCGGTCACCGGGACCGTGTCCTCGGTTCCTCGCGGTCAAGGCAGTGGCCAGCCCCCGATCAAGCACGTCTCGGCCGAAGCCCCAAGCCGCGGGGACAGCTCGGAGGGCAACGCCGGCTCGTCGTTCTGTTTAGCTCTTCGTGCCCCTGTTGAGACGCCAGGTCGCTCGGTAAACACCGGTCCCTTCGCCCATTAAGCTCAGCCGGCTTTCCCCCCTGAGCAAGAAGCAGCGAGGAGCTGCTTGGCCTAGTGGATCGAGCCCGGGCCTGGGAGTCGGAAGGGCCGGGGTCTAATCCCAGCTCCACCCCTTATGGGCTGTGTGACCTGGGTCTCTGGGTCTCGATTCCCTCATCTGTAAAATGGGGATTAAGAGCCTGAGCCCCATGTGGGACATGGACTGTGCCCAACCTGATTATGGTGGCATAAGGGGGTAGGGCAGTCAGAAGGTCACGGGTTCTAATCCCGGCTTCGCCACTCGTCGGCTGAGTGGCCTTAAGCAAGTCACTCAACTTCTCTGTGCCTCAGTTACCTCATCTGTAAAATGGGGATTAAGACTGTGAGCCTCATGCAGGACAGGGACCGTGTCCAACCTGACTGGCTTGTCAGCGCTTAATACAGTGCCTAGCACCTAAGCACTTAAATATCATAATTTATTTTTTAACCCAGCACTTACTACAGGGATAAAAACAAACAGGGAAAAAACTTTGTACAGTAAGTGCTTAACAAATACCATAAAAAAGTACCCGGCCTGCACTCAAACCCAGTGGTCCAGGGGTCATTTCAAGTCCCTACTAATGCAAACTGATTAACTAATAAGATGCCGGGTGTGACGCAAACATCGACTGGCACCCTTTCCACCTCTTTCTCTCCTATTTTGATCCACCTTCGCTTAATGGATCGATCACAGTTTCACACTCCCCGAGGGGATCTGAAGGAAGAAGAGAAGCTGAAACAAGCCCAAATACCTAAGGGTTAGCATTCTTCTCATTCCCAACTGCTAAATCAGATTAACCTTCACGCACTTTCTTCTAGTCAATTTCTTGGGGGGGGGGAGGGTGAAGGGGGCAGGGAAGTAAAAGAGAGGGGTACTTCCTTGAGTCAGTCAACTGACAAATAAACTTTACTGTAAATCTGATAAGGATTGTGGCGGTGTAATTATTTCCTTATGCTCCAGGTGGGAAGTCGATTTTAAACAGGATCCTGGCTTCCTGCCTGAAGGAGTGCTCCAAAGCCGTCTGGATCATTACATCCAGGAAAATGGGCCCCTTCCTCCTTCTGCAAGGGAGTAAGTGACCCATCAGTCAACCGTATTTATTGAGTGCTTACTAGGCACAGAACATTGTTTTAAGCCCTTGGGAGAGTACAATATAACACAGTTGGTAGGCATGTTCCCTAACCACAGTGAGCTTACAGTCTAGAGGGGGATTCATATAAATTAATAAATTATGGATACGGACCTAAGTGCTGGGGAGCTGAGGGAGGGGTGAATAAAGGATCCAAATCCAAGTGCAAGGGCGAATATTGGCATTGGACTGCGCAGGAAAAGGGATGGCTTTCTTTTGGCAAGCCCCCGGGTATTCCAAAAAGAGGGACCTTGAGGAACTGGGAATTACTCAAATACAGACAGGACAGGCCCACCCGAGAGAGGAAAGAAACAGCTCAGCTGTTCCGAGATCCTGGAGAGACTTCCCAGGGTGTTTGCTGTCTTGGGGGGGGGGGGGGGGGGGCAAAGCAGAAGATTGTAATTCCCTTTCCCCTCTACTCCGACCAGAAGTGACAGATGGTCTCTGAAGCCCTTTGAGTACACAGAGAGAGGCATGGACAGCCCAATTTACTCCACCATTTCCAAATTCCTCCTTTTATTCACCTGACACCTCACATTCCCTAGGTGAGGGTGTTGAGATCACCTCAATCAACCATGGACTCACAGCTTGGATGATAATAATAATAAAGATACTATTAACCGGACATAGTCCCTGTCCCACATCAGGCTCCCAGTCTGAGAAGGAGGGAGAATGAGGAAATGAGGAAAGAGACACCGACAAGTGATTTGCCCAAGGTCAACTGGCAGGCAGGTGACAGGGCTGGGATTAGAACCCAGGTCCTCTGACTCCCTGGCTCGTGCTCTTTCCCGCTAGGCTGCACTGGTTTGGCATGGATCCTCAATCCCTCTTCCCCCGGGCCCCATCTGGACTCAACAACTGGAACACAGTGCATTTCTGGACTCAACATCTGGAACACAGTGCATTTCTGCCTTCCAGCTGGTCTCACTTCTGGCAATATTGTCTAATGGCCAGTGAGGCAGTTTGGCCTAGTGGAGAAGAGCCTGGGCCTCAGAGGACCTGGGTTCTAATCCTGACTCTGCCACTTGCCTGCCTGGTGAACATGAGCAAGTCACTTCACTTTCCTTTGCCTCGGTTTCCTCATCTTTAAAATGAGGATTCAATACCTGTTCTCCCTCCACCTTAGACTGTGAGCCTCATGTGGGGCAGGGACTGGGTCCGATGTGATTATCTTGCATCTTACCCAGTGCTTACTACAATGTTTGGTGCATAGTAAGCACTTAAAGACCACAATTATTATTGTTACAGTGGTCTAGGTACAGTATATTACAGCATATACCAGCTTTGAACGAGCTTCCATTTTGAAAATGGTGAAACTCTGACCAAAGCAGCTTCAGCAGAACATGAAGTCCCTACATATTAATGAGAATATATGTAATACTTTCTACCTACACAGAAATATTTATACATACACAGTTTTCTTTTGACACAAAGTAGATGCCATTTACAGTGAAGTTTACTTATGGGTGTGAGTAGCTGAGAAAGCCAATACGGAAGCCACAGCCTTGACCACACTAAGCACACAAACAGGTTTTTGCTTTTTGAATGGTATCTGTTAAGTGCTTACTCTGTGCCAGGCACTCTACTAAGCACTGGGGTAGATGAAGATAATCGGGTTGGACACAACCCCTGTCCCACATGGGGCTCCCAGTCTTAATCTCCATTTTACAGAGGAGGCAACTGAGGGCTGGAGAAGTGAAGTGACTCGCCCAAGGTCACACAGCAGACAGGTGGTGGAGCTGGGATTACAACCCAGGTCCTCTGACTACCAGGACCGTGCTCTTTCCACCAGGCTACACTGCCTCCAGGCTGCCCTTAATTGTGCTGTTCGGTTTGAAGTTGCCAGCACGAGGCATCACTTTAGTTTTTGCTTCCGTCTCATGATCCTCTTGGAGCTTCTACTCAACCCAGGTCCTCTGACTACCAGGACCGTGCTCTTTCCACCAGGCCACACTGCCTCCAGGCTGCCCTTACTTGTGCTGTTCGGTTTGAAGTTGCCAGCACGAGGCATCATTTTAGTTTTTGCTTCCGTCTCATGATCCTCTTGGAGCTTCTAATAATAATAATAATAATGTTGGTATTTGTTAAGCGCTTACTATGTGCCGAGCAATGTTCTAAGCGCTGGGGTAGACATAGGGGAATCAGGATGTCCCACGTGGGGCTCACAGTCTTGATCCCCATTTTACAGATGAGGGAACTGAGGCACAGAGAAGTTAAGTGACTTGCCCACAGTCACACAGCTTCTACTCAAAAGGAGCTGGTCCTCTCTTGACTGCAAGCTCCTTAAGGGCAGGGATGGCTACTAATTTTATTTTACTCTACCGCAGGCACAAAATAAACTGCCACGAATGTCTCCCACTTTTTTTTTTTTTTGGTTTCTTTTGTTTTTCATGGTATTTGTGAAGGGCTTACTATGTGTCAGGCATAGAACTAAGCGCTGGGGTAGATAAAAGTTGATCAGGTAGGACACAGTCCCTGTTCCACACGAGGCTCACAGTATTAATCCCCATTATACAGCTGTGACTTGCCCAGAGTCAAACGGCAGACAGGCGGCGGAGCCGGGATTAGAACGCGGGTCCTTTGGACTCCCAGGCCACGGACCTTGCAGTAGGCCCCACTGATTCTCAAATTTGCATCCTCTTGTCTCTCCCCTTAGATTGTAAACTCCTCAAGAGTAGAGACTTCTTTTCTGTCCACCGTATATATTCTCAGGCTCCTAGTTCAGCAGGAGGGCAACAAAGGCAAAAATAATAATAATAACGGTATTTGTTAAGCACATACTATGTGCCAGGCACCATACTAAGCGCTGGGGCAGATACAAGCAAATCGGGTTGGACACAGTCCCCGTCCTACGTGAGGCTCAGTCTCAATCCCCATTTTACAGATGAGATGAGGCACCGAAAAGTGAAGTGACTTGCCCTAGGTCACACAGGAAACACGTGATGGATCCAGGATCAGACCCATGACCTTCTGACTCCCAAGCCCACACTCTATCCACTAGGCCAAACTGTTTCTCGGGAATTCTAGAAGTGGAAGAGAAGTGCTCCTCTAATCAGAAAAACCAGGAAATGAAGGGGACTCAATTTTTTCCAATTTGGGAAAACGCCCAGAATTACATTTGGGTGTTACTCGACATACCATCTTCCCCTTTCCTCTGTTCCACATCCCTTTCCGATAAGGATGTCTCTCCCAGACAGTTCCCGCTCACTCCCACTGCACCCCGAGACCAACCCCGAGCTCACAGACACAAGGAAGGCAGTTCATTATGTTCACTCACTGGGTCCAGATTGCTGCCGGGGGGACTGCCTCCTCTTAACTCTCTGGACTATTGTCAGATAGGAGCAGCTCCTCATCTCCCTGGCTCCTCTTCTGGTTCCACGTGCCGGCAACAGGTGAGGAGGAAAAAGAGCTAAGTCTGCAGCGGTACTATGGTTCCATCTATGGCTCCATTCCAACAATCTAGTAATAATAATGTTGGTATTTGTTAAGCGCTTACTACGTGCAGAGCACTGTTCTAAGCGCTGGGGTAGATACAGGGTAACCAGGTGGTCCCACGGGAGGCTCACGGTTAATCCCCATTTTACAGATGAGGTAACTGAGGCACAGAGAAGTGAAGCGACTTACCCACAGTCACACAGCTGATAAGTGGCAGAGCCGGGTTTCAAACCCATGACCTCTGACTCCCAAGCCCGGGCTCTTTCGACTGAGCCACGCTGCTTCTCTATCTATGGTTCTTACTGAGCGCTAACTGTATTCAGAACACTATACTAAGCGCTTAGCACTCTCCACCACTACAAAGTATGAAGTAGTGGTCCATTTTGCGCTAGGATGGGAAGACCAACTCACCTTTCTTGCAACGGCATCAGTGACTTACTGAATGCCCACCGGATGAAAGGCAACCAGAGGGAGAAACAGGACAGGTGGGCCTGAAATGACGTAAGTTGGTACCCAAGTGCACCGAGGGTAGTAGATACGGCATTTATTTAGTGTTTTCTTTGTGTCACGCACCGTGGGGCACTAGATGAGGACTTGGTGTCTGTTTTGTATTTACCGAGGAAAGCTGGACAGCAAAAATGGCATGGATGCGCTCGGGTGGGTGACGGGACTGACGCGTGACTTCGGGACGGCCCGAGGAAAGTCTCAACGCGGGAGAAGAACGCCAGGTGGTCTGTTGCTTTGAGAGAGAAATGTGGACTGGTCCTACGCGGTAACCTTTTCAAGTCCTGGGAGCCTGGGGAAGAGGGAAGGGAATCAGTCGACTCTCGGTGAGGGGACTGGCCGCTTCACGCACCTCCTCCTCCCAGCTGTACGCCAGTCTTCCGTCTCACCTTTTCCCAAGCTGCAGCACCCTCAGTCTACAAGAGCGGTTCTCTCCTGCCTCAACTGCTCCGGGATCATCTCGCCACATCACCAGACGAGTCCCAGGGCTACTGCCTCGTTTCATGACTCCAGTGAGTCCCAAGCTGCCTCCCCCGTTCCGTATCGCCTCACCACTGATCCCCTCCGTAACTGTGGAGAACCCACCTTCTTGAGGTGGATCGGGAATGTAAAGTGCCCTCAACTCCCCTCCCATCCACCCATCAAAGCAGGAAAAGAGGAACGGCACTAGCCATTTCTCCGGGCATATCGGAACAATGTTTTTGAATGTTTCACTTCCTCCGATCTGAGAATTCATTGTGTACAGGCTGTCGCTAGCCACAAGTTATTTTTCCACAGACCCCAATTAAGTGACTGCTCAGAGAAAAGAATCTATGCCCTGGAGCCGATTCTAGGGAAATGCCCAAGCAGGAAGCGACCCAGCAGACATTGCAAAATCGGACCCTGAGTTGAACACTTATTTAATAACTGGGAACTCGGCATCCCCAAAACAGGCGAGTGGACAAGAGGAGGAACGCATCCCAGGAGATGATGATCTGCTCTAGAAGAAAAGTCCTGGGTCTACGCTTGATCATCTGAAGATTTCTCCATTTTTGGCCAGCTAAGGTCTTTAAAGTCTGTTGTAGGCCCCCAAGCACTTAATAGAGTGTTCAACAGTATTTATTCAGTCCTGAGTGTGCAGATGATAAGAGGAGGAGAAGCGGGAGGAGTGGGAAGGCATCGCAGATGAAAATGAAGAGGATTTTTGAATCCCTCAAGGCTCTAAGTGGTACAAAAGGGAGCAATGCAAACAACTCAAACCAGCTCTGAAACACGATGAAACTCAAAAGCCAAGTACTTCCACGTCCTCTAGACTGCACACTCGCTGTGGGAAGGGACCACGTCTACCAACTCTGCGGTCCTCTACTCTCCCAAGCGCTTAGTACAGAGCCCAGCAAGTTCTCAAAAACTACCACCGACTGATTCCAAAATGTAATCCATGTATAGCACTTACGGTAATCGTTCAGTGCTACGTGCCAAGCGCTGTATTATGTGCTGGGACAGATACAAGATAATCCGGTTTGACCCAGTTCCTGTCCCTGTGAGGCCAAGCCCTGTTTTACAGCTGAAGACACTGAGGCACAGAGAAGTTAAGTGGCTCATTCCACAAAGCCATACCGTACATCCAGCTTCCAAGCCACACATCGATTCTTCTGGGTTCATCTTCTGGGATCGGCTTTCAAGGAAGAGCCCGAAACCTCTTCAATAGCATCCTGCTGCGAAAAGTCATCTCCTATCCTTCCTTCCTTGAACTGACAATCCACAGATGGGAAATCCATGCTTCTGACCTCACTGTCTGGGTTGGTTTCATAAACTCTCATTCCCCAATCGCATTCTCTCAGAAGTAAAACCACACCCTTCGTATTTCAAAGGAAAAAGAATGGGGGTGGGGGTCCTCTGGAGCCAAATCGAAATAAATGCCTTCTTCGTTTTACCTTACTGTTTGTTATATTCTACAAGATGGCAAAAAAAAAATCCTCGTTAGACAGCCACACGAACAAAAGGAAACCTCCAAATAAAACCTCTCCTTTCTAGACCTTAATCTTGCAGGAAAGAAATGATAATTCATAACAAATTGTTTAAAGTTCCCCTCAAGCCTCAAAGTCATGATCTTTCTACAGAGGCACGAGACCAGGCGGGAAGATGGTAGGTGTCTGAAAGAAAAAGAACCGCCAAGTTCTGAAAAGCTCATTTTTAATCTGTGAATTAAACTCTTGCTTCATCTTTCCCAATTCGGCACCCCTGCCCCGCAGCTTTCTCAGACATTTCGAAACGGACCAAGACAACGTGCATTCTGTGCTCACAAGAAGTAATTCTTGTAAATATGGCTGACAGATAACAAGAAAAAGAAGTAACGACCTGTCGCCTGAATGAAGAACCCAGGCTAAAAGAGGCAAATTGTAGTTTTCATGGACAAAAGTATGGAGACCTGGGCAATTTCCCTGAGTTCCTGTAAATTCTGCGGTGTAGAAAATATGCACAATTTAACCACTATTAAAAGACAACCATTCACATCTTACTGAGCTATTGAAACCCTGATGAGAATTCCTAAAAAATGTGGACACTTTATTATAGTATGCCCATATTTAGTAAGCCTTTACTGAGCAACTTCAGGTGTGAAGAATTACTACTGTAGTTTTTCCATTTTGGGAACAGCAACGAGACACAAATAAGGACTCCTCTCGAGAGGATTTTGCTAACTCTCAAGGTGTTCTAGCCATTAAAGAATTCCAAATCAAATTGGCATGCTGAACCACTAAGCGAGTTGTGGGTTTTTTAAACTCTCGTCAGCTTCGGCAGTCGAATTTGACAGATTGCTTTTTCTCCCTCGCTCCCCGACACGAACACGTGGACAATTTTGAAGTGGCGGGGGGTGAGGGAGAGGCGACAAGTCACAGCCGAGTTAAGGGTATGTTTTGTTTAAGGACGCCGAAGATGCCGGGAGTGATTTCGATCCCGACAAGAGAGTGAAACTTCCATTATCACCCTCTCGGAAATCTTGAGGCCGGGAATTGGACAACGTAATCCCCTTCCCACCTAATTCCCAGTGCAACCACGGAGAGAGGTAATCTCGTAGTAAGGGGTCTCCAAACAGGGAAACAATCCAGGTTTCAAAACGAACTAAGATCCTTCTTAGTTGGATGTTCTTCCCGGTAATAAATAACTTAAAAAAACCATTGGGTTAGTAGTATCTATCGAGCACCGATGTTGCATAAAGCACTACACGGAATAAACAAAGAGGAAGAAGTCAGTTGGGGTCTTCATTTTCCGAGATGACACGTGACTCCTGGTTTTCTGGAATGTGGAGAGCGTGCACACACACAAACACATACACACAACGTGCGTGCTCTCCACGACTCCGCTGCTGTTTTATGGGAGGGACGTGAGGACAAACTGAGGCCCCGTGACTTTGGCCACCGACATCCAATTTGGAGATATAAACACCCATCGGTTTCTCACCACTCCTCCCAAGTCCCTTCTCGAGCATCTCAGGTATCACTGTCCCTGCCTTCCAATTCTCCCGTCTCTGACTCACCGCTCCCGCCTTCTCCCCTGGCCTCCAGCTCTCTAGGCTTCACGGAGCTCCCGGTCCCTCCCACCCCCTTCATTCAAACCCTCCTTAAAATCACCTCTTCCAGGAATTATTCCTAAAATTCCCTCATATTCCTAGCATTAGCATTTCTCTAGCCAAGGAGGAGCACTCACACTTAGTGGTTTTGGATCGATTGATTCCCGAGCAGGGCCTGTTATTGACCAGGATCTCCTTCTACAACTCAGCCCGCACATTTTACTCCTCTAGCACCATCTCGCTTTCTCTGCCCCGATCTCGTCTACCTCCCCCCCCCCCCCGACCCCTTTCCCACATCCTCCCTTCTGGCCTGGAACTCCCTTCCCCTCCACAGGCGCCAGACCATCACTCTCCCCCGGTCAAAGCCTTATTAAAGTCACATCTCCTCCAAGAGATCTTCCCCGATTAAGCCCTATTTTCCCCAACTCCTTTTCCCTTTTTTGTCCTCTATGCTGGATCTGTACCCTTTGGGCACTTGGTATTCACCCTACCTTCAGCCCCTCAGAACTTATATGCAAACCCACAAATTATTTATGTTAATATCGGCCTCCCCCTCTAGATTGTAAATTCACTGTGGGCGGGGGACGTTTCTGCCCACTCTATTGTATTCTCCCAACTGCTCAGAGCAGGGCTCTACACACAAAAGTTCAATAAATATCCCTAATGGATTGATTAATGTTTATTCTCTCACTCTGAACTACTGTATATTGTGAATTTATGTTGACCGTCTCCCCGATCCATTTGTCCGTTCCGCAGGAGCAGGCATTGTGGCTGATGGTTTCTCTCTCTTAACCTACTGCAGAGCTCCATGCGTAGGAGATGCTCACAGAAAACGGTGGTTATTCACACTAGCACTTACCAGTCTCAATCCATGAGACCAATTCCTCTTGGGGAGAGAATTCCTTAAGAAATACAATCTCCATCTTTCCTTGAAATGGCATGCTGAAGTTCCAGTTTAACAAAGCAAATGGTTCCACATGGAATTCTGCTGAAAGCGGCTGCTGGTCTGCCCCATTTTGACAAATGTTAATTAAGTTCCCGGAGCTACTTACGGGGAGAAGATTAATGCTGAGGCAGCAACAATTCACAAGTAAAGTGCTGGCTTCCATTCCGCTGATGTCAGACTACGACTTCCTTTCCTCCAGACCCACTCCGAGAAAGCTATCCCTATCCACTGCTGCCAAGGTCTTCACCTATGGCTTGATTCAGTCAATCATATTTAATAATAACGGTACCTGTTAAGCGCTTAACTATGTGCCAAGCACCGTTTTAAGGGCCGGGGTAGATACAAGGTCATCAGGTTGTCCCAGGTGGGGCTCACAGTCTTCATCCCTATTTTATGGATGAGGGAACTGAGGCACAGAGAGGTGAAGTGGCTTGCCCAAGGTCACAGAGCAGACAAGTGGATTAGAACCCGCGTCCTCTGACTCCCAAGCCCAGGCTCTTTCGCTAAGCCGTGCTGCTTCTCTGAGCGCTTTCCGTGTGCAGAGCCCTGTACTAAGCCCTTGGGACAGTACAATACAACAAACACATTCCCTGCCCGCAACGAGCTTACAGTCTAGAGCTCACAGTTTGTCACGACCCCTCTCCGCCATACCCTACGATGGCTTCCCACCCCCTTGCCCCTGGGCCTTGTCCTTCTACTCATTCCACTTGTCACTTCCTCTAAATCTTCCCATTCCAATTCCCCATCTTCTCATGTCCCCTCTCTCCTTTCTCTACAAGTTCCTCTACATACCCTCTTTACTTATTTATTTTTAAAAGACCTGTGGAAATACCACTTCCGCAAAAATCTTTTCCGAGTAGGAGCTTGATCTCCTAGAAAGAGCACGGGGGTCTCGGAGTGAGGAGACCTAGACCTTAGTCCGGCTTTGTTATTGGCCTGTTGGGTGACCTTGGACAGATCACTTACCCTCTCTGTGTCTCAGTATCTTGTCTGAAAACAAGGAGCAACAACACCTGCCATCTTCCTACTTCAATGTAAGAAATAAACGACGGATGTGAAAGGGCTTTGGAAAAAATTAAAGTGCTACACAAATTTAATTATTTTCCCCCAAGCAGACATGAGGTAACAAGTTTCCTGTCCTCCACTCATTCCTTCAAGCAGCCTACTTATTTCACAACATATCACTGAAGTTCGAACTTAACGTAAAACACCCGTTATGTGCCTGGGCTTTCGCCACGCCGCCTTCTCTCTGCGTGTTGTGTGACTGGGTATTTCCATTACACAACTTTTTGGAATCAGTGTAAACTTCATTTAAAAACTCTATCCCTTCAATGTATACCCAGTTGATCTCTGACTAGATGATTTTGCCCATCTTCACTGCTATTCTTAGGTTTTAACATTAAGCACCTGAAGAGCAAAAACCAAGATGCTTTACCATATCCAGCCTGGGGGGTCACACAGGTGGTGCTCAATAAAGGGGATTTCTTAATCAGAGGTCTTGCATCGGTTTCATCCACCCAGGCCCCATATCTAATTTATCTTGCTTAACCAGAGTGCTTTGGTGGCACATGCAATGGAGAGAGTACGGGCCCGGGAGTAAGAAGGACCCGGGTTCTAATCCCGGCTCCACCGCTTGTCAGCTGCGTGACCTTGGGCAAGTCCCTTTCATTCTCTGGGATTGTTACCTCCCCTGTAAAATGGGGATTAAGTCCACGTGGGACACGGACTGTCTCCAAACTGATTAGCTGGTGTTTACCCCCGTGCTTACTACATTGCCTGACGGAAAGTAAGCAAGTAACCGACACCATAAAATTAAAAAATACAATTCGATGATAGCGACGAGTGAGAAAGGAACTGGCTCGGCACAGCAACCCACAAGCTTACACAAAAACAGAACGTCTCTACGTCGGATCGATTCACGGGATTGGTTTTCCACGTAAGATGCTACTTTGTAAAATACTGATTCTGGGGTTCGGTATCAGTGGATTTTCCCATTTTCTTCCAGAGATACCCACAAGACTTCTAGCCACAATTGGAAAAGAAACAGACCAGACAGGATGCTTTCTGAAGCCAAAATTTAGATCATCTGCTGGGTCCATACACTTCATGCCTTCTCTGTCCCTCTTCCACCGCCACCTTACTTCCTCTCCACTTGCCCATGAAGCCATAACCATCTTCTTCGGCACGTAACTTCTGTTAACGATTTAAAAAGTATCATCTTCTGACAGCAATAGTGAGACAAGTACTGACATAACTCCCCTGGGTGCATTTTTAAACATTACCAATTTCCTTCCAAATCACTCCATTAGGAATCATTCCTGAAACTAATACCAACTCTGATGTTTGCTAAGCACTTACTCCACCAAACACTGTACTAAGCACTGGGGTAGATACGGGATAACGAGGTCAGTCCCAGTTCCCATAGGGGGACTCCCAGTCTAAACAGGAGGGATAACAGGTTTTGAATCCTCATTTAATATTGAATCCTCATTTAACAGATGAGGAAAATGAGGTCCAGAGAAGTGAAATGGTTGTTCAAAGCCACACGGCAAGCAACCGGCAGACCGGGGATTAGAACCCAGGTCCCGCCAGGCTGCTCTTCTCATTTAGAAAGGGGGTGGTGGGAGGGGAAAAAAAATATCAGGCAAAATTTTGTGTTTTACCTTTCAGCCAAATGTTCCCCACCAGGGCTGTGGGTCAACGGTCTATACCACCTCATCCTTGGAAGTGGGCAGATTTCCCTGGTGATCTATATTGTAGATTAGATTAGTGATTAGTGGTGATTAGACCGTAAGCCCGTCAAAGGGCAGGGACTGTATCTGTTACCGATTTGTACATTCCAAGCGCTTAGTACAGTGCTCTGCACATAGCAAGCGCTCAATAAATACTATAAATACTATTGAATACTGTACTCATGCAGCCTGGAAAATGCTCTATGGGGACGGTATTGGAAAATAAAGGGTGCTGTGTACACTGACCTCAACATGGACAAAGGGTGCATTAAGGTCTCTCCTCAAAAACAATCTTCTGATTGTTCAAAAGGTCTTGGCCCTCATAATAATAACAATAATAATTATGTATTTGCTAAGCGCTTACTATCCGCCAAGCACTATTCTAAGCACTGGGGTAGATACAACGTACTCAGATTGTCTCGCGTGGGGTCACAGTCTTAATCCCCATTTTACAGCTGAGGTAACTGCAGCACAGAGAAGTTAAGTGGCTTACCCAAGGTCACACGGCAAAGAAGCGACGGAGCCCGGATCAGAACCCACGTCCTCTGACTCCCAAGCCCGTGCTCTTGCCACTAAGCCACGTCGCTTCTCTCACGCACATTTTCTACACACACCCTATGAGACAACTTACTGCACGACCTAGGGGTTCGGTCATTAGCCTGTTTCCGCCGGCGTGTTTCCCATTCTCGTTTAGGCAGCCTTGTCAAATGAAAGTCGGCGTCACGGATTCAACCTCCTCTTCGACTACACAAATACGACGTGAAAAGGATGTGAACCTCAGCAGTGACAAAACGGCACCCGGCCAGACTGAGAGATGGCATGACTCACCCACACCTGCTTTATCGTACACAAATGACACACTAGGACAAAGTATTCAAAAGGCAGGTAGGTACAGGCAGCCCCGCTGAGCTACACTCTCTTTGGAAGCCAAAGATCTTGTCCGCGTGCCTTCTTGGTGGATCCAAATCGGGAGAGACAGTGATGTGAACATCTCGCAACCTCTCTCTCGCCGCACAAGCGGCAGCGGGTCTGGCGGACCACTGCCCGTGGCAGATTACCGATGTCCGACAGGAAATCCGACCCGGGCTTAAAATTCACGTGGATCCTCATCCGACACAGGCTCGGTCCGTGGCCCCGAATCCTCGGCCTCGCTACCGTGATCGCCGAGGAGGGAGGGGGTGTTGGGAGGGGGTCTCGCGAGGCAAGGGGTGTTCAGCGGGGTGGGCTTGGGCGCAGGGCTGGACGGGCATTACCGGCGCACGCTACGCGAGGCCTCTCCTAGGGTGGGGTTCCCGGAAAGAAAGCGGCACCGGGGCGCCTTCTAGGAAAGCCTGGAGCCCCTCCGCCTGGCAAGACGACAATATTAGCACAGTGACCCACCGCTGGAAAAGGGGGTGGGGCAGATACGCGTTTCCTAATAACTATGGGCGAAGGGAGAAACAAGGCGGGGAGGGAGTGGAGTGATGGATGAGCCCATCACCCTTAATACGAAGCCCAATTAGTGGGGGGTTTGTTTAAAAAAAAAAAACGGGGGGCTTCCTAGAGAAGCGGCGTGGCTCAGTGGAAGGAGCATGGGCTTGGAGTCAGAAGTCATGGATTCGAACCCCGGCTCTGCCGCCGGTCAGCTGACTGTGGGCAAGTCACTTCACTTCTCTGTGCCTCAGTGACCTCATCTGTCAAATGGGGATGAAGACTGTGAGCCTCACGTGGGACGACCTGATGACCCTGTATCTACCCCAGCGTTCAGAACAGTGCTCGGCACATAGTAAGCGCTTAACAAATACCAACCTTATTATTATTATTGTTATTCTTTACAGACTGTTGGCTCAGTAGAGGCAGGGACTGTGTCTTCCAACTCCGCTATATTGAGAAGCAGCGTAGTTCAGTGGAAAGAGCCCGGGCTTGGGAGTCAGAGGTCATGGGTTCTAATCCCGGCTCCGCCGCTTGTCATCTGTGTGACCTTGGGCAAGTCACTTCACTTCTCTGGGCCTCAGTGACCTCATCTGGAAAATGGGGATGAAGACTGTGAGCCCTACGTGGGACAACCTGATGACCCTGTATCTACCCCAGCGCTTAGAATAGCGCTTGGCACAGAGTAAGCACTTAAATATCATTATTATTATTATTATATCAATAGAAATAAGCGCTCAGCGCTTAGAACAGTGTTTGGCACATAGTAAGCGCTGAACAAAGACCATCATCATCACCATCATAGGGGGACAGCGGTATCGGGGCTGGGGCAGGAGAGACCAACAGAAAGAAGTGCTCAGCGCTTAGAGCAGCGCTTGGCACATGGTAAGCGCTGAACAAAGACCATCATCATCATCATCATAGGGGGAGGGCGGTATCCGGGCTGGGGCAGGAGAGACCAACAGAAAGAGGTGCTCGGGGCTTAGAACAGCGCTTGGCACAGAGTAAGCGCTGAACAAATCCATCATCTCCATCCTAGGGGGAGGGCGGTCTCGGGGCTGGGGCAGGAGAGACCAACAGAAAGAAGTGGTCAGCGCTTAGAGCAGCGCTCGGCACAGAGTAAGCGCCGAAGAAAGACCGTCATCATCATCACCCGGGGATCTGGGGCAGGAGGGACCGACAGAAAGAAGCGCTCGGCGCGTGGCACAGAGTAAGTGCTGAACAATGATCATCATCATCATCCCCATCCTAGGGGGAGGGCGGGATCGGGGCTGGGCAGGAGAGACCAACAGAAAGAAATGTTCAGCGCTTAGAACGATGTTTGGCACAAAGTAAGCGCTGTAGAAAGACCATCATCGTCATCATAGGGGGAGGGTGGGATCGGGGTCGGGGCAGGAGAGACCAATGGGAAGGAGTGGTGAGCGCTTCGAACAATGTCTGGCCCATAGGAAGTGCTGAAGAAAGACCATCATCATCACCACCTGGGGTGGGGCAGGTGAGAGAAATGGGAAGAAGTGGTGAGCGCTTCGAACAATGTCTGGCCCATAGGAAGGGCTGAAGACCATCATAATAATGTAATAATGTTGGTATTTGTTAAGCGCTTACTATGTGCCGAGCACTGTTCTAAGCGCTGGGGTAGACATAGGGGAATCAGGTTGTCCCCCATGGGGGCTCACAGTCTTAATCCCCATTTTACAGATGAGGTAACTGAGGCCCAGAGAAGTGAAGTGACTTGCCCACAGTCACACAGCTGACAAGTGGCCGAGCCGGGATTCGAACTCATGACCTCTGACTCCAAAGCCCGTGCTCTTTCCACTGAGCCACACTGCATCATCATCATCATCACCACCTGGGGTGGGGCAGGAGAGACCAACGGGAAGAAGTGGTCAGCGCTTAGAGCAGCGCTTGGCACAGGGGAAGCGCTGAACAAAGACCATCATCACCCAGGGATGTGGGGCAGGAGAGACCAACAGATTTAGTTGCCATTGTTTTTACGAGATGTTCTTCCCCTCGACTCTATTTATCGCCATCGTTCTCGTCCGTCCGTCTCCCCCGATCAGACCGTAAGCCCGTCAGACGGCAGGGACCGTCTCTATCTGTTGCCGACCTGTTCATCCCAAGCGCTTAGGCCGGTGCTCTGCACCTAGGAAGCGCTCAATAAATACTATGGAATGAATGAAAACAGCGCTTGGCACAGAGTAAGGACTGAACAAAGACCCTCAGCCCCGTCCTAGGGGGAGGAGGGAATGGGGGCAGGAGAGACCAACAGAAAGAAGAGGTCAGAGGTTGGAGCAGCGCTTGGCACAGGGGAAGCGCTGAAGAATAGACCATCATCCTGGGGGGGAGGGGGGGGAGGGCGGAACCATTGGGTCCGGTGGGGGGCGCAGGGGGGGCGCGCGCCAGTGGGCGGATCCACGGGGTCCGGGGGGGGGGCCGCCCCGCCCTGTCCCGCGCCGTCCGGGCCTCTTTTTTCCCAGCCCCCGCTCCCCCGCTCACCGCGGCATCCCGGCCTTCGCCTGTCCGTCGGTCGTCCCCGCCAGCCGGCGCACCAGGCAGGAAGGCGGCCAGACGGGCGGTCGGAGCCCCGCCGCCGGCTCCCCTCAGCCCCGGAAGCCGCCGGCCCCGCCCCGCCCCGCCCTCCGTCCTGACGGACGGCTCCGCCCGCCAATCGGAGCCCGCGCCCGGCGGCCTGCGGGGGGCGGGGGGCGGGACTTCCCCTGACTGACGGCGGCGGGGGCCAATGGGAGGGGGCGGGGTGACCTCATCGGCGAGGACGGGGAGGGGAGGGGTGGGAGGGGAGGAGGTGCTGCGCTCTTAAAGGGGCCGCCGCCCTCTCACCGCCTGCCGCCCCCTTTTAATAAGAATAATCATCATGTTGGTATTTGTTAAGCGCTCACTCTGTGCCGAGCACTGTTCTAAGCCCTGGGGGAGATCCAGGGTCATCACGTGGTCCCACGGGGGGGGCTCACATTTTTTCATCCCCATTGTCCAGATGAGGGAACTGAGACCCAGAGAATAATAATAATGTTGATATTTGTTAAGCGCTTACTCTGTGCAGAGCACTGTTCTAAGCGCTGGGGGAGATCCAGGGTCATCAGGTTGTCCCACCTGAGGCTCCCTGTCTTAATCCCCTTTTCCAGATGAGGGAACTGAGGCCCAGAGAATAATAATAATGTTGGTATTTGTTAAGCGCTTACTGTGTGCAGAGCGCTGTTCTAAGCGCTGGGGGAGATACAGGGTCATCAGGTTGTCCCACGTGAGGCGCACAGTTAATCCCCATTTTACAGATGAGGGAATTGAGGCCCAGAGAAGTGAAGTGACTGGCCCACAGTCACCCAGCTGACAAGTGGCAGAGGGGGGATTAGAACCCACGACCTCTGACTCCCAAGCCCGGGCTCTTGCCACTGAGCCACGGTGCTTCTCTAGCTGTGAGCTCCTTGTGGGGAAGGGACGGTCTCTACCTGTGGCCCACTTGTACCTTCCAAGCGCTTAGCACAGTGCACTGCACCCAATAAGTGCTCAATAAACACTATTGAATCATTCTGCTCCTCCCCGTTCCCCCGTCTTCCCCCTTCCCCTCCCACTGTGCATATTTGTCTATATTATTTATTACCCTATTTATTTTGTTAATGATGTCCGTATAGCTCTGATTCTATTTATCTCGATGACATCGACGCCAGACTACTTGTTTTATTCAGTTTCGCTCTGCTGTCTCCCCCCTTGTAGACTGTGAGCCCATTGCTGGGCAGAGATTATCTCTATCTGTGGCTGAATTTGTACCTTCCGAGTGCTTAGTCCAGTGCTCTGCACACAGTGAGCACTCAATAAATACTATTGAATTGATTGATTGACTTCAATCATTCTGCTCTGCTCCTCCTCCCCATTCCCCCCTCCAACCCTCTGCTCTTCCCCCTTCCCCTCCCCACAGCACTGTGCATATTTGTCTATATTATTTATTACTCTATTTTGTTAATGATGTGTATATATCTATGATTCTATTTATCTTGATGATATCTGTTTTACTCTGCTGTCTGTCTCCCCCGTTATAGACTGTGAGCCCATCATTGGGCAGGGATTGTCTCTATCTGTGGCCAAATTGTACCTTCCAAGCGCTTAGTACAGTGCTCTGCACATAATAAGCACTCAATAAATACGATTGAACAAATGAATGAATAAATGACCCACCTTGCTGGATGACCCGGCCCGCCCACCTCAACTCTTTGGGTCTCGGTTTCCCCCCGCTGTAAAATGGTGACCTTAAGAACCTCCTACTTCAGAGGGTTGAGGAGAGGATCAAGGAAATGCGAGCGAAAGCTTTTTGAGCTCGGCTAATTTAACACTAGAATAATAATAATAGTGGTGTTTCTGAAGAATATATCGTGTTCTAAGTGCTGGGGCAGATACAAGGTAATCAGGTCGGGCACGGTCCCTGTCCCACACGGGTCTCACTGTCTAAATAGGAAGGAGAACAGGTATTTAATCCCCGTATTACAGATGAGGAAACCGAGGCACGGAAAAAGTGAAGTGACTTGCTCGAGGCCACACAACAGGCAAGGAGCAAGGCCGGGCGTAGAACCCAAATCCTCTGACTTCCAGGCCCATGCTCTTTCCACTAGGCCACTCTACTTCTCTTTTATCTCATCTGGAAAATGGGGGTGAAGACTGTGGGACAACCTGATGACCTGGGATCTACCCCAGTGCTTAGGACAGTGCTTAGCACATAGTAAGCACTTCACATATACCAACATTATTAGTTTATCACAAGTACAGTCACAGATTGTGTGATCTCAGCAACGTCAGCCATTTTAACACCAAAGCACCTTCAGGGCAAAGTCTGATCTTTAGATGGATCTATTGCAGTGACTATTAAATATGATTTGGCAACGATCCCACCGGTTTGCTGTGTGACTTCCAAGCGCTTAGTACAGTGCTCTGCACATAGTAAGCGCTCAATAAATTCTATTGAATGAACTCGGGACCAATCACTGTCCCTGTCTCTCTCTGAGCCCGGCCTTTTCTATCTAAGGCTGGGGAATCGTATTATCCCGCCTCTGCCACTTGTCAGCTGGGTGACTGTGGGCAAATCACTTCACTTCTCTGTGCCTCAGTTCCCTCATCTGTAAAAGGGGGATTTAGACTGTGAGCCTCACGTGGGACAACCTGATGACCCTGTATCTCCCCCAGCGCTCAGAGCAGTGCTCAGCACGGAATAAGCGCTTAACAAATACCAACATTATTATTATCTACCTCCTCTCCCTGATTCCGGGCGGGGTTGTGGCATGAATGGGATGAGGTTAGAGGGCTTCTTGAGGTGGAAAAAAGTAAACGTGATGTTTGGAATCAGTCTGATTATTGTGATCCTTCACGTGTATAGATGGCTCTGAAGCCCTGCGAAAAAACAAAGAGGTAGGGAAGAGGAAAATGGAATTTTGGGGTGATGATGGAAGAGAGGTTCAAGGCTCTACATCACCTTGCCCCTTCCTTCCTACCTCTCCTCCCTTCTCTCTTTCTACCGCCCACCCCGCACGCTCCGCTCCTCTGCCGCCCACCTCCTCGCCGTCCCTCGGTCTGGCCTATCCCGCCGTCGACCCCCGGGCCACGACCTCCGGTCCCGGAACGCCCTCCCTCCTCACCTCCGCCAAACTGATTCTCTTCCCCTCTTCGAAACCCTACTTAAAACTCACCTCCTCCGAGAGGCCTTCCCAGACCGAGCTCCCCTTCTCCCTCTACTCCCTCTACCACCACCCCTTCACCTCTCTGCAGCTTAACCCTCTTTTCCCCCCATTTCCCTCTGCTCCTCCCCCTCTCCCTTCCCGTCCCCTCAGCACTGTACTCGTCTGCTCAACTGTATATATTTTCATTATCCTATTTATTTTGTTAATTTTGTTAATGAAATGTACATCGCCTTGATTCTATTTAGTTGCCATTGTTTTTACGAGATGTTCTTCCCCTCCACTCTATTTATTGCCATTGTTCTCGTCTCCCCCTCTCCCTTCCCATCCCCTCAGCACTGTACTCGTCTGCTCAACTGTCTATATTTTCCTCACCCTATTTATTTTGTTAATGAAATGTACATCGCCTCGATTCTATTTAGTTGCCATTGTTTTTACGAGATGTCCTTCCCCTCGACTCTATTTATCGCCATCGTTCTCGTCTGTCCGTCTCCCCCGATTAGACCGTGAGCCCGTCAAACGGCAGGGACCGTCTCTATCTGTTGCCGACTTGTTCATTCCAAGCGCTTAGCACGGTGCTCTGCACCTAGGAAGCGCTCAATAAATACTATGGAATGAATGAATGATTCCCAGCCATCCTGAGACAACCGCTCCCTGCTGGTCTGGGATAGCAAAGAAAGGGGCTGGGCGGGGATAACATCACGCTAGTGTTGGGAAAAACGTTGTGGTGATTATCTGTTTTCTGGAGACCTCTAGTGGTTACGGTCCATCCCGCCTTTCTTCAGTTTAGTGGCAAGAGCACGGACTGGGAATAATAATGTTGGTATTTGTTAAGCGCTTACTAGGTGCAGAGCACTCTTCTAAGCGCTGGGAGAGATCCAGGGTCATCAGGTGGTCCCACGTGAGGCTCACAGTTAATCCCCATTTGACAGATGAGGTAACTGAGGCCCAGAGAAGTGAAGTGACTTGCCCACAGTCACACAGCTGACCAGTGACCGAGCCGGGTTCAAACCCGTGACCTCTGACTCCCAAACCCGGGCTCTTTCCACTGAGCCACGCTGCTACTCTAAGCACTGTTCTAAGCGCTGGGGGGATACAGGGTGATCAGATTGTCCCACGTGGGGCTCACAGTTTTAATCCCTATTTTGCAGATGAGGTATCTGAGGCATAGAGAAAAGGGAACTGCCCAAAGTCACACAGCTGGAAAGCGGAAGAGTCAGGATTCGAACCCATGACCTCTGACTCCCAAGCCCAGGCTCTTTCCTCTGAGCCACGCTGCTCTTCAATCCCCATTTTAATGTTGGTATTTGTTAAGCGCCTTCTAGGTGCAAAGCACTGTTCTAAGCGCTGGGGGGGATACAAGGTGATCAGGTTGTCCCTCATGGGGCTCACAGTCTTCATCCCCATTTTACAGATGAGGGAACTGAGGCCCAGAGAAGAGAAGTGACTTGCCCAAAGCCACACAGCTAAGTGACAGAGCTGGGATTCTAACCCATGACCTCTGACTCCCAAGCCCGGGCTCTTTCCACTGAGCCACGCTGCTCGGGGGGACCTCGGTTCTAATCCCCGCTCTGCCGCCTGTCTGCCGTGTGACCTTGGGCAAGCCTTAGTCACCTTCTTTGGGCCTCAGTTACCTCATCTGTAAAATGGGGATTGACGTGGGACAACCTGATTTCCTTGTATTTACCCCAGGGCTTAGAACGGTGCTTGCCACATAGTAAGCGCTTAACAAATACCATAATTATTATTACCCAGATGGAGGAGCAGGACGAGGGGTCCCCTCTGTACCCAAATAATTTCAGAGCAGTTTCAGCTCTGGTGCTAATGCCCAAGCTCTGAGTAGGAAAATACCTGCACCTGCTCAGACAAATAGCAGTTGGCCAGAATGGGGATCCTGATTTTTTATGGAATTTATTAAGTGCCTACTATGTACCAGGCACTGGACTTAAGCTCTGGGGTAGATACAACGTCGTCAGGTTGGACACAATCCCTGTTCCTCATGGGGCTCATAGTCTTAATCTCCATTTTACAGATGAGGTCACTGAGGCATAGAGAAGTTCAGTTCATTCATTCTTTATTCAGTCATATTTATTGAGCACTTACAGTGTGTAGAGCACTGTACTAAGCACTTGGGAGAGTACAGTACAACAACAAACAGTAACAATCCCTGCCCACGATGAGCTTACAGTCGGGGGGGGGGGAAGGGGGGAGAGAGACATCAATACAAATAAATAAAATTACAGAAATGTACATAATAATAATGGTATTTGTAAGCACTTTCTATGTGCCTCTCATTCATTCATTATTCAATCGTATTTATTGAGCATTTACTGTGCGCAGAGCACTGTACTAAGCGCTTGGAATGTACAATTCGGCAACAGATAGAGGCAATCCCTGCCCAACAACGGGCTCACAGTCTAGAAAGGGGGAGGCATAGTAAAACAAGTAAATAAAATTACAGAAATGTAGATGATAGTAATGGTATTTGTATGCGCTTACTATGTGCCTTTCGTTCATTCAGTCGTATCTCTTGAGCCCTTACTGTGTGCAGAGCACTGGACTAAGCACTTGGAAAGTACAATTTGGCAACAGTTAGCGACGATTCCTATCCAACAACGGGCTCACAGTCTAGAAGGGGGAGACAGACAAGAAAGCAAGTAGACAGGGATCAATACCATCAAAATAGATAAATAGAATCATAGATATATACACATCACTGGGTAATAAATATGTACAAATATACACAAGTGCCGTGGGGAGGGGAAGGGAGTAGAGCAGAGGGAGGCTGTTCTAAGCGCTGGAAGTGCTACTGGGCTGGGAGGCGGGAAGCAGCAGACATGTGGCAATGTCCGGATTAGAATCCAGTTCCCTCGGGTTCCCGGGCCCGTTCACAGTCCTAATCCTCAAATGGGGATTAAAACTGTGAGCCCCGTGTGGGATGTGGACTATTTCCGACCTGATTAGCTTGTATCTACCCCAGTGTTTAGTACAGCGCCTGACACACAGTAAGTGCTTGACAGTAAACTCATTATGGGCAAGGAACATATCCGCTAATTCTGTTGTATCGTACTCTCCCAGGTGCTTAGAACAGTGCTCTGTGCCTAGTGAGCAGTCAATAAATTGCATTGACTACTAGACTAGCAAGCAGCGTGGCTTAGTGGAAAGAGCACGGGTTTGGGTTCTAATCTCGCCTCCGCCACTTGTCTGCTGGGTCACCTTGGGCAAGTCACTTTGACTTCTCTGGGCCTCAGTGACCTCATCTGTAAAATGGGGATGAAGACTGGGAGCCTCACGTGGGACAACCCGATTACCTTGTATCTACCCCAGCGCTTAGAACAGTGCTTGGCATATAGCAAGCACTTAACAAATATTATTATTATTAATAATAAATATCATTTTTAAAAACAAGCACATGCAGAATAGGCCCAGCGCCACTTCAAACGGTGGAACAGTGCAACCTGTTGGACAGTGAGACCTGATGCAGCACCCCCGGTCGGAAAGTCCCGTAACTGGCGATGGAGATTTCTGCGGCTCATCTGTTGGAAAAGCCCTGCTCTGGGAATCAATAATAATAATAACACTAATAATAATGTTGGTGTTTTGAAGCGCTTACTATGTTCCAAGCACTGTTCTAAGCACTGGGGTAGAGACGAGGTAATCAGGTTGTCCCACGTGGGGCTCCCAGTCTTCATCCCCATTTTACAGATGAGGTCACTGCCGCACAGAGAAGTTAAGTGACTTGCCCAAGGTCACAAAGCTCACAGACCTGGGTTCCTGTATTTTTTTTAAGGTACTGGTTAAGCGCTTACTATGTGCCAGGAACTGTACTAAGAATGCTGGGATAGATACAAGGTTGGACACGGTCCCCGTTCCACGTGACGAGCACAGTCTTTATCTGTAAAAACAGATGAGTTACCTGAGGCACAGAGGAATGAAATGATTTGCACAAAGCCACACAGCAGATAGGTGGTGGAGTCAGGATTAGAATCCAGGTCCCTCTAACTTCCGGGCCCGTGCTTTTTCCACTAAGCCACGCTTGTTCTAGTCCAGACTGAAGCTGGCTAATGTGGGTAAATACACTTTCCAATGCGCTTCATTGGTTAAGCTCACTGTGGGCAAGAAATGCGTCCACTAACTCTGCTGCATTGTACTTTCCCAAGAGCTTAGTACGCTGCTCTGCACACAGTAAGCGCTCAGTAAACACCTTTGATTGACTGATTGATTAGGAATCTCCGTTCTGTAACTGCAGGCTCAAACTCCACCTGCAAGAAGGAAGCTGCCCCTCGATAATTCTGTCCCCAAAATACCCAGGACCTGTTACAACCAGCTACAGGTTGGCCGTTCTTGCTAGAGAGAGAGAAATTTATGATAAAGATAATAAATAATAATAATAATAATAGTTCTCATTAAGGACTGGGGTAAATACAGTGCCAAGCACCATTCTAAGCACTGGAGTAGATGCAAGATAATCAGGTTGAACGCAGACTATGAGCCCCAAGTGGGACAGGGACTGGGTCCAACCTGATTTGCTTGCATCTCCCCAGTGCTTAGTACAGTGCCTGGCACATAGTAAGCGCTTAACAAATACCATTATTATTATTATTATGCCGGAGGGAATTGGATTTAATTCCCAGATGAGGAAATGGAGACCACAAGGGTTCTTCTTGGATGTGGTCTGGGGCATCACATCATGCATATAGCCCCCCGAAGCAGAAACAAGCCTCTAATCGTCCAGGTTCCCCCTGTGTTGTGTTATCTGCCAGACTGGCAGAAAACATTTCAGCATACATCAAGCAGTGGAAGCCGATAGTCACACATGGTCACAGGTCCATCAAGAGAAGCAGCGTGGCTCAATGGAATGAGCACGGGCTTGGGAGTCAGAGGTCATGAGTGTCAGCTGTGTGACTGTGGGCAAGTCACTTCACTTCACTGGGCCTCAGTTCCCTCCTCTGTAAAATGGGGATTAAAACTGTGAACCTCACGTAGGACAACCTGATTACCCTGTACCTACCCCAGCACTTAGAACAGTGCTCTGCACATAGTAAGCACTTATTACTATTATCATTATTAATAAGAGGCCCACACAAAAAGGTGATCCTGTGGTTACCTGTTGTGTCTGCTCACATACAGCCTAGCATTTTCCAGCCACGTCACGCTGAACTGCCAAACCAAGTTCCTGGCTCAGAGTCTCCTGTCATTACCTGGCCAATGTGTGTCATTAATAAATAGGTAGAATCTGTGAAGTTTTTTCCTCCTGGTATTTGATATTTGCCCAAAGCATGCACAGACACTCCGTCTTTGCCCCAAATTTGCCAGTGTTGCTCCTTGAAACCAGAGGAATGCAGGCCAGAAATATTCATCCATTCATTCAATCATATTTACTGAGCACTTACTGCGTGCAGAGCATTGTACTAAGTGCTTGGAATGTACAATTCAGCAACAGGTAGAGACAATCCCTGCCTGACACCGGGCTCACAGTCTAAAAGGGGGAAACAGACAGCAAAACAAAACAAGTAGATGGGCATGAATAGCAACAAAATAGATAAATAGAATCATAGATATATACACATCATAAATAGAGTAAAAAATAATATATACAAATATACGCAAGAGTTGTGGGGAGAAATATCCAGGTGATCACCTCAGCTGGTGGCCCGGTTTTTCTTTGTCGGGCCGGCTGAATCTCTCTCTGGAAAAACAATCAACAGACTTTATTTCCAGACCTCTCTTCTGCACAGATCCCTCACTTTCTCCATCCCCATCAACCACCCTTTTCCCTTCCATCCAAGCAACCCACAATAATTCCATTCTTGCCACCAAGCACAAAGTTCTCCTGGGCAAGTCCAAGAAGGATGCCCCTCTTTAAGCCTATCCTTTTTTTTTATGGTACTCATTAGGCGCTTACTATGTGCCAAGGACAGAACTAAAGCGCTGGGGCAGATTCAAGCTAATCAGGTTGGACACAGTCCGTGTCCCACATGGGGCTCATTCTCTTAATCTCCGTTTTACAGGTGAGGAAACTGAGGCACAGAAAAGTGAAGTGACTTGCCTAAGGTCAAACAGCAGACAAGTGGCAGAGCTAGGATTAGAACCCAGGTCCTTCCTTCTCCCTCTCTCCTCTGTTATTCAAAGAGCTCCTGAAACCTCTTTTCCCCCACTTTACATCCTCCTGTCTTCCACAAGAGGTCACTTTCTCTTTGTCTTTATTTTTGTCACTTTATCTTTATTTTCTCTGATTATGCTTTCCATACTGTCTTCCCCCGGCTTTCTCCACCAAAAACCGCTTGCACTATTCATTCTTCATTTTCCTCCTTGACCTCCCTGCCTCAGCCTCTCTCCAGTCCATATTTCCCTCTGCTGCTCAGCTTAATTTTCTAAAACATCATCCTGGACATGGCTCTCCATTCCTCAAATCTCTGATTGCCCATTCCTCCCCTCATGCTAATAATTATGATATTTCTTAAGCACTTACTATGTGCCAAGCCCTGTTCTAAGTATTTATTGGGTTTTTGAATTGCCTACTTTTATTCACTGCAATTTTGTCTCTATCCTTTTGTATGTTTTGGAATTTGTGCTTGCCTGCTTTTCCCATTAACCTGTAAGCTCCATGAGGACAGGGACCGTCTTACTACTTCTGAATGATCCCAAGCACTTAAAGAACATCTCTGTTCGCAGTAGAGGATTTGAGGATGGAAAGGGGAGCTGTGCTACTGTCCCTACATGGCTGAGACCCGCACCTCCTTAAGGAAGGGGTAGAAAGAGTTCGGAGGGCCGTGGAGCCTGAAAACAAAGGAGATTTCATTTGCCACAAGAGGCAGAAGTCACTCATACTTAGGTATTTGCTTAAGCGAGGGCATGGTTCGTGTCTATCAGTTCTGTTATATTGTACTCTCCCATTTGCTTAGTACAATTGTGGTATTTAATTGTGGTAATTAATTTGTAAGCACTTACTACGTGCCAAGCACTGTACTGCACTGGAGTAGATACGAGATAATCAGGTCCCACTTAGGGCTCACAGTCTAAGCAGGAGGGAGAACAAATATTAAATCCCCATTTTGCTGATGAAGGAACTGAGGCCCAGAGAAGTGAAGCGACTAGCCTAAGGTCACTCAGCAGGCAAGTGGCAGAGCCGGGATTAGAAGTCGTGGTCGCCGACTCCTGATCTGTGCTCTTTCCACTAGGCATCACTGCTTTTCATGTACAAGAAAGCGCTCAATAAATACCACTGATTGATTGCTTGCTAAGAAAGGCTGATGAGTTGATAATGGCCAGGCAGTGAAAGATTCACTTCATTGGGGAATTGCCCTGCGAACCTGCTCCTTCTTGGGGTGCAAGAGCTAAAACTTCATCCCCTCCCCATCTCCCACCACAGTTCGGGGGAGTTGGTCATGGCCTTGATCATGACCTCAGCATCTGAGGTGACCAGAGCCGCAAGGCAGCGTCCCCAGAAGATAGTTATGTCCTGGGAGAATCAGGCCCACCATGACCTGTCTCCACAATGACTGGAATAGGACAGCGGAGAGAACGCGGAAGCAAGTCCAACACAACTTGCCAGAAGGCACCAAGAGACGGTGACTCACACTAAGTCACACAACAAAGTCAGTGAAAGTATAAAGACCAGAATTCTCCAGTTTCTGACCTTCCAGCTGACCTAGATGACTAACTGGGTCTTGGGTCCTCCTTGGGGCCAGGGAAGTGTCCACCAACTCTGCTGTACTCTACTCTCCCAAGAGCTTAGAACAATGCTCCGCACACGATAAGCACTCAGTTAAAATTATTGATCGATCGTGCAGCTGTGCTGGTTGCAAGCCGCCCGCTTTAATCCTAGTTTGATCCCACCTGGTTTTTGCTGCAGCTGAGGCGCCTCTGCAATAACAATCTCATTTAAAAAGACCCTGTTCCCCAAGTTTGCAGCTAACCCCAACTGGTCCTTGAAGGAGCATGAAGGCAGTTAAATCTAGGCTCCTCTAGGAAGGTAATAATGCTTTGTGTTTTAATCAGGATTGGTTAACTATGGCATGTTGAGAGGCAGCGTGGCTCAGTGGAAAGAACCCGGGCTTGGGAGTCAGAGGTCATGGGTTCTAATCCCAACTCCACTGCTTGTCAGCTGTATGACTTTGGGGGAGTCACTTAACTTCTCTGTGCCTCAGTTACTTCATTTGTAAAATGGGGATTAACTGTCAGCCTCATGTAGAACAACCTGATGACCCTGTTTCTACCCCAGTGCATGGAACAGTGCTCTGCACAGAGAAAGTACTTAAATACCAATATTATTATTATTACACCTCCTAGAAATACCCTTTTGATTTGGTGCTCTCCCAGTTGTAAAATGTAAGGTTTGCTCACAGTTGAGATGGATCCTTTCTCCAGGTCACATATCACTCTGGGTGACACCTTTTTCCTCAATGTCTAATCAATCAGTGATATATATTTTGGGCTTACTGGGTGCAGAGCACTATAGTGAGTGCTTGGGACAGCCCAGATGTGATCCCTGCCCTTAAGGAATTTAAAACCTCTTCCAGTCGCCACTCCAACCATTTAGCATCAGAAGTTAAACCATTTAGCATCCCCCCTTTCCCTCTGCTCCTCCCCCCTCCCTTCCCCTCCCCTCAGCACTGTGCTCGTCCGCTCATTTGTATATATTTTTATTACTCTATTTATTTTGTTAATGAGATGTACATCCCCTTGATTCTATTTATTGCTATTGTTTTAATGAAATGTACATCCCCTTGATTCTATTTATTGCTATTGTTTTTGTCTGTCTGTCTCCCCCGATTAGACTGTAAGCCCATCAATGGGCAGGGACTGTCTCTATCTGTTGCCGATTTGTACATTCCAAGCGCTTAGTACAGTGTTCTGCACATAGTAAGCGCTCAATAAATACTATTGAATGAATGAATGAAGCTTTTTTAGATAGGTCATTTTAGGGGGCTACTTGATTCCAGGGGTACAACCCCAAAGCACAACTGCCAAAATAGCCGTTAGGGAACCAGGAGGCACAGATTCGCATCCGGGCTCTACTGCTGTGATCGAGAAGCAGCAGGGCCTAGCGGGAAGCACAGACCTGGGAATTGAGAGACTCGGGTTCTCAGTCCGGCTCTGCCATTCACCTGCTGCGATACCTTGGACAGTCACTTGACTTCTCTGTGCCTCAGTAGTTCCCTCCTCTGTAAAATGGAGATTCAATATCTGTGCTCCCATAGACAGTGAACCCCATGTAGGACAGGGACTGTGTCTGACTTGATGATCTTGCATCTATTTCAGTGCTTGATTCAGTGTTTGGCACAGAGTAAGGAGTTAAAGAATACCACAGATAAAACACCTGTCCTCTGTTCCCCTTTAGATTGTGAGTCTCAAGTTAGGTAGAGACTGTATCTGACTGATTGCAGTGTATCTACCCGAGAGCTTTCAGTGAAAGGATTGGGCAGCATTTCTCTTCTCCCTGAGCCTGGGGCTAGGTCACCCCATCGCTTGCATTAGGGATGTCCAGTGATCCGGAAAGCCCATTCAAAATGGCCCCTTCCAGCTGGTCCTCTAGACCGTAAACTCACCGTGGGCAGGGAAAGTGTCTATTAGATCATTGCGTTGTCCTCTCCTAAGTACTTAAGTACAGAGCTCTGCACACAGTAAGCTCTCAATACATATGACTGACTGACTAGGGATGCAGGCTCAGAGAGCAAACCAGTGGGAGAGCCAGGATTAGAACCCACCACCCATGAGTTCACGACTGTTTCTGATCCAGGTCTCTCCCCCTTATCTTGGGTGTGGGACTAGTGCCCCAGGCCTCTCTCCAGGGTCAAAACCAAAACCTACACGTTGAGGCCTTCTGTCAGAATAAGCCATATGGCCTAGTGGAAAGAGCATGACCCTGGGAGTCAGAAGGTCCTGGATTCTAATCCAGATTCCACCACTCGTCCGCTATTGTGACCTGGAGCAAGCCACTTCACTTCTCTGGACCCCAGTTACCTCATCTGTAAAATGATCCGGGGACTGTGTCCAAAAGGACCAGCGTGCATCTACCTCAACGCTTAGTACAGTGCTTAACAAGTAACAAGGCCCCTCCTTTCCCCAACCAGCTACCCCTCATCACCTCCCGGAATTCTGGGGTTTTCCTGTGAGGTTTCCCCACCGAGCGCTCCCCGGCTTGGTTATGAAAGATGATGCCAGCCGAGCAGAAACCCGATGGAGAGAGGAGGGGGGAGGGAAAGAGGAGGGGAGGAAGAGACACAACTGCATCGAGATCCTCGACTGAGTCCCAACCGTGAGGGACCGACTCCTGCATGCGACAGTGCCAGGTGACCAAACCTCCTCAAGCCTTGGGATGCCATGCCTTGTGCCAGCTCTGTTCTCCGGGCGGGCGGTGGCGGGAAGACACCTCTCCCCTCTCCTCTGCAGGGGAACTCCGGACAACTCCGAGAGAGAACGGGGCCATCCGGCCGGGGGAACGGGAGTCCCAGGTGCCCCTGGAAAAATGGAAAAATCGTCCCTGCCATCCAGAAGGATGAAGTTCCTTTAGTGCCGGTAGAGAGTGGCCGCCTCCTCCCGGGGCCTCTGCGGGGGTTACCGCCAACAGGAGCCGCAGGCCCGGGAGAGAAAAGGTTAACGTGCATCTGCCTCTGAATGTGAATTTGTGTGGGTGATGTCAGAGAGAGGCAGTGGAGAAGCAGGGCGAGCGAGGGAGCAGTTGGGAAGCGGTGCCCGCCGGGCTGGGAAAGCCGGCTCGCCCCCCAACCCAACGGCCGCTCTCCTCCTCCCTTGGACCGATCCGGCCGCAGCCCGCGTGGGAGGACGGCCAAGACCGGAGGGAAGCGGGGAGAGCGGGACGACGGGGTCCCGATGGAGTTGGAAGGAGCCCTCCCTCTCTCCGGTTCCAATGTCAGCAACGCTTCCGACCCCTCGGTCAACCTCACCCTGGGCCGTGAGTAGCCCCCCCATCCTCCCTCCCCTTCCCCCTTCATGTGGGGTGGGCCGGATTCCTCCCCCCTGGCCCCCGGGAACCAGTTTCCACGGCCGGGGAAACTTTCCGGGGGCTCCGAGCTGCTGTCCGCCCTGGCAGTTAGGGGGTGGCGAGCCCCCGGGGTGGGGAGGAAAGAGGGGGTGCCTGCAGGGGGATGGGCCCGGAGGGACAAGAGGGATGGGGCAAGGGAAGGGTGACAAGCTGGGAAGGGCTAGGGAAGAATAAAAAGAATAATTCTGGCATTTCATTCAATCATTCATTCAATCTTATTGAGCGCTTACTATGTGCAGAGCACTGTACTAAGCGCTTGGAATGTACAATTCGACCACAGAGACGATCCCTGTCCAACGATGGGCTCGCTCACTATGTGCCAGGCACTGTACTAAGCGCTGGCATGGATCCAGCGCTTAGAACAGCGCTTGGCACACAGTAAGCGCTTAACAAATACCGTCATTCTTATAATTATTATTATTACGAGGAAAGCGGGCTGGACACAGCATAGGGCTTAACCCCCATTTGACAGATGAGGTCACTGAGGCCCAGAGAAGAGAAGTGACTCGCTCAAGGCCACCCGGCAGACCAGTGGCCGAGGTGGGATTAGAACCCATGACCTTCCAACTCCCAGGCCCGGGCTCTTTGCACTACGCCATTCTCCCCCAGATGTATCAGAGGCTGGGGGGATGGGGGGAAGCGGCAGTCAGAGGGACTTCAGGCTCAAGGGTGGCGAGAAATGGTTCCCTTCCCCTCCCTCCCCCAATCAGCCTTGGGGGTCTCACACACCAGCCCAGGCCCCGGGGGAATCCCCGGCAGAAGCTCCTCGAGGCTGCAGGAGATTAACTTTCCCAGAGAAATTAGCCCATATGACATCTTTCAGGACTGGCATCTCTGGCGGGGCTGAGAGGGGAGGAAGGAAAGGGAAAAAAAAGGGGGGAGGGGAGGCCTTCAGGGGCTGGTCCACCTCTCCTCTCAGCTTGGAGCCGGCGGGGATGGGGGACTCGACCCTGGAAGGGTTCCGATCCAGAGACCTCGAGAGGGAACGCGGGGATGGGGAGGGTTTGGCAAGAGCAGATGGCGGCCGGTGCAGATTTAAGCCCAGCAACCAGACAGCGGCCCCCGTCGTTGATAACCTAGCCCATCTAGAACCGAAGGGACCGGCCTCTAGAACCGGGGGGAGCGGCTACCCTGACGGGCTCTAGCGGCCGGCCCCCCACGCACCCACGTGGATAATCCAGAGGCCGCCGGCTGTGCTGCCTTTTCACGGGGCTGTTTGGAGAAATTCCCAGGGTGGGCAGGGAGGGGGTCCTCGCCCCCATTTCTGAAATCTGATGGGGTTCAGAGGAGGATCGGGCAAGGTCGGTGCGGGATGGGCGAGTGGCCTGTGGAGGGAAACCGACCACACTGTTGGTGGGGGCACAGAGACTGGAATGGCAAGAGGAGGTGCCAGGTGGGGGCAAGACCCCTTTGGGGATGACTGGTGAGCTGCCTGCTTGTCCTAAATACTGAATCTAAGAAGAACCTTAAAAAGTGGCTGGTCATCTCTCTCTCTCTCTCTCTCTCTCTCTCTTTCTTTTTTTGGTATTTGTTTAGCACTTACTATGTGCCAGGCAGTGTACTAAGCACTGGAGTAGATACGAGGTGAACCGGTTGGTCCCAGTCCCTGTCCCACATAGGGCTCACCGTCTTAATACCCATTTTACTGTTCAGAAAACTGAGGGACGGAGAAGTGAAGCGACTTGTCCAAGGTCACCCAGAAGACATGCGGCAGAGCCGGGATTAGAACCCGAGTCCTTCTGATTCCCAGGCCCGTGCTCCTTCCACTAGGCCAAGCTGCTCTCTGTCTCTCTCCCTCTCCCTCCCTTTCTATTTCTCTCTCTCTCACCCTCTATCCCCAGTGCCACCGCTGCGCCCGCGGAGGGTCTCTTACGTGACCATCATCATGCCCTCGGTGTTTGGCATCATCTGCCTGCTGGGCATCGTCGGCAACTCCATGGTCATCTTCACCGTGGTGAAGAAGTCCAAATTTCACCGGTGTAGCAACGTGCCCGACATCTTCATCGTCAACCTGTCGGTGGTGGACCTGCTGTTCCTGCTGGGGATGCCCTTCCTGATCCACCAGCTCATGGGCAACGGCGTCTGGCACTTTGGCGAGACCATGTGCACCCTCATCACCGCCATGGATGCCAACAGCCAGTTCACCAGCACCTACATCCTCACCGCGATGGCCATCGACCGCTACCTGGCCACCGTCCACCCCATCTCCTCCACCAGGTTCAGGAAGCCGTCGGTGGCCACCTGGGTGATCTGCCTCCTGTGGGCGCTCTCCTTCATCAGCATCACCCCCGTGTGGCTCTACGCCAGGCTCATCCCCTTCCCCGGCGGCACCGTGGGCTGCGGCATGAGCCTGCCCAACCCGGAGACCGACCTGTACTGGTTCACCCTCTACCAGTTCTTCCTGGCCTTCGCCCTGCCCTTCACGGTCATCACGGCCGCCTACGCCCGCATCCTCCAGCGGATGACCTCGACGGTGGCCCCCGCCTCCCAGCGCAGCGTCCGGCTGCGGGCCAAGAGGGTGACCCGCACGGCCATCGCCATCTGCCTGGTCTTCTTCGTCTGCTGGGCCCCGTACTACGTGCTGCAGCTGACCCAGCTCTCCAACAACCGGCCCACCCTCACCTTCTACTACCTGTACAACGCCGCCATCAGCCTGGGCTATGCCAACAGCTGCCTCAACCCCTTCGTCTACATCGTGCTCTGCGAGACCTTCCGCAAACGTCTGGTCCTCTCGGTCAAGCCGGCCGCCCCCGGGCAGCTCAGGCCGGTGAGCGCCACCCACACGGCGGACGAGAGGACAGAGAGCAAAGGTTCCTGACCTCGGGCGGGGCCCGGGGGAGGGCTCCGGGGACCACCCACCTTGGAGAAGCCACAACACACTGAGAAGGGTTCGGAGGGCAGCCTTAGCGAGACTGAGAGCCTGCGGGAGGGAATTGAAAGAGGAGGAGGAGGAGGAGGAAGGTGAGGGATTTTATTGCCTACACTGGGTTTCAGGGACCTGGCTCCATCCAGATCCCAGGATTGGGGGTTTGGGCATTATAAGTAAACTGCACCTGGGGAAGAGAAGCCACTCAAAAGGGAAGTTTGAGGGCTGGGTGGGCAGTGGGGAGGGTTGGGGAAAGGCTAATGAAGAACACTGGAAAGAAATTGAACAACTAAAGCCTAGTCTGAGGCCTAAATGCCCCAAATCGTTTGATGGTTGGACAGAATTTTCCCCACAGTAAGGGGTGGGAGGTCCACGTCTAGAGGAGATTGAAATCCAGATGCGGCCAAAGCCCAATTCCAACAAGGTCGGGCTCCACCGGGCACAGCCTGGGGCTCCAGGCCCGGGGGAGGTTGGGGGAGGGGTCTTTCCGGGTCTTTTCCCTCTGCCAGGATCCCCTGGGTAGCCTTTGTCCTAAACCACGAGGAATAAGCAGGAAAGCATGAAGCATGCCGGCTCCCTGCATTCTGCATGCCGCTTCCGTCTGCTCCCCTCTCCCGGGAGATCAGGCTTTGGGTTTTGTTTTTTTTCCCATGACGGAGACATTGAATCCCCACATCCCACCTTCCCGCGCCCCTGCAGAGAAGGACAAAGCCACTCAAAGGCTGTGGTCAAGGAGGAGACCCAAGCTGGGGTCTGGGCTTCAGTATGGATGCCCAGACCTGAGAAAACAGGGCCCTGAGCTTTTGGCCATTCCCTCGGGGAGGCCGGTTGCCCGTGAGGGATTGGACCCTAGGGCTGCCGTTCAAGGTGGGGGTGACGGGAAACGCGAGGCCCCTCTGCGGCCCTGAGAGGGATGAGCTGGACCACGTTTGACGCCGGGCTTGCGTCAAGACGAATCCCGATCTGCCCGGCGGCTGTTTCCCAGCTCCCCGTCGGCTTCCCGGCCCCCTTCCCCGCCAGGTGTTGGGGTGAGGCTTTCTGACCCCGTGGGAGGAGTCGGGGGATGGGGAGGGCTTGCTTCGGGGGCCCCTGGGGCTGGATCGAGTTAGACTCTGGGAGGCGGGAACGGGCCTTTCCGGGAGTGCCGCCCACGAGGGTCAGGAGGATGAGTGGGGGGGGAGAGAGGGGAGCCGCTCGAAGGATAGGAGGGAAGAGGAGGAGGAGGGGAGGGAGAAAAAGGAGCGAGGAGGAAGGAGGAGGAGAGAGGGAAGAAGAGGAGGGGTTGGAGGAAGAGGAGGAGAAAAGAGGGAGGAGGGGGAGAAAAGCGGGAGGCGGGCCATGCCGTACATAGTGTATATCACTCCTAAGATGAGCAGTGGCTCAGCGCTGCCGCCAACACAAAGTGCTGTTGAATTTCCCAGGGCATGTCATTAAAGCGCACTTGTACCTGCAGGTTCCATGTCCCTTCTCATTCATCGCGCTGCTTGACTGTAGGGTGGCTGCAGGGAAGAAGGGAGGGGCCGGGAATGTCCTGGGGATGGTCCCATCCACCCAGCCCCCCCCCACGGCCCTGCCCAGGGAGGCCAGCAGGGTGGCACTTGGCCGCCTCCCCTCGGGAGAGAGCCCGGGCCGGACCGAGGCGCTTCGGGCCCCAGAACTTCTGGGATGCGATTCGGGGGGCGGATGGGAAGTGGCCTACCAGATCTCCGCCATCTCCCGCGTCTCGGCCCTGGACTCTGCCCCTCAGGCGCCTGCAGGTGAATGCAGTCGGGAGTATAGACTTTTCTTGCTGGGTTTTATTTTCCCACTAAGAACAGGGCTGAGGAGGGGGTAGGCCGTTCCTATTGCCCTCAGAACATCTTTTATGGATCCAGTACCGACTCATGGCGATTTTAAGTCACCCCCGGACCTACCTGTTACCGAACCCTGACGGCACTGACTGATGAAGGAGCGTGGCCCAGTGTAAGCCTAGAGTACGAGCCCGGGGGAGTAAGGAGGACCTGGGTTCTAATCCCAACTCTGTCACTTGTCCGCTGTGTCCAAGTCACTTACTCCTCTGGGTCTCAGTTACCTCATCTGGAAAATGGGGATTAAGACTGGGAGCCCAAAGTGGGACAGGACTGTGTCCAACCCGATTTGCTCGTATTCACCCCGGCGCTTAATACAGTGCCATAATTCTAATTATTCGTTCGGTCAGTCGTATTTACTGAGTGCTTACTGTGTGCAGAGCACTGTACTAAGCGCTTGGAATGAGCAGCGTGGCACAGGGGAAAGAGCACGGACTTGGGAGCCAGAGGTCGTGGGTTCTAATCCCGTCTCCGCCGCTTGTCAGCTGTGTGACTATGGGCGAGTCACTAAATTTCTCTGTGCCTCGGTTACCCCATCTGTAAAATGGGGATTAAGACCGTGAGCCCCACGTGGGACGACCTGATCGCCTTGTATCCCCACCCAGCGCTTAGACAGTGCTTCGCACATAGTAAGCGCTTAACAAATACCATCATTATTATTACAATTGGGCAACATATAAAGACAATCCCTGCCCAACAACGGGCTCACCTCAAATAGTATCTAATAAGCACTTATGTGTAAAGCACTGTGCCAATCCAATCAGATCCAATTTCCTGTCCCACCCGGGGCACGTTCTAAGAGGAAGAGCAGTGGTTTTATCCTCATTTTAGAGATGAGGAAGCTGAGGCCCAGGGAGGCCAAATGAGTTGCCCAGCATCCCACAGCAGGCCAGCGGCCGAGCTAAGATTAGGTCCGAGCTTCCCGGATTCTCCGTTGAATTCTCTTTCCACTAGATGGAGCAGAACCAAAATAGGAAGGAGGAACTGGGCCGGGAAATCATTAGGTAATCCGGCTCCCGTTAAGCTTCTCCCTGCAGGAGAGCGGCTGGAGCGAGGCTCAGTTTGAGGGACGGAAGCTTCTTCTACAACCACCCGCTGCTCTTGCGCCCCTTTATTGGCTTCCGGTGACTCCCCATCTACCTCATCCCCCAAAGGCTCCTTCCCAGCCAGGGCCCCGGTCGGGGCCGAAATCATAGTTTGAATGTTGGAAGCGGTCACTGACCGGTCCTCCCTTCCAGGAACTGGCCCATCGGGCTTTTCCTGGCGTCGAGGGGGAACAGTCCAGCCTGGGGAGGGTTAGATAACAATAATAATAATAACAACATTTGTTAAGCACTTACTATATGCCAGGCACTGTACTAAGCACTGGGGTAGATATAAGATAATTGGGTTGGACCAGTCCCTATTCCACATAGAGTCTTAATCCCCATTTTCTAGATAACTGAAGGCCGGAGAAGTGGAACGACTTGCCCAAGGTCACCCAGCAGATATGTGACGAAGCCAGGATTAGAACCTAGGTCCTTCAGACTCCCAGGACTGTGCTCTAGCCATTAAGCCACACTGCTTCTCCGCAGGGAAGGTGACAGGGAAGGAGTCTGAGCCTGACTGGAGAGGCTCAGAGGAGGCTTCTTGCTCTCGGCAGAAGCAATCAGTCTTCCTCAGGGAGCACGGTCCTGAATCGAGAGGATACCTGCTCCCTGGGGCCCAGGTGAACAGGTGACCTTGAGGCCCGAGGCTCTGCCCCGAGTCCAGTCCAGCTCCCCTGGCTCTTATTAAGGAGCAGGCTGGAAAATCAATAACAGCTTCTTCTGATCGATAAAGTCCTGTCGGACCGACAGCTCGGACTGAGAGGACCGATCAACCGGCAACCCTCACCGACACCCTTTTTCTCTGGCTCTGCTCCCCGCGCCCCTAACAACCGCTACTAATCATTGCTAGCAACAGCCTCCCTCTTCCCCTCTGTCCCCCGGCCGATGGAAACCAGATTCCCGTGGCACATCTGCAGGCCGATCGGCGGGCGGGTTTTACCTCCGCCTGCCCTCCTGGCTCCTGCTGCTTTGAACAAGGGCCCCTGGCTGGCTGCCCATGCACAGACATTTTTCAAATTTTGCATCTGTTTTTTCTGCTCCTCAGCTACGAGCTACAGAAAGAACTTCCACACTAAGGGAAGGAAACTTGAAAACTAACATGTGATCCCCAATGGGTTAGCCGAAGACTTCTTGATGTCCATCCTGGCCTTAGCCCCACAACGCTTAGGTGCATATCTTTAAATGACATAGTATTGATTATTTAAGCAGCGTGGCTCAGTGGAAAGAGCATGGGCTTGGGACTCAGAGGTCATGAGTTCAAATCCCAGCTCTGCCACTTGTCAGCTGTGTGACTGGGCAAGTCACTTAACTTCTCTGGGCCTCAGTGACCTCATCTGTCAAATGGGGATTAACTGTGAGCCTCACGTGGGACAACCTGATCACCCTGTATCTACCCCAGCACTTAGAACAGTGCTCTGCACATAGTAAGCGCTTAACAAATACCAACATTATTATTATTATTATTGTTTATATAAATATCTGTCTCCCCCTCTAGACTGTAAGCAAGTTATGGGCAGGAATGCTTCTACCAGCTCTGTTGTACTTTCCCAAGAGCTTAGTCTGGGGCTCTGTACACAGTAGGGGCTCATTAAACACCGTTGATTGGTTAACCCCATTTTACAGCAGAGGACACCGAGGTACAAGAAGGTTAAGAGACTAGCTCAAGGTCATGCAGCAGGCACGTACAGGAGTTGGGACTAGAACGACAGGAGTTCGGACTAGAACCTGGGTTTCCTGACTCCCAGGCTTGTGCTCTTTCCATGTGGTCATGCTGCTTCTCTTGACACCAGCTTGCATCACAGTGGGATTAGCAAGTGGCACCTTAGTGGCTCATGGATTTTTGAAACTCCACTTTCACTCCCCTTCTCTTCCCCACACCCCTTCTAGATGAGGGTCACCAATGGGATGGTGGAATGGAAATAACTAGTGGACACTATAGACCTGGCCGGAGTGGTCTAGTCGATAGAGCACGGACGTGAAAGTCAGAGGAACCTGGGCTCTAATCCAAACTCCTCCACAGGTCTGCTGTGTGACCTTGGGCAAATCACTTCACTTTGCTGGACCTCAATTCGCTCATCTGTAAAAGGGGGATTAAGACTGTCAGCCCCACGTGGGACAGGGACTGGGTCCGACCTGATTAACTTGCATCTACCGTGGTGCTTAGAACAGTGTTTGGCCATAGTAAGCGCTTTAGTACAATAATAATAAAAACGAGATCATACTTGAGAGAGGGAGGATGTTGGGGGCATCCCCGGCCCCAAACGTCAGGTTCTTCATATTTCCGAAGAAGGTTCCATCTGATGTCACTGTGCCTCATTGTGCAGGCTGTGTAATGAGCAGCCTTTACTTCCGGGACAACAAGGCGCTGGGGTTCAGAAATGCCATCGGCGGCCACCTCGTCTCCCGTCCCGTGCAGTAGCAGCTCACTCAATCCATCAGGTGTATTTATTGAGCACTTACTGTGAGCAAGGCACTGCACTAAGCGTTTGGGAGAGTCCAGAGCAACAGAGGAAGGAGACACGAACTGACGTTCTAGAGGGGGAGACAGGCATTGATATAAATAAATAATTGATAATAGATGATTGAAAGATAGGTACCTAAGTGCTATGGGGCTGGGGGAAGGGTGGAAAAGGGGAGCAAATTTAAGTGCAGCTATCCAAGGCCTGTTTTCAGGGAAGGGCAGGGACCCCTAGGCTTCGGTGGAATCTAAAGACCACCCCGGGGGGCGGGGGGGGGAACCTGGGGAAGGAGGCCAGGGGTCATAAAGGCGTGGGAAGTGTAGGTTGTGTGAGCCCCCGTAGGACAGGGACTGTGCCCGACCTGATTGGATCATTTCTATTCCAGCGTTTAGTTCAGTGCTTGGCATATAGTGAGTGCTAAATGAATACCACAGTTATTATTATTAGGGCAGGTGCATTCAACTCCCAGCTGTACCTGCTATCCGGGGTAAATACAAGCTAGGCCATGCTGCTTCCATGCTTAAAGGCGATCCTTGGCCCAGGAGGCCCGAGAGAGCAGTTAGGCAGTCTTTACATGGTATTTGTTAAGTATATACTAGGTGCTAGACACTGCTCTAAATGCTGGAGTAGATACCAGCTAATCAGGTACGACACGGTGTCCCACGTGGGGTTCACCGTCTTGATCCCCGTTTTACAGATGAGGGAACTGAGGCCCAGAGAAGTTAAGTGACTTGCCCAAAGTTACACAGCAGACAATTGGCAGAGTCAAGATTAGAACCCAAGTCCCTCTGACTCTCAGGCCCTGCCCTTTCCACTAGGCCATGCTGCATGAGACAAGGAGACATCCCTTCAGAGGAGGCGACTGAGAAGCTCCCCTCTACGGCCCCACCCTTGATTAATCCTCATGTTTGCTATTTCTATTGTTTTTTACTCTCCCAATCACTCAGTCAATCAATCAATGGCATTTATTGAGTGCTCACTATGTGCAGAACACTGTACTAAGCGCTTGGGTTCCCCCCACCCCTCGGGACAAACCTACGTCCCCGTGGCAGAGCTCTCTGCCGCAAATCGGTTCCAAGCGGAAACTACCTTTTGACCTCAGAAGAAGGTGCAGAGCAATTGAGTGACTTCAGAGTAGTCTTGAAGGGAAATAAAGATGAGCCCTGCCAGGTGGTGAAAGAAGAAAGGCAAAAAATCTCATCGGCGGGAGAATTCTGTTGCTACAGCAACAAGCTTTACCTCCAGAGTCAGCTCATTACATGGCTTTTGAATTGGATTTTCCTGTGTGTGTACAATCGGTAGAATTGTTTCCCCCACCCACCTCTCAAGGGAATGTTATTACCCCGAGATTGCATACTCTCCTTTGAGCAGCGCAGCGTAGTGGAAAGAGCAAGGGTCTGGGAGTCAGAGGACCTGGGTTCTAATCCGGGCTCTGCCAAATCCTTGTCTGTGTGACCCTGGGCACTTGATTTCTCTGGGCCTCAGTTTCCTCAACTGTAAAATGGGGATTCAGTATCTTTACTCTCTCCTACTTTGAGCCCAATGTGGGACAGGGACTGTGTCTGACCTAATTAACCTGTACTTAACCCAGTGTTTAGAAAAGTGTTTGATACACAGTAAGCGTTTAACAAATACCATTAAAAAAAAAATCTTTCTCGTCTTCTCCTGATGGATGCCTGATCCGCCTGAGCAGCTACACCTCTGGGGAGAGACCAGTGAGCATCAGATTCCCAGGCCAACTGACAGGAGGACGGTAGGGCAATCGTCCTCAGCCTCCAACAAGGGGAGGAATTAATGCACATTGGGTGCCAACTCTTGGCATTCAGACAAATCTTATAGACCCTCTAGAGCCTGCAGGGCCTCACGAAAAATGTCTACAGGTTATGTGTTTGGTTTTTTTAATGGTATTGGTTAGGCACTGTGTGCCAGACAATGCACTAAATGCTGGAGTAGATACAAGCTATTCAGGCTGGGCACAGTCCATGTCCCACACTGGGCTCACAGTCTTAATCCCCTTTTTACGGGTGAGGTAACCGAGGCAGAGAGAAGCAAAGTGAATTGTCCGCACAGCAGACAAGTGGCAGAGCCAGGATTGGAACCCAGATGACGCTGACTCCCAGGCCTGTGCTATCTCCACTACACCACGTTCCTTCCCAAGATTATGGGGGAAAGGAGGGAAGAGAGGGAGGGCGGGTTAAGAGAAAGGCAATCCTAAAAGGCCAGCTGAGGGAATCAAGCGAGGAGCCTGCCATGCAGCCAGAAGGAAGCCTTCATAACTCTTCCGGGGTGAGGGAGTGAAACTTGTTGAAGGGCAGAGAATGTGTCTGTTTATTGTTATATTGTACTCTCCCAAGTGCTTAGTACAGTGCTTTGCACACAGTTAGTGCTCAAGAAATACGATCGAATGAATGAATGAATGGAGTGAGTTTGGGACATAGAGACCACCACACTGCATCGTTTGGACGTTCCCTCCGGGATTCCCTCCAGGACGGGGACATGCCAGATTGGTAGTCCTCTATTCCAAAGAGAAGAGCCAGGGATTGTGCCTCTGAGAGGCCGGACCCCCTCTGAGGCCCCTCGTGCACCTCCCTCATTGGCTCTAGACCGGAAGCTCACTGTGGGCAGGGAAACTGTCCGTTAATATTGTTCTCTCTCCTACGCTTAGTACAGTGCTTTGCACACAGTGAACGCTCAATAAATAGGATTGACTGACTCACTGCTAAACCAAGCTGACTGACAGGCACCAGAGAAGTCAATCCTGTAGCCTTCCTCAGGTGCCCAGTGCCAGCTGGTGCCCCGGGTCTTGGGGTAGGGAGCGTATAGACACATGGGGAAGAGGGAGGGAAGGCTAAAATCTCCACTCCCTTAGGATTGCAGCCATTCGGTCCCCTTATATTCATGAGGAAGATTACCACCAATCTGGAGATTCAGGCTTGCAAATGAAACGTACAAATAAATACTCTCTCTCCAGCTTCAGTAGAGTGAAATTAAGTAGGATGCACGGGGGAGATGGAATAGGAGAGAAAGAGCTATAGTAGACCTCCCATTTCATCCACTTAAGACCCGTGTGGTCCGATTCGGTTCGGAGAAGCAGTGAAACTCAACAGGGCAGGCGGGGGTGGGTGGAGAGGCAGAGGAGAGGTTCAGGGAAGCAGTGTGACTTAATGGAAGGGGCCCGGGCCTGGGAGTCAGGGGACCTGAGTTCTAATCCCAGCTCTGCCACTGGTCATCTGTGTGACCTTGGGCAAGTCACTTCACTTTGCTATGCCTCGGTTACCTCATCTGTAAAATGGGGATTAAGATCGGGAGCCTTGTGTGGGGCACGAACTGTGTCCAACCTGATTAGCTTGTGTCTACCCCAGCATTTAGTCCTGTGTCTGGCACATAGTAAGCACTTAACAAATAACACATTAAAAAAAAAAGTTGGACACAGTTCCTGTCCCATAAGGGGCTCACAGTCTAAGGGAGAGGAAGAACAAGCATTGAATCCCCACTTTACAGATGAGGACACAGGGTTTGGTGATCCCGAAAGTGGGGAAAAAAATAAAATAGACCTAAATACAGCCTGGAATGAACGTTTGAATTACTAAATGTAAGCTGTGAGCT